>NW_006294876.1:3562489-3575927 GCF_000327345.1 Myotis davidii | reverse complement strand
CCCCCCCCCCCCCCCCCGCCCCGTTTTCCCCCTTTTCCTTGTTTCTCTTGTCTTTTTTGATCAAGTCAGAGAGACAGTGCCTCTCACGCCATCCGCAGTGTGATGGAGGCAGAGTTGAGAGTGTGATTTCTGGAGCAGGGGTTCTGGAGAGTCAGGGTTCTGCACTGGCACCTACACCCACTGTCCTCAGAGGCCCCCCTTCTCTTCTGTTCCGTGGCCCCTTCAGCCTGAGACATGTGTGTCCCCTCCTGTCCCTACACCGGTGCCTGGCTGATTCTCTTTCTACTTGACTTCCCCCTTCCCTTACCCACATTTTATCAAATGTAAAATTTGAATTTTATGATGATTCTAATAAACTTGCTTTAGCACATAAACCTAATGGTTTTTATTTTGGGGGTAATTTAATCTTTATCCCTAAACTATGGCATATTCTTGTAATTCCTTTTGACTCACAGCTACCATATAATTTCTTCTTGATATTTTCTTTTCTAAGCTGTAATTTACATTGAGGTTAAATCTTAGCTCATATGTGTATCCCCAGTGTCCCGCACACAGTTGGTGCTTACTAAATGCTTGCCAGATGGATGATGAAATGCATCCCCATACACTGTGGCGGGAGGTTGCAAACATGGGCAAGAGGCCCAGACCTTTTTATGGTATTACATCCTCTCCCATAGAAAATTGTGGGTGTGCAGTGTGCACGTGGAGTGTGGGCAGAGGCAGCCCTGGAAGAGGGAGGTCGAAGTCACCGTCCCTTGTTGTTTGTGTTCACATTGCTGCCATTGATCCGCTGACTGCTGTTTACTGTTAATAATTAATCCTCAAGACCCAGACCTCTTGCGCATGGCCTTGTGACTCCTATGAAATCCTTGTCTCTTCTCTGGCCAAGCTCACCGCAGGCCCTAATCGATATTTGCTGACTGATTGCTGGGTTTGATCAGTCACAGTGAAGGGTGAGGAAGCATCTTTTATCAAGTTTCCTTTGAGCCGTGAATGTTTGTATCTGTGATGAGGTAGTTTCCCAATGAGCAGATTGTGGAGGGGTCACACCAGGGAAAGACCGTGTGTGGTCAGATTTTCTCTTGGGGATGTTTGTACAGGAGAGCTTTCCACGGCCCGTTAGGAATGTTCTAGGCCTTTCTTGGTCTTCCCTTTTCCCCCTACATCTCTTCCATTTCTGGGACTTCTCGCCCCCCGCCCCCCGCCCCCTTTAAAGCTTTATTTACATGAATCCGAAAGCAGGCCACAGGGCCTTTTAAAATTAAACACATCAATATGAGGCCAACCCAGTTTTTCATAAATAGGCCAAGATGTTTCTACAAAGTAGGGTTTCAGAAACACCCTATTCTTTAAAGAAAAAGGCCTTTTAAGGAAGATGACCAGCTTAGCCTTTGGCAGGGCCTGAGAATTGTGCACTGCAAGATGGTGATTTCTGGGTCGGTCTTGGATGATGAGTGATTCAGGGAGAGCCTGCTGTGGGCCAGACGAGGTATGAGGTCAGGGATAGGTGTCGGAGAAAGGCCAGGTGCAGACCTGTAAGGAGCCCTGGGCCTGGAGAAGCACCTTGGTTCTGAAAGTGCCCCGAGTAGCCAGCCATTCACAGCAGCATTCCACCCGAGGAGGGTCACGGAGTTCCTTTGCAGCCGAACAGATAATGTTGCTTTGCCGAACTACAGAACATTTATTTCTTACTTCATAGTGAGCTACTTAAGTCTCCCCTAAGTTCTTTATGATGATTGATGACTGTGCTTGTTACTTATATATCAGAATCAGTGGATGAGAGTGTGATGATATGGAGAAGGTCTCCAAACCACAGCAAACCAGAAAGAGAAGAAACTAAACTATGTGGGATTGGCCATGCAGTTCTTCACATTTACCTGGGAGTAGATACCCTAAGAGAATGGTGATCATTTCTGGCATGATCCTTGGAAAAGGTGCCGGGACTCTGTATTATGATTATGAAATGGAAAAGCCCGAATGGCTTTGAGAACTGGCTGTGTGTGTGTCACAGGTGCCAACATTCACAGTCTCACACCCAGGATGTCATCCTGAAATCAGGGAAACGCCTTCTTCCTGATTCCATGGCCCTTATCATCCGTGAAGAGTGCATGCGCCATGTGTTTAATTCATGATTAAGTTTTCTGTGCTGTTAACATGGCCTAATGCAAGAGATGTCCCTTTAATAGGGTGGTCCCAACATTGGTGAACTAGGTAGGGACTCTCCCCAAATAAGTTATTCATTCTATTTTTGAAATAGGAGATTTCCCCAAGAATCTGAATATTTGGCAACAGAATGTGACTTACACAGCCTGATATAAATTTGTTCATTTCTCCCTTGTAGTTGATTTTCAAGAGGGTTGGCTTCCAGTGTATGTTGTAGAATATCCTGCTTCTGTGTGGCTTTGGGGAGTTTTCTAGCACCGGGAGTGCTGGGGAGTGCCTACCTCTGACCCTTCTGATTTGGAATGCTGCCTTTTGAGCGAGCCTTCAGTGTTTTGATGTATTTCGCTTCTTTGACTTGGTGGTGGTGCCAGGGCTCACCATTTGCAGTAGAAATGCTTACGTTCATGCTATTATGTGTCTAGCTTTTTCATTTTAATTACTGGTTTATGCCACAGCTTGACATTTGGAACAACCTGTGTTGAAATGCAACTTTTTTATTGGAAGTGTCACCAGGAAACCGAAGTCTCTCTGGAGTGCCTCTCCGGGGGAAGGCCATGGCCTTTGTCCCCAGGGTGGGGAGAGCTTGGGAGCAGGGCAGGAGGCCTCGTTTCCCACCCAGCACTGACCGCCAGTGCCCATGGTCTCCAGTGACCTCTGCAGTCACTGGACTCAAGGCCCCGCTTAGAGGCTGAGATTTTTGACTCCCACTGTTGGATTTTTAAATTTTAATGAGGTTATTTGAGGTGAATGCATAGACTAAGTTCCTTGTTCTTTGTGTAGGACAGAGTTAAAGGGAAATTTAAGACCTGGTCTGCTTTTGTTCATTACCTCTGTTATATTCTTAATGGGTTTGACTGCCTTTCTTCATCCTTTTTTTCTTCCATAGCTGGAAAGGTCCCATTTTTATTTTCACATCATGTTCTTCACACACAGTTTTACTTGACAGTATACGAGTTGTATTTTTAAGAAAGTGTCCCCACATTTTCCTGTCCTTTACTTTCACAGGACGATGTCATTTCTGATGATCACTAAATTGGTATGTCTGAGTATCTCCCTTTAACTCCCCGTGTTATTTATAGTGACTAAAATGAGTGATTTTATTTCAAACGTGAAAAACTTGGATTACTGCTCTGATTTTACCACTGAGTCCTAGGAAAACTTGCTCTTGTTTCATAAATGTTTTATATGTTGGCTTATCAAGTCTATCATGTTCTTTCTTTTATTCAGCTGGAGTGTTTGAGTTATCATTACATGCACATCCGTGAAACACAGTGTAACTTGTTTATTCTGTGTAATGCTGGTAATAAAATTGATTTTTAAACTTCTTAGTTATGATTTCGCATATTGGATTCACAGTGAGTGCTTAGAAAAAGGATCGCCCACCCTGTAGCTTTAAATCTACTTTTGGAAAATTAAAAGTGATAAGTGCTTAATGGCATTTTAGGATTAGTTTGAAAATATCTGTAAGTTGATATTACTTAGGTCATATAAATGTGTTGTCACCGGCTGTAGAGTGAATTGGTAATTAGACAAACTATTTTAGAAAGGGCTTATTATTAAAAACAAATGATAGCTTTGTTGTTGTTTGTTTTGTTTTGTTTTTGATCCTCATCCGAGGAGGATATTTTTTCATTGATTTTTAGAGAGAGGGAAAGACAGAGAAATATCGATGTGAGAGAAACACATCCATTGGTTTGCCTCCTGCACGCGCCCTGACCAGGGCCCTGGCTGGAGAGGAGCCTGGAACCTTCGGTATACAGGTTGATGCTCTAACCACTGAGCCAAACCGGCTAGGGCAGATACATGACAGTTGTTTTGATAGGCGAGAAAGTAGTTGAGAAAAGCAGGGTTCCAAGTGATTGAATGGGAAGCAGATGAAGCTGAAGAGAGGGAGCAGGAATTGGGAGGATGGGGAATCAGGCCATGTGTTAGGGACTTAGGGAAATGCCTTACAGAACTCACCTCTGCCCCTGGATACATTTTCTGTGTTCTACCCAAACCAAACATTCTTGTTGTAACATGTTTTTGGAAGTTTTTTTTTTTTAAGTTTCATATTTGCCATACAAGAGAGAGGATAATAGAAAAGTTCTTTATGGTGTCTTGATAATGTAGATAATATTTAGCTGTTTCCTTTTTAATTAAAAACACATGCAGTAGTAGTTTATGTATACTGTGGTTAGAAAGCTTTGGTTATATTTAAAAATTTGATATGTATATTTTCGGTAATCTTCAGCTTATTGACAAACCCTTCACTGTTCAGTTTAACCATTATTTAAAACAATCATTAATGTTCGTTTATATATTCGTACATCATTTATTGAGCATCTGCTCTGTGCTAAGCAGTCAGGAAGTGTAAAACTTTCCTTGAAGTTCATTTGAAGTTATTGAAGCAGAATTATCTTTATAATCACCTTTCAACCATTTTCATTAAAAATATTAAAATAAAATTTAAATACCTACCAGTTTTTAACTGATATACAATTTCAGCATCTGATGAAATGAAAATGGAATATTAGAAAAAATTTTTAAGAGAGAGGAAAGCGGTCCAGTCTGTCTGTGTGGCTCAGTGTTTGAGCATTGACCTATGAACCAGGAGCGGAGGTCACAGTTTGATTCCAAGTCTACATCCCTAGTAGGGGGCCAGCAGGGGGCAGCCAGTCAATGATTCTCTCTTATCATTGATGTTGCTCTCTCTCTCTTCCTCCATTCCTTTCTGAAATTAATAAAAATATATTTATTTAAAAAAGAGAGAGGAGGGAGGGAGGGAGAGAGAGAGAAAGAGAGAAAGGAAGAAAGAAAGGAAGATTCATTGATGTGAGAAACATTGATTGGTTGCCTCCCATACATGCCCCAACAAGGGATGGAACCCACAACCTAAGTATGTGCCCTGACTGGGAATCGAACCTGCACCCTTTCAGTGCACTGGATGATGCTCCAGTGAACTGAGCTACACTGGCCAGGGTTAGCAATTTATAATAATAAGAAATTATTGAAACTTGGCCCTATTTCAGCATTCCAGTTCTTAAATTCTATCCAGCATTGTCCTAAAATCAAATATCATGAGATATTTGGGGGACGATTGGAGATTCTTAAAATCCTAGAGTGATAGAGTAATAAAATAAAAAGTCCAAAAGACCCAACTAAGCCTTATTTGCCCAAGAAAATGAGTAAATAAGACATCTGGCTTGTTACTACTTCAATTTGCATGACCACAAAGAAAGAACTTATGTTTAGCAAAAACTGTACACACAGAAAATTATTATACTTTTGTAAAAGAAACAAAATATTTTATAATAGTTTGCCAAAAATACAGTGCCCTTATAAGAAAAGCCCGCTGGAGAATTCTCATTGGTCACTGTAGTATTTGAACTTTTGACTCAAATTACAGGAATGCGATTCTAAATTTTTTAGTATTTTGAAAGACTCTAAAATTGCACCATTTAAGGTAGTGTTGCCTAGCTAAATTTTGTGACATTTGAATGTAAGCCATTAGTCAAAGAGCACTAGGTCAAAATGAGATAATCTAAATTATTTGTGATAATGGAGGACAAAGGCAAGGTTTTGACAATAGCTATTATGTCTGTCTTATCTCTTGGTAGAGTGCGGACAGAAACCACCCACAGAGATAGAGAGGTTGCATCAGAATAAGTTTTCAGTAGACCATAAGTTTATCTGAAACCGGACCAGGTTCAAGGACCAGCTCATTGCTGTTCTGGCATTATTTCTCCGTCTCAAACGTTTTCCTTGGACTTATGTTAGAGAGCAAAAAGAAATTAGTTGGTTGCTAATTAAAAATTAAAACACCGCATCAAGACACAGAGGTTTGCTGGTGGTTGGTTTTTTTTCCACATAATAAACGAGAAGCCTGTTGCATGAAGATTCGTGCAATAGGCCTTCCTTCCCCTGGCTGCTAGCACCGGTTTTCCTCTGGCACCCAGGACCCAGGCCTTTGGTCCGGCCACAGCAGAGAAGCCAAGCCTCTTTAGTCTTCACTTCTGCCGGAGCCTTCAGTCTTCGCTCTGTGTCTGCGTATGCAAATTAACCGCCATCTTTGTTGGGTTAATTTGCATAGTCACTGTGATTGGCTGGTGGGCGTAGCGGAGTGACACAAATTTGCATTTTTCTCTTTTATTAGTGTAGATGGACAGCGTCTGTCTCTGGGTCTTGTGCCCTCCTGTAGTGGTTAACATAGATACAGCGCCACATGCTGTCTGCAAAGACAGTAATGATGCTACCAAAATCACCAGTGGTGAACACTAAGGACCACAGGGAGGCTTAGGTAAGGCTACCGCAGGAAGCGAAGCCAGGGAGTATGTCTGTGGACACTTCAGCATCACTTAGGCATAGAATAGAGTCTTCATGTGGCTTTTAGAAAGATCTACTTTGTAATGTTGCTTATTTATGGGAGAATTTGCTGTAGTTGCCATCCATTTGTACTGAGTTAACACTCTGTGACTGATTTTTACTATTTTACATGTGAGTAGGTACATGCACAGTTTGGCATGTACTTTCAGGGTCTGACTTAGTTAAGGCTCTTTTTATTTTTAAATATATTTTTACTAGAGGCCCGATGCACGAAATTCATGCAAGAATAGGCCTTCCTTCCCCTGGCTGCCAGCACCAGCTTCCCTCTAGCACCTGGGACCTGGGCTTCCCTCCAGCTGCAGGCAGGCACCTGGGACCCACCCAGGCTTCCCTCGCAGACCCGGCTTTGTCCGGAAGGTCATCTGGTCTAATTAGCTTATTACTCTTTTATTACTATAGATTGATTTCAGAGAGGAAGGGAGAGGGAGAGATGGAAACATCAGCCATAAGAGACAAGCATTGATCTGCTGCCTCCTTCATGCTCCTGGCATCCAACAGTGACCTCCTGGTTCATAGGTCGATGCTCAACCACTGAGCAACATGGGCCGGGCAGTTAAGCCTTTTTTGGTTGTTGGAGCAAAACAGGGAATTGATCATAAGTGTATGGGAGCCTCTCAGTCAGCTCAGGAGGGAGGGAGGTGGTGTGGCCTCACCTCCCCCAGAGGAACTGCTGGAGTGGGAGCTGGGGAGCTTGGAAATAGCTGCTTCTAAGTTTGTCTGTTTCCTGTTCCTCTTTGGTCTACTTTGCCTGTTTGTCTGACTCCCCAGCCAACTTGACCTCATTCCCATAGTTGAAGAGAGGATTGACTAGCAACTCCGTGAAGTTGGTCAGCTATGGCCAGGGGCATACCTGGCACACATGGCTGCCACCTGAGCCCTGGCCCGAGGGAAGAGAAGAAGATGCTGTGGAGTATATGGTCCCTGGTTAAGATCCTGTTCTTAGGTGACTTTCCAAGACATTCTTTCCAAAGGTAGAGAGTAAAAGCCAAATGAGTAACAAAGTGTTTCGAGTAAGAGATTTTGGTCTAGAGTCAAAAGCCTTGAACTTGGATGGGAAAGAAATTAATTACATCTCTCTCTTCACAGCTCTCCAGCTGAATACAGTATTTCTTTCGATTATTAATGTAATACAGTAGTTTTAGCAGTACCTGTGACTTGTCATCAGTGGATGTCACAGATGTTTTCAAATTACATTACAGTTAGTTATTGCAGGTCTCTCAAAATATCATCTGTGCTCATCACTACCTCAAAATCACAGTTGTTACTACACTGATTGCTAGACCTTTTAATTTATGTGAAGAAGCACATAATACGTTAAAATCTTTTGATAACTTTAAAATATAATGGGTTTTCTATATAAGCTTCTATATATATTTTTACACATTTAAAAACAGGAAATTGGACCTCTGAGAGGAGGTCCATTAAGTTTTATTAGACTGTCACTAGTTGGGTATACACTACTCCTGAAAAATTGCTAGTTGGAATTGAGACCGTGATTTTCTCCTAAAGGCTGTCAGGATTCAGATGTTTTCTCGAAGTTTCCAATTTTCCCCACCTTTCACTTAGAACTTCTTTCTCCCTTTCCAGTTCTTACCTCCTTTTACCTTCTAAGGTGTAGTAATGGACTTTTTTTGTTTGTTTGTCCTTTGCATAAGTTATATATTCCTCGGAGCTGAAGACTCTAGATTATTATAGTATTAAAATTCAGAGCTACCTGAGGATAAAACTAGATCAAAATATGGAAGCAAGATGTGCAGTACGAGCCTCTGTTTCTGAAGGTTAGGTGTGACTCAAGCTCAAGTCGCTTAAATCTACCTGGGCATTTCATTTTTTAAGATTTTTATTTATTTCTATTTATTACATGGGCATTTAAAATAATACCAGTTTTATCACATTACATGACTGTATTGGAAACTCCTTGTATGATAAGGCAGCCTCTCTTGTGTAGGAATATCAATCTGTTTACCAGGAGCTCAGCACAGTTTCTGAGAGTCATGAAAACATATGGGATATATAGAAACAGACTACTGTATTGGGGGAGACAGAACTTAAGAAAAAGACAAGTTCACATAATGTCACATTACAGTAAAAGTGGGTCTCTCTTTGCATTGGAAATACTGATTTGTGAAGAATACCTGGAGGTTAATGCATTTTGGAATAATAACTATCAAGACTAGTTCTTATTTAAAAATACATTCTATGTCAATTTTTAAAAATTCCAATTTGTGCTTTTAAAGATAATTTTAAAATTTGAATATATTGAAACTTTTAAAAATAACATTTTTACTTAATGTCAATTAAGTGGAGATAGCCCAAAACATTTAAGGCATAGTCACTTGGAAATTGCGTTTTAAGTCCCATCCTTACGGCTGTTGGATAACTGATGCACATACTCACAGTGGTGATGTCAGGTGTATTTATTTCACAAATGCAGTGTCTTCTGAAACATTGACCATTAGTTAAATCTGGCCTTGACAAAAGAATTTGCAATGTTGAAAACAAATTAATGTTCATCTATTTAAAACTTTTATAAATAAATCGCCCCATTTACATTTAGTTTTCAGTGGCTTATATTTCACAAGTTTAAAGGTTTCCAAGTTTAAAAGTCACCCTTTGATATATTTTTATTTTTCCTGGACTATGACATTTTTATTATGGAAAATTTCAAACACAGAGGTCTTTTTAACACCAGGCATTTCTGGCTTCACTTCTGTTGTGTGAATTTCATGTTGGTTCTGGGTGTCAGGCTGCCCTGCAACCGGCCACCCCAGCACGCCCCCTCCTTGCTGGAGTTCCTTTCCCAAGACCCAGAGGGTTAGAAATCAAGGCTTCTGGCTGCCTATGGCTTATTAGCAAATAGGACATTCACAAATAAAAATGGAAAAGGTAGCTGATGGGGAGAAGAGGAGGAGGAGAGAGGAAGAAAGAAGGTCAGTATTTCTGGACTAACTGGCTTTGCTGGGTCTGCTGGGACCCCAGACCCCAGGCCCTTGGAGAGCAAGAATAGCTTCCCTCTGCCTGGAGCTCCTGCTTCTCTCCTCCCCTGGAGAGGCACCTCAGAGTCCTCCTCCTTCCCCTTGATTGATTGCTGCTTTATTCCTCTGAAGGTTTCGGCTGCTTTGCATCTGTAGGTAAACGTAAAACTTTTCCCTGGAATTGCCACAGGCCCACTATTGCACTTTACACAAATCTGCCCTGGCTGTGCTATACCGTGGCTCTGCCTAGCCCCCTGCAAGGATTTTACCAATGCTTACTTTTCCGTTTTATTTATCTATTTTATACTTATCATTTAATATCATAGGGTGGAGATCTCATTGGGCCCTTATGTCCACTGGAACTGTCCCTGTCCAACCAGGGTGGATGGTCACCTGACTTAGCACAGTTTTAGAATTTCCACATGCAGAGGATGGGAGTCATGTGATGATATTCACGACTCCCAGCGTTGAGTGTTTTGTGCTTACCCCGAACTCGGGTAAAACGATGTGAGACTCAGTGTTGGACACATAAAGGCATTGGCCATTGGCCGAGAAGAGTGTCAGAAGAGATGCGCTGAGTCAGGGCTCCTGTCAATGGTGGCCTGTGGAAACAGACCTGGAGTACATGCAGGCTGCCCTCGCCCCTCCCGAGAGGTTGAATCACCCGTTCTGTGTGTGCGCTAAGTGTGACTTGAGCCTTGAATCGGGATTTGTCAACACTCAGGACCTTCTTCACAAGAGCTCAGAAGGGGGCCTTTGTGCTTCCCCTCCCGCCCCAGTCACAGAAGAAGGGGGTGAAAAAGGCGTTTTAGCTTCAGGCTTGTTCTGAGTGAGTAAAGAGTTATTTTGGTCAGAATCCTCTTCTGCTCCCTGCCAGCGTCTCACCCAATTCCCCCATCCCCACCCTCCAGCCCCCCTGAGTTGTCCCAGGATGAGGAAAAAATGTTCTTGTGTACTTAGATTCCCCAAATAAAACCCCTGGCACCGTCCCTGTATGTTAGAGGAATTGGGCTGTATTTGTTTTTAATTGTTCTGTGATGCTAGGCTAAAATGCACTTTTAAATGCAGCTTTAAAACCGTCTTATAATGAAATATATTCTTTTAACTTTTAACATTTTCTGCCCTCAGAATGCTCAGTAGTGTAAGCTTTTAAAAAAAAACAAATCAAAAGTAATGTGTTAAAACATCTATTTCTTACAACCTGGAATTGTATATATATTGTATATATCAGTGATGGCGAACCTATGACACATGTGTCAGAGGTGACACGCGAACTCATTTTTTTGGTTGATTTTTCTTTGTTAAATGGCATTTAAATATATAAAATAAATATAAAAATATAAGTCTTTGTTTTACTATGGTTGCAAATATCAAAAAATTTCTATATGTGACACAGCACCAGAGTTAAGTTAGGGTTTTTCAAAATGCTGACACGCCGAGCTCAAAAGGTTCGCCATCACTGGTATATATAGAGTGTCCCCCTCAAAATGTATACACACACTTTGAATAATTATAAAGGCATTGTTTATTATAAACATTTCATTTTTAAAATTGAGGTATCAGCTGTTAAAGTATGTATGCATTTTTAGGGACCCCTGTGTGTTTTACATCCACTTGGCTTTCTAAGGCATGTTGGGTAAAGTACCAGCTAACTGTGATGCAGATATAGTCAGACCACTGCCTTAGAGTCCCTCGTTTTTTGGCCCAGCCCCTTGCAATAACCTAGATAAAGAGCCAGTTACGTGGTGATATTTTCAGTCTGTGTGGCCTGAATTTCCAGACTGATCATAACATGCTGCCTGGAGCTCTCTGTCCTCATTGGATTAAAGCAGGTTATTTTGAAGAGGAGGGGGCGCTTCCTCCGCGGTGCTGAGAGCGTGGAGGTGAATGGCGGCTGTCAGTATCCTTAAATAAATAGGCTTGCTCGCTTTAAAAAACTGTTACCTAAGCTGGACCTTTGTAGGAATCTCATTTTTAGCTTAAAAAAAAAAATCACGGAAGTAGGACACGCGTTAGAACTGTCTGAGCTTTGAATATGAGAATACAGGTAGATGGTTTTAATTTTCTTTGGAGATTTGTTAATGCAGTTGTCTTATTTGTCTACATCTGTAAAAATATTTAATTTTGTCCAATGAAATTCCTCATAAAAAAGCCAAGGTGTAAAGAGCATGTGGGAAAATGGCAGTCATACACATTCACTTCTGGCATTTTCCGTGGTTCCGCTCCATGGACTGTGTACAATAACCAACAGTGGAACATCACAGCGTGGGTGCGGGTTGATTCTTCTGTCCGCTCTGTGTCCCAGCCTCTGTCTTTTTGAAGGACATGCAGCTAATATGACACCCTTTTCTACATTACAAGAAAGACATCTCATTGAAGGGGTATGGAATGACTTGGTATTTTCTACAGATGCCATATTGTTCTTACACGCCTTACAGTGTGGCAGGGAACGCTGAGAAGGAAGTCCGCACGGATGTCGGCCTGGTGGGCGTTGTGTGAGTGCCTCTCCAAAGGGTTCGGCGTTTGTCGAAACTGAAGTTGGAGCTGCAGTCAGTGCTTGTGGACATGGCAAGGCAGCGGGTGGGCTGCTTCACTCGAGCACGAGGAGTCTGGAAGCTGGTATCGGTGCCCATCAGCTGTCCGTAGGGCCCAGAGATCCTGGCACTGGCCATGGCACTCATGGTCATCCGGTGATTTGTCCAATCTGAGCATCTATGCTGACCCTCCTGCCAGGTTTGCGAGCGGCTGTGGGCCTGCCTGTGAGCGGGTGAGGGCTGCTTCTGGGCCGCCTGCTGGAGGAACTTGAACCTCAGGACAAACCTCTGTCTGATAGAAATCACTGTCGAGCGTGAGTGGAATAGTGACGTTGTCAAAGCGAGGAGACAGTCATTGTTTCAGAGTGTCCTTTCCGCTTATCTGCTAAAACTCTCCCTTGTAATAATAGGAACGCGATAAAATGATGGTATAAATTCTGTGGCTTAATTTTGTTAAGGAGTGAAGTGTAAGAATCAGTGAGAAATTTACATGTAGAGGCTTGATCTGTGGGGAAAATATCACTGATAAAAAAGGACAGTGTTCTATTTTATGTTCTTTGTCTCTATGATTAATCCTACGATTTTTCGACATTTTGTTTTCCTTTCTAAGAAGCCACCTGTTGGAAAATGCAATAGCATTTAAGAATTCACTTAATTTCTCCTGACAAGTGAACGGCTCCCTCGGTGTGAGTTTGGAATTCTGATGATTTTTTAAATCCTTTGCTGGCTTTCTAGAGGATTAATAAGGAAAATGGGAACAGCTCTGGCCGGGTAGCTCAGTTGTTTGGAGTGTTGTCCCCATGTGCCAAGGTTGTGAGTTTGGTCCCTGGTCAGGGCATATGCAGGAGTCAACCAGTGAGTGCACGGATGGGCGTAACAGCAAGTGATGTTTATCTCTCATCCTTCCTTCTCTCTCTAAAATCAATAAATCGAAAAAATAAGAAAGTAGGAAAAATCCTATTGAGAATCTCCGCGTTGCCATTAACTCCTTCAAGGAAGGCAAGCAGAGGCTTATGCTCCTCCCTTCAGCCCCTGGGCTGTGGCAGGTTTTCCCTGAGCCCTGGCCGGCTCCTTGTGCTCATGGCTCAGCACAGGAGACTTCTCGCTGACCTTGACTTCAGAGCTCTAAGCCCGAGGAGCAGTTTCCCAGCGCAGCTCCTCCAGCGAGCCGGTCCCGTGGCTACTGAAAATCCAGCCGGTTGCTAGTGGAATGCCTCCCAGACTTCATCCTGTGGGGATTTTGATATGTTTTTGTTAGAAGAGCTTTGCTGCTCACCTTAGCAGCCGCAGCCGCTGCAGCAGTGTTTGGAGAACCAAAGGGAATATGCTCTCGGCAAGAAGACAACTGGCAGCTGCTGGAGATGCTGTGTCCTGTGGCTGCCAGGGCCCCCTGCTCTGTGG
>NW_006294876.1:3529457-3562448 GCF_000327345.1 Myotis davidii | reverse complement strand
CAGCGGCAGCCGCTGCAGCAGTGTTTGGGGAACCAAAGGGAATATGCTCTCGGCAAGAAGACAACTGGCAGCTGCTGGAGATGCTGTGTCCTGTGGCTGCCAGGCCCCCCTGCTCCATGGCCTCTGTGTCCTGTGGCTGCCAGGCCCCCCTGCTCCATGGCCTCTTGTCCTGTGGCTGCCAGGCCCCCCTGCATCTACTCTGCAAGGTGCCTTCACCGTCCTGAGATCCACCGAAGGCACTTGACAATGTTGCTGAGGCTTTGAACTTTCCATGTTTGTCACATTGAGACAGTTCTCAGGCTCTGGTGTGCTGGGATGTGTTTGCCTTTGCGTGAAAGGAGCCTCTGTATAATTCAGGACTTCATTGGTTTGGCAGAGTCTCATTTGCCTTGCTAACTGTTCAGGTCTGCGTATGATTAACACATGTACTTTCAGAGGAAAGATGGCATCATAATATCTTTTAAATGCTCCTGAAATGAACTTCCATTGTAAGATATTCTCTCATGTTTCTTTTTACTGGTAGTACATTCTCTATGTGGAAAGTTCTTGGTGTTTCAGGAAAATTTTAAAGAAGTTTAGGTTAGTGGGAGGGAGGCAGACTCTCCGTGGGTTGTTTTCACCCTGCACGTCGGCATCCCGAAGGCATTGCTCTGCTTCCCCTGCTTTTCTACACCAGTGGTCATCTTGTCACTTACTCAGCTTGGCTGCTCCGGATCCCAACTAAAGATCGGACGGACCTCCTGCGAGCAGCCTGCTGAGCCACATACTCAGTGAGACCTCTGAGCCAGGCCTGGCAGGGTGGCCAGCACCTTGAGGGCAAGATCCATCCCAGCCCTAGTGGCTGACGGACAGGGCCAGCTGTAAATGGGCCGAGATGCTGAGTACTGTACATTTTAATGTTTGTATGAATGTACTCTGTGGCCATTGTTGTTGAACATTTTTTATGTCGTTAACCTTGTTTATAATTTAAAATATTGTATCATTTTTTTGTTGACTGTTGTCTTGCTTTTTTTGAGTGTAATTGCAAAAAAGTTTGCCCTGTTGATGAGTATATTGAAGTGACAAAAAGAGATAGCGGTAATTTGAAAAAGGAAAAGACCATTTATTTAAAACCATTAGTGCTAATTATTTGTAGTAGAAGTTGCCATGATTTTAGTCATGATTTAAAAGTTCTGAGCTTCTTCTAACCAATGTACTTAAAAAGTTTTGTTCAATGATCAGTTCATCGGGTTTTTACACCCAGGATTCCTATAGTTTAGATTTAGACTCTTAGGGCCCTAGCCATTGGATCATTGCTATGAATTCCAGTGTTTGTAAAACTTAGCCTGAAAATTGATCAATGCTTTTATGAGTCAAGTATCTATCTGTAACCGTATCTGAGGGACGAGTAACTATAGATATCTGTAACTTTATGAAATCTTTGTGCACCATACAGCTGAGATATTTATTTAACGTGTTACTATCCCCCCCCCCCCCAAAGCTGCCACTAAAACCTTTAGTGTGTCTTATAATCTGTAGCATACTGAGTAAAGGAAAAAACAAATGATTTGCTGATATACTTTAGTGGAAAATGGAGCAGTTTGCTTAACCAGCCTTGGAAGTGATTCTCAGACCAGTGATCCTGGTGTGGGACAGTGTAGGCATAAGTGAGATTTTGTGTGTGTGTGTGTGTGTGTGTGTGTGTAGGTGTACATGTGTACATGACTGGATTTCCCTAAACTGTAAGTGACTGTCACATCTCAAAGGCATTTGACTCATGTTTAGTGACTGAATACAGAACTCCTGCATCTTTTCACTTTTTCCAATAAAATTAGTGACCCCCTCACCCCTTTTCCGCCTCTCTTTTTTTCCTCTCCTTTTCTTCCTTCCCCTTAATAAAGCCCAAAGTGATACAAAGTTATGGAGGATTACAGAGAGCTTGGTCCTCTTGTTTCCCTCCAAATTGAATCCCCAAAACTATTAGCATCCACTGAAAAGTAAATACATAAAACATTGGCAGTAATCTCCTTCCCACTCATAAGTGGGCTGGACATGCTGCTCATGGTGGGCCTGTTCTGACCAACAGGTGAAAGACATGACCAGTGTAAAATTACTAAGCATGATGGTGAAAACAGGTGTGCTGGCTCTGGGCAGGCTCCCAGGCCCAGATTGGCTGCCAAAACGAGCTCACTGGCCCCCATGTGCATCCACACCCTGTGCATACCTGCCCACGTGCACACCTGCATGTGCGCACCCACCCTTGTGTGTACTGACACCCTGTGCATTCCCATGCTCACCTGACCCAGGTGCAGCTTTCCCCTTGAGCACCTGCCTCGTGTGCAGATGCAGAGGTGTCTTTCAGGCCCAGGAGCAGGGAGAAGAACTGGGAGGATTACTGTTCTCAGGCCAAACACCAAGGAAATGGTGAGGAGGGGCCAAAAAATAAATGGAAATAATGACGAAGAAAACAGAGAGGAAAAGACCAAATTGGTGGGAAGGTCGTAGGTGAGTGACATCTTGGGCACTTGGGGAAAAATCTCAACATATTTTGAAGCTGATTTAATTGATGAGAAGTAGGCTTGCTTGAATTTGGCTAATTCAAGACGTGTTTTTTTTCCCATAACAAATTTAAATTAAGCCTTTTCTTATTGCCAATTGATTAAAAAAAAGGCATTTGCCTATTTATTTAGTTTTCACTTTTGCCAGGTAAGTTTTGAAGCCTTGTATAACATCACTAACATTTTATGTTGCTTTCCCTGAAATTATGTTAACCAGTTTGTGGCCAGTAATAGAACCTTTAACAGGGGATGTAATTGTCTCCGATGTTTATTTGATGGCTGATAGGGCCTGTCCACAGTTACTCTTCACTTTGCTTTCTGCTACAGGGGATTTGATTTAGAGAGAGCGAGCTGGTGTTGCATTTATATCTGGCACACACGTTTGGAATAAACCAGGCCCCGGACGGTGGGGGGATAATTCCATCATCTGAGTACATAACCTTAGAAAATCCAACTGCAATGGGTTTTTCTTGCTGCTTTTACACATGGTCTGATTTCTCTCGTTTGCAAAATGGAATAGACAACGGTTACTTCCTCGCTTGGTGAGTCCTTGAAGCTTTGCAAACCGTCCCTAATGAACAGATAGATGCCTTATGGGAGGTGGACATGGAGTGAGGGCTGGGGGGCGGGGACTTGGGAGGTTTTTCTTCCAACCGGAGAAGACGGTTGGGTTGCCGTTTTGAGTGCCGCAGTCTGGGAAGAGCTGCTGCAAAGACTCATTCCTAGCTGTGCCCTAGTAAACGGCTTCACAATATTTTTTTAGGCAGCTTGGGACCAGGGTGTTTTGAAGAGCTTGTTAAACAACCTCTTAAGAGGTAGACTCAATTAGCACTACTGAGTAGTTAGTGTTTAAATGTTGACTGGATTCATGAGGCTATGCTGGAAAATAAATTGCAAGTTTGAGTTGAGTGTGATATTTGAAATGGGTCTTCGGTCCTTAAAATCCCTTTTCCGGAGCGAGAGATGACCTAGCCTCTCGCTTGTTTTTTCTGCCTGGTCGTCAGGCCTATGGTCCTGGGCCAGCCTCCCCAAGACTCCAACAGATTCCTTTTTTAGGAATAAAAGTACCTGGCCTCTGGGCTACATAACCGTGAGTCATCCAGTGGATATTAAAGAACTATAAAAACAGTTCAAGATCGTTTTTCACATTGTTCCAGAGCACAGTCTAAATTTGGACTCATTTGAAATGGAAGGGAAGGGAAGGCTGTACCCTTGCTGCCCCCAGGGAACATGCTGGTCGGTGCTTTTGTGAGTGGCGGTGAGGGCGGGCAGGTCAGCTCACCTGGACCGAGGCACTTGGTTTGCTGGCGTTCACTTCTGAAGTGACGCCTCCCATTCTGACATTAGGAGCCAGTTTCCGCCTTGAGTCGCTTGGACATGAAGCTTCAGGGTTTTGTCATGCCAGTGAGAGCCCACACACTGTTTTCATGGTGGGTAAACCCATGTTTTTGTAAAGTTTTATGTTAATGTTTAATGATATTTGGGCAGATTAGACAGAGCATAAGTGCTTGGAAATACCAAGTCCTGTCAGTGTGGGAAAGGCATGAGATGAAAAAGTTATTTGGCCAGAGCAGCCAGTAGCCATGAATGAGAACGTGATGGTGTTTTATGGCACGTCAGTTTTGGTCTGTCTTATGTCTGATTATGGCGTCAAATACAATAAGTTGGTAAGTACTGGAATGTATTGTATGCCATTTCCTGCACCCTGGTACTAATATTAGCAAGAGCTGCAAAGCTGATGCCCAGGTAATAGGGGCATTAAAGATACTTAAGAAAAAGCAAGCGTCACAAGGTTGTCGTGTTGTGTTGTGTTTTGTTTTGTTTTGTTGGTGGTTGAGGCTGAAAGGTACAGAGAGAATTTCCACCCCTCTGTGTTACCATGAACTTGTAAACATTTGTGTCCTGGGCTTTGTTTGAGTCGGTTTTATTGCTTGCAGTCCTTAGCACAATATCCGGCATCTCGGTCAGAGGGAACCTTTGAATGTGTTTTTGAAAATCGTTGTACCAAGGAGTGTGCATAGCAGTCCCAGTCAATCCTATTTAATCTGAACAAATTATGTTTTTGTTGTTGGAAGTTTTAAATTTATGAACAATAATGAACATTTGAAATGGGATTTGACATTTGAATTTTTATTTTAAATCAGTTCCATGTAGAACTTCGATTGAGTAAAAGGTGATACAAATGTTTGTTTTATAGGAAATGCTTTAAGGCAGTGGTCACTAACCTTTTGGACCTCCACGGACCACCGGTTAGCGACCGCTGCTTTAAGGGATATTGTTATTTAGATGTTAATGTTTTCTGGGGTTTCCTGATTATTAAAGTGATGTATTTGTGTATAAAATAACTGCAGAATGAGACACAGGGGAAGGGGAGAAGGAAGGAATTATTAGAATAGTAGGGATAATGTGTTTTATCATTGAAGTTTTCATTTGTTCTGCTGGGAGCCAGTCCTGGCTGGGTGTGTGTGTGGGGGCAGGGGGTGCGGGGCAGGCTGTTCTTTTTTGTTGGTTGGAAGCTTGAATCTGTCTTTGCTTTTTTCATGATAATCTCACTTTCCCCTCGCCCACCAAGAAGTTACACTGGAACATGATCAGGATGGACTGTAACTTCAGATTTGTGAATGTACATTTTACAGAGTCATTGCTGTTTTATTTGTGACATTTGCCAGGTTCACAGAAAAAACAAGAGTTTAAAAAACGTTTTGGCGAGAATGACAACAGTGTGCTTGGTGGAGCTGAGTCAATATTTTGTGCTACTGTCTCAGGTGAACTTACACTAGTCATGACGCCACTGCCCCTGTGGGTGCTGGCACCGTGCCATCTGCACGTCTCAGGGCCGTTCTCCTTGCCTTCATTACTGAGTAATAAGTGTACTCTTATCCCACTCCACAGATGGGGAAACTGAGGCACAGGGTAAAGTGAGCCCCAGGTGTCAAGTTGAGTGAGAGAAAAGGTGGTTTGAACCTAGGCCCTGGTCCATGCTCATAACCACTTAGCTATATAACTGTTTTAAACTAAATCATTGAGTAGACATGAGTATAAGTTAATCAATTTGTGTTTTTTTAATGTGACATAAATCAGACCCATTGTTGTCCATGCCTTACACAGAGTCTCATGTTATGAAAGCTGTTTCCTATTTTTGGGTCACTTTTCTGCCCTCAATTTCCACTGCGTCACTGCTGATAACCTGCACATAGGGTACAGCTTTCCTCCTTTTACCCATTGATGCTTTTCAGCCTTTCTGCTATATTCACTAGTTTCCAGGTTTGTCCTGTGGATCCAATCCCATGTTGCCTGGGAACATTTGGGTGGGGGGAATCTGATGATGCAGTTCAAGTGGAAATACTGTGAAATGAATACTTCCATAAACCCATGCACTTGTGTGCGCATTAAATATATTTTTAGCAGTTGAGCTTTGGCTCATGGTAGTGAAAATGTTTTTCCGTGAATAATTCTTTAATGTTGGTCTTGGAGTTTTACTGCTGATGTTACAAGTTTAGCTCTGGCTCCCCTAGAAAAACGTGTAAAAATGGTCAGTTTGGTATAAGAGTTACAGAGTCATGTGACTTTTGGATTCTGTTTATTTCTATTGTTAGTATTAAAGTTTTTTTTTTTTTTCTGTTGTAGTAGGATTTTAAAAATGTGTCTGGCCTGGCCGGGCATGGCTCAGTGGTTGAGTATCTACATATGAACCAGGAGGTCATGGTTCGATTCTCAGTTAGGGCACATGCTGGGTTGTTGGCTCAACCCCCAATGTGGGGCATGCAGGAGGCAGTTGATCAGTGATTCTCTCTCATCATTGATGTTTCTCTCGCCCTCTCTCTCCCACCCTCCCTTCCTCCCGGAAACCAATAAAAATATATTTAAAAAATGTGTCTGTGTAAGCCTATTCTCCATTGAGCCTGAGCATCAGTGAGGCCACACAGGCTTGGAGCACTGGCCTCCCTCTGCCTCCCTGTGGAGGGCTGGCACACCGGTGCCCGTTGTCTGATGAAGCACCAGTACCCCTAGTGCTGTAGTTATGATCAAATTTGGACTAAAAGTCCTACACGAACAACAAATGGAATGTTTTTGGAACTTTTATCATTTCCCAAACACCCAGTATTTCTGTAGAATTGTATTGAGGAGGCCAGGGAAGGCTGAATTTTGAAAAACAAAAAAGTGGCAGTTTCTCGTTATCATAAGTCAGGCGTGGCCTGGGGAATTCCCATCTTAGGCTGTGTACGGTATAAATTCACGTATCAGCGTAGTCCATGTTCCTGCTCTCAGGAGTGTGTTTTGTCTGTCTCTGCCGGCCTGGCGTTAGGGTCTGCCGTTCTTTGGGATTGCAGAGAGCCACGGTGCTGCTGTTCTGACCGCCTCCAGAAGTTAGTTCATACCTGGCATGGACGTTGGCCTTCTTCGGTCAACAGAGTTAGTTTACACAGTAGTTAGGGAATGGGCCTGTGAAGAGAGAGTTTACAGGCTTGGTCTGATGGAGGCCACTCACTTGAATGGAAGGAAAACACTATTGAAAGGGATGGCTTCCTTTATCCCCAGTGGCCATGGCGAAGCCTCTGGCCCTGCCGGTGCTGGTGAGAGGTACCGCCCGGGTGGACCCCAGCAAGTGGGAAAACTGCTCAGCTGTGTGAGGAAGCCTGGTGGGTGACAAAGGTAATAAACAGTCTGTAAAGAAAAAGAAACATCTTTCACAAAATCAACCACTTATACAAATATTTAAAAATCAATATTGGTGAACCTCTTTGTTCATAAGAGATCATTTAAAAAATATGTGTGTTCAAAATATGTCTCTTCCTGTAAGAAATCTGCGTCAGTTGGAGGGGAGATGGGCGTTGGTTCCCTGAGGCCTCCTGCCTGGCCTTCCTGTAGACACATGCTCCCTGTGGGCCCGGGACTGCCTTCCCCCAGCGCCTGCCGCTTAAACAATCCAGGCACATGCGACTTCTGTTTAAATATTTCTTTAATTTGCCTTCTCTGTCTGCCCTTATTTATTCACTTGAAGACCAACTCAGATGCCTGGAGCGGCGATTTGTGGAACTTCTAAGCCTTTGCATATACCTGGCTCCCCCATCTTCGAAGAACTCACCAGATTTTAAAAAATTCCTCCTCAAGAAATAAATGGCTGGCCTCCTGTAGGTGGAGGGATTTCAGGACAAATTTACATACACACCCCTTCATTTGACACCTGTGGCTTTTAGAGAGAAAGCCAGATAAGGCTGCATAGTAATTCAATCAGTTTGTAGCCACACAAGCGCTTCTAGGATTTCCCTCCTGAATTAGGTAACAGTACCTTTCCCCTGAGATTGATACATATACAATTAACTAACTAGCCCAGCCAGGTCTGCAAAGGGCACAGTGGCAGGTGGCCTCCCCCCGTCCCCCTCCCCCCACCAGGAGGCCCTGCGCTGCAACTTGGTGACCAGCTGCTCACCTCGTGGGGTAAGACTGGGATATTCAGGTTCTCCTAATATTTATATAAAAGCCAATTTGACCTACTTGGCATCTATGTATGTTGCACTCTGCATCCATAAACATTGAGATGGTTTTTCTAGAAGTCACTGAGAAGTTACTGACCACAAATCCCTTGCCGGTCCTGCAGGGTGCATATTCTTTTACCAGTGTTCTGAGACTGGCCACAGCAACCTGCCCATTTTTTCCATCACTAACTCACAGAGTGGAATTTATGATGTTTTCTTGGGTGGATGATTAAATCATAGGTGGACTGAGTAGGGAGCTCATTATGATCATGAAGGAGACAGTAATTGGGATTGGAAAAGGAAGCCACAGTCTCCGGTTGCAGACTGGAAGGGGCAGTTATCATACAGAATCTGTGTGGTTTCCAACATGTCTTCCATTCGCCAGTAGCTCTGCTTCTTCGTGAATTCTAGGTTTTGTTGAGTAAACTCTTTGAATTCAATAACAGCATTAAATAGAGCGCATTTATTGTTTCATGTGTTCTGTCTCTGTTTCTCTCTCTGTGTTTCTCTCTCCCTCTCTCTCTCTCTCTCTCTCTCTCTCACACACACACACACACACACATACACACACATACCAAACATATTAGAGGATGATGACGTATCAGAAATGTGAAAAAATATAGAAGGAACTTAGGAAGAGGGATAGAGACCAGAATCAGGAGTTAATGCATCCTAATGTGAAAAAAATGAAAGGAATTCAGGAAGAATGATGCACCTGATTTTCGGAGATAATGTGGTTGTATTTAAAGAAGAGGAACATGTGTAGCATTCATAGTAATCGTAATGACAGTGATGGTGACAGCAATAAAGAGTGCTTTCACTTACTCAGTGATACATACACGACCTCATTCTAATGTAAAGGAAGTGCCCTGAGTAACGTCTTGGAGGTTACCAAATAATCCGTTGTACAAACCAGAGTATTTTAAGAAAGAAAGGTTGTGTTATTCATAACTCTGCTGGGGCAACAGGTGTAAATCAGAATGGCAAGTAAGGCATTAATGAAAGATCTAATAACAGGACTTACTTAATCATTAAACAGATAACGTTGGCCTTTCCATGAACATTTCCAGGTCAGAACTGGGAGGGGGGTCTGCTTAACAGAAAGAGAACGTCAGCTCACTGGCTTTATCTGGTTTGCTACTACACTGATTGAACAACATTCTCTATAGACATTACCTAGCCTCAGAGCTGAGTTTGGATGGCCCTTAAAATCAAAGTTTGAATCTCAAGTGCGGTATTGATTTATTTTTATGATGGCTTACAAGTTAGAAGTGATTACTTTGCAAGACATAGTTTACTTTGTAGGCAAGAGAGTGATTATAGTTAAGCAAAGTGCCATATATGGCATTGTTCTTAACAGCTTATGAGATTTGGAGAACTCTGGATGTTTTAGAAAGCTTTCTGCCCATGCTAGGAATGAAGTGGAGGCCCTGCTGGGAAGTAACTCAGAAATCTGTGTCAGTTGCTCTCGTTACAACAGTTTAAACTTGGAAATTTTATCTGCCAAACTGTATTTCCATGCAACGTCTATTAGGAACAATTTCGAATTTATGTTTATTTTCTCATACCAATTTTTGAGGAATACATTTAAAAAAATTTTAAATTACAGTTTACATTTACTGTTATTTTGCATGCAGCCATAAAAAATGATGTAGGTAGTAGTAATAGAATAATAATAATAATAATAATAATAATAAATTATGACACAGAAGGATATTCACTATTAATAAGAACATCAAGCAGTTTACAAAGCAGTATTGTTATTTGCTTCCATTTTTGTTTCAGGAAAAAATATATCCTTGGGCACATCTAGACAGAATAGTGCAAAGATATGTTACTAAATTTAACTGCTTATTTGAGGATTAGTGGACTATAAATGCTTTCTTCTAGCGCAGTGGTTCTCAACCATCTGGCCCTTTAAATACAGTTTCTCATGTTGTGACCCAACCATAAAATTATTTTCGTTGCTACTGTTATGAATCGTAATATAAATATCTGATATGCAGATGGTCTTAGGCAATCCCTGTGAAAGGGTCATTTGACTGCCAAAGGGGTCTCGACCCACAGGTTGAGAACCACTGTTCTAGCAGGTGATACATTGACCAGGTTTTCTGTTCATGTGTACCTTTTAAATAGGAAAACCTAAAAATTAACCTTTTTCCTTTATAAAAGTAGTGTCCTGAAGCTGGCTAGTTCTTCATATCCAAGAAAATGTTTTCAAATGATGGAGTAATTCATTATCACCTCATTCTCGTTGTCAAAAACAAGAGAAAAATCACTCTATGTCATTTAAAAAGTGCTTTGTAACCAGGTAGGTGGCCATGTAGTTGGGGAAGGTAATTTCCACCCGGCCCTCCAGCATAAAATAGAGCCCTGCACCCATAGCTAGTCTAAGGAGTTGAAATAATTACTCTACCTTTAAAAGTTAAGAAGTCACAATAATCTATCCTCTAGTTCAGCCGTAGGCAAACTATGGCCCGCGGGCCGGATCTGGCCCGTTTGAAATGAATAAAACTATTGAAAAAAAAGACCGTACCCTTTTATGTAATGATGTTTACTTTGAATTTATATTAGTTCACACAAACACTCCATCCATGCTTTTGTTCCGGCCCTCCGGTCCAGTTTAAGAACCCATTGTGGCCCTTGAGTCAAAAAGTTTGCCCACCCCTGGTCTAGCTCTTTCTTATGGTGGTACCTGGTGCCTGGGAGGGTAAGTGACTTACCAAAGTCAGAGTAAATCAAGTAACTTAAAAAATATATATATTTTATTGATTTTTTACAGAGAGGAAGGGAGAAGGTTAGAGAGTTAGAAACATCGATCAGCTGCCTCCTGCACACCCCCTAACTGGGGATGTACCCGCAACCAAGGTACATGCCCTTGACCGGAATCGAGCCTGGGACCCTTCAGTCCGCAGGCCGATGCTCTATCCACTGAGCCAAACCGGTCAGGGCTAAATCAAGTAACTTTGATGATCTGGCTCTGAGTCCAGTAGCCTTAGGAAACCCTTAACACTGTGTGTTTGTGTTTCAACTCCCTTCTAACTACAAAGTACTATATGAACTGTTAAAGAGCCCTAAGCCTAAATTTGCAAGTGCCATTCATTGGATAATATTCTAAAGCTTTATATATAAAAGTCATCAAAGTCCATTTGGCTGTGGTTACAGATGGATCACTTCAAGGGACTCTAAATTGGTTTCTTGGCAGACTGTCATCGTGAAATGCTGACCAGGCTACTGCTTGCTGCTCACCTTGTAATTACCCTACACGGTTAGTCTACAATTGTGAAAACATGCTGGGATTGGAAGCATAGGGGCCTGGTAAATTTGTGCCAATAGCTTAAATTTGTAAACTCTGGAATGAAGACATGCCTGCCAGGAGAAGGAGGTCTGCGTGTGCACCGTTAAGTGACATCTATAGAATGTCAGGGAAGCCTTTCCTGGTGCCCCGACTAGCTCTGACCCCCCTCTCCTCCCCTCTCAGAGCACCTGGCCCTGGCTCTTCCTACTTAACCATGATGGCAGTCACACACATGCATGGAGGTGCTCCTGTCTGTCCTGTTCCCAGCTCTGTCCTTAGCTCCAGGCATGTGTCTTCCATGCAGGCCTGCAGTAGAAATGAGAATGCCCTTCGTCCTGTCCCTGAGTTCTGTCTTGCAGAGGTGGGGTTTCTCTTGATTCTAATCCCCCCACCCCTATTTTTTTGTTTAAAAAAAAAAGAACATTTGAAGATCTGATTCCTAAAGCAATTACTAGTCAGGGCTTTTGGTTCCGAGCAGTAGAAAACGTCTCTAGCATCTCAGATGGTAACAATAGTACATATTTGTAAAGAACTTTGGAAGGGGCTGAGTTTTTCACTAGACTTGCAAGCTAAGAAGTTTGCCTATCACAGTTCGATAGATGCTGGCAGAAGATATGAGACTCCTGGGTCTGAGATAAAGGACTTTTATTACCGTAGTAACAGTAGTCATGGTATCAGCATTTTTATTTCTATTTTTTTTTGGCGCCACTTCTGCAAGCCCTAATACCCAAAGGGTGATGTTCAGAAGGCCAGTTGACACTTGTCAACTGGGTTGCGTTACAGGAGAAGAACCCAGAACTTAACGGTATCCAAGTCTCTTACACTGTAAGCCTGGCTGCTCTTTGCTTGGGAAGGAGACACGATCTCTACCTTTTAAGTTTGTTCATTGTAGTAATATTCTTGTAATGATGGTCTGGAACAAAGACAGTGCCTCTGCTGGCATGATGTGTAGAATCGTGAGACGCCTGGAAAATTATCTAGCAACAATGTGCATTGTGGAAATTTAAAGAACAATAAAAAATAAGTCACTGTAATCTTTCCATTGTAAGGTAATCATGGTTGAAGTTTTAAAATACTATATACTGTCAGCGTTTTATCTCCATGTTGTATCCAGCATCTCTTTTCCTGACTTGATTTCTGCAGCCAACACTGTATTATGCCTGCTCCCCTCCCTCCCGCCGAGGCTCTTCCTGGCATGGTGAAGCGTCGGCCCGTCTCCAGTCCCTTGGGCCTAGCCTGGCACTCAGTTATACCTATTATAGAACCAGAGTTTTAGAGATTCAGAAATTTCTGGTCATTTGGTCCAATCCGTTAAGGTGTTAATGTTCTCATTTAACTTAATTGTGTTTCACTGAGACCTTCTGGAAGCAACAACACAATTTTAATGTGGAATTATAATGGTGGGAATTCGGGGCACTGTGGGAGGTTGGTGGGTTATTCTACTCCGGACATAAACTATAGGTATTAGGGCCTTTGCATGAGGTTCTGACTAGGTTGTATAAGCCTGGGGACTGGCTCTTAGGACCTCTTGACCCCCTTATCTTGCCCAGTCAAGCCCACAGGTGCTCTAAGGACCACTTGTGCTTACACCCACCTGTAGACTCAGAGCCCCTTGGATCCGACTGGTGGTCCGGGGTGAAGTGACAGAGCCTTGGGAGAGACTTGCCCATGCAGGAGTTAGTTTTAAAAATTATTCTTCCAATCAGACTCAAATCTTTGTGAATAATAGCAAGATAGAGCATTTACAGACATTTACTTCTCTCGATTTATTAAAAACGATTGAATAATCTTTTCTTGAAAAGGACCCTCCCCCTCAATCTGCAACTCAAGATGTTAAGTATTCATATTTCTAGGTTCCATTAAAGACACTTCTGAGGTATTTATATAAATAGAATTTGCCTTGATTTAATAAAAGAATTGGTACTATGAGATTTGGATTAAGGCAGTCTTGTTAAATATTCTTTTGAATGGTGTCTTTCTTTTGAAAGGCACAAAGCTGTCTTATCTTGCTTTCAAGAAAATATTATTCTTTGTTGAATGATTTAAGCCTATTTGTTCTTGGAAATTTATAACGATGTGCTGCCTTCAAAGAGTCAAAGTTCCAGCTTCTTTAACGAGGAAGAGGCTGTTGTTATTAGGGATTTTTTCTACTCCGCTGTCTTTCTATCGACTGGGCTTTGTGGAGAGGCTATCTGAGACATTTGTTGGGGCTGTGGCATTATGCAGTATCTCATTACCATCTCTTTTTTCTGTTCCTTGCCCCTCCCATTCCCCCTTTTATCCCAAATCAGTAATTTTATGGAGTGATGGAATATTTACTCAGTGGTTAGAGCATCAGCCCCCAGATTTCCAGTCAAGGGCACATACCTCAGTTGCGGGTGCAATCCCGACTGCAGTTGGGGCGTGTGTGTGGGACAACCAGTTGATATGTCTCTCTCACGTCGATATGTTTCTCTCTCTACTCCCCTCCTTCCTCCCACTCTGTCTAAAAATCAATGGAAAAAATATCCTCGGGTGAGGGTTAAAAAAAAAACAAAACACTTCTAGGTTTTTCTTCCTGCAAGTATATGTGGTGCAAAGGGACTTGCCCATGGATTGGGAACAGTACAGAATTTTGTTGTCCTAAATCAGGGGTCCTCAAACTTTTTAAACAGGGGGCCAGTTCACTGTCCCTCAGACCGTTGGAGGGCCGGACTATAGTTTAAAAAAAAACTATGAACAAATTCCTATGCAAACTGCACGTATTTTATTTTGAAGTAAAAAAACAAAACGGGAACAAATACAATATTTGTATTTGCATGTGGCCCGCGGGCCGTAGTTTGAGGACCCCTGTCCTAAATCATCAACTATTGCCGGAATTATCCAAACAGCATCGTTGCACAAGCTGCAGCTGCAGGAATCGCCTGCTCTGGGGGCTGAGCTCTGAGTAGGTGGGCTTGGCTGAGCACATCCATCTCAGGCTGCCTTGGCAGTATCTTCTGTGGATTGGAAATTCTTTGGAAAAGAGGACATGTGATCGAGAGAAACAGGAATTAAAAATTAATCAGCATAGTGAAGTAGCCAGCTGTTTCATTCAGAGTATCCATGGCAGTGAACAGTGGTGCCTCTGCGTTTACAGTAACCTCATGGTTAAATATGCTGCTCATTACACTTGGTTCACAATGAAGACCTATCTCGTATCTGTTGTTCATCAGCCAAAGATAAAGGATAAAAGCTCCTGGCAAAAATAGGAATCTTCCAGTTGTATCTGTCATTAAATTTACTTCATGGAAAGCTGCCTTTCACACTCCAGAATGACTCATTAATTTTTATCATCTGGCCACTATGTTGTTAAAAATGTAACACAGAAGAATTACTGGTATTTCAGAACATAGCAATATTTCCCTTTAAAAATCTATTCTTTAGAAAAAGACGCTTCTTTTTAAATTATTGAACATGTTGCTCAATTCATCTAGATTCTTGCTTCAGCCTTGAGAAGTGTGCAATCTGCGTCCAGCTTGCGGCCAGCCTTTGCGGATGTTGGTCATCCTCAGGAGTGTGACTCACTCAGTCTCTTCCCATGAGGCTCTCCGAGGTCCCAGCAGCCCCGTCCCTACTGGCCTGCCCTCAGGGTGTCGCCGGTGTCCCTTCTGTTCTGGCCTGACAGTTGGCTGCCTTGCTCCTGAAATTTGTCATTCCGTTTTGATAAATTTGTGTATCATGTACATGACTAGTACATATTCATTGTTTGGGTGAGAGGAGCCTGCAGTTTGGAGTGTAGCACTTTCAAACCACTTTATTATATGTTATTCGTGTTCACTGACGAAAAAGAAGAAAATAAAACTCTCTAAAATATAAGTGCCTTTCTGCTATTTTGGTGTATATCAATTTAGGCTATTCTCTCTCTGTTTATGTTTGTAAGTATGTGACTGTATGTAAGCACATATAATCATACTTTACATGTCTTAAAGGGATCATTTTTTTCAGTAGTTTTGTCTCTAGTTTTATCTCCACTGAAATGTAAAATGGTAAGACTTCCGGGAGAAAGTATAAGACAGAAAAATCTTTGTGATCTTACATTAAGCAAAGATTTCTTAGATAAGCTGCAAAATGCAGGGTCAGCAAAAGGAGAAGCTGAAAACTGAATGTCAACATTTAAAAATTTTGCTTTTAAAAATATGCCATTAAGAAAATGAAAATATAAGCCACCAAGCAGGAGAAAGTACTTGTAAATCATACATCCCCTGAAGCACCTGATTATATGAAGATCTTTTACAGCAATAGTAATAGGACAAACAACCAAATTGAAAAATAAGATTTGCATAGACACTTCAACAAAGACATCGGAGGGCAGATAATCACATGGGAAGATGTCTAGTATTGTTAGTCACTGGGCAAGTGCACAGTTAAACCAGTGAGGTACTACTGCCCACTTACTAAAATGGCTGTAACAAGAAAGCCTGACGGTGACCCTACCAGCCTGATGAGGATGTTGGCAGTTTCTTAAAATGTTAAACATACGCTTACCATATGAACCAGCAGTCCCACTTCTAGTTGTCTGTCTCAAGAGAAATGAAAACATCCATCCGCGCAGACTTTATACACATGTTCAGCACCATTACTCCGAATGGCCAGGGCAAAACAGCCTCAGTGCAGAGACAGGAAGCAGGTCAGAGGTTGCCTTGGCCCAGGGGTGGGAGAGGATTGCCTGCAAAGAGGCACGAGAGGCTATTTTGGAGCGGTGCAAGCACAGCTGTGAGTTTACTAAAACTCACTGAACAGCCTACTTAAAGTGAGTAAATCTTTTAAATGGTAGTGCACTCAAATTTTATTTGACAGGTTGCCATGTACAGAACCCATTGCCGTTTGCTATTTAATATTGATTCTAAGAGATAGATGATATACCTGTTTTCCAGAAGAGGAAGTGTAGGACCAGTGATGTTATGTGACGTTCAGGTCTCAGAACCGGCAACTGGTAGACCAGTTGGCCACCTTCAGGTGCTCATGAATTTTACTTTATTGAAATACCTCAAGGCATGTTTTAAAGAACTTGCATCATGAACATCTTTCTATGTCAGGAACTATATTTGTATAATTTCTTTTTTATTTTCTTTATTGATTAAGGTATTACATATGTGTCCTTATCTCCCCATTGTGTCCTACCCCCTGACTGGCTTATTTTGCTTAGCATAATTTTCTCCAGTTCCATTCTTGCTGTTGCAAATGGTAGAATGGTAGGAGTTCCTTCCTTTTTACAGCAGCGTGGTATTCCATTGTGTAGCTGTACCACAGTTGTATCATTTCTTAAAATTTATGTTGGGACATTTTATACTATTGCCGAACTAGAATTTGGTCTTGACCACCCACATACTCATCATGTAGCTACAGTGATCCCTTCACAGTCTGTCTTGGTTCAGCTCCGTGCCCTACTCCCTGGATTACTTTGAAGCAAGTCCCAGCCATTATATCATTTCTCCCGTAAATTCTTTAGTGTAATACGTGTCAGCAATCACTTACTGTTCCGTTGCTGTACAATCGTGTGTTAAGCCAGTCATTGCTTGTGGGTCATTTCGGGGGATTCTTGCATGCTGCTCCGGTGGATGCTGCCGTACCAGGCTCCCTCAGAGACATCTTTGTGCTGTTCTCCAGAGCAGCCGTCTTTCTGTTGAACTCCACGGCCTAGAAGACCTGTGTCGTTGGGAAGAAGGAGTGAGAGTGTGCTCTAAGAAGAAAAGGTTTAACAGGAGTCACAGAAATTGCCCTCAGCTGCTTGTGCGTGTGCAAGAACATGTGCAGAATGAAACAGCCCAACTGGTTCTTTTGCTTATAGTTTGTTACTTAGAAACAAAGAGATTATTGGTAGTCATGTCCCTCTCCCCCCACCTTTTTTTTTTTTTTTTTTTTTTTTTGCTTCAGTGTGAGTACTTTAAATGTCTTATGAGCAAAGCTATAAGTTTCATAGCCAAGGTCCTAAAACAACAACAAAAACCCCACAAAACTTGTGAGCCTTCAAGATAGTATTAAAAATTAGTCTTTTGGTTGTCCGGAAGTTTTCTAAGGTTCAGACTTTACGGGGGGTGGGGCTGGGTGCAGGACCTTGCAGTGCCCCAGGTCCCTCCTGCCCTGCGATGGAGCACCTTATGTGGGCATCTCGCCCTGGGGGCCCAGGCTGGTAGTGAGTCCAGAGAGGAGAGGGGGCAGATGATCAGAGGTGCTAGGACCCAGTGTGGGGGATGTGGGGACCTGGGATGAGGATGTGCATTCCCTGGAGGAACTGATGGTCCCTGAGTTTTGAAGGAAAACTACAAGTGAGACGGTGGGGGCAGTTCTGTGTAGACGGTTGGAAGTGTGAGTGGGCCTGCTATTTAAAGAAACCGCATATCACTTGTAAGGGCAGTATTTTGTGTGACTTCCACATTTCCAGGTGGGGAAACTGAGTCTAGAGAGGCTGTGGCTTGCCTGAGGCCACATACTCAATTGTGGAGGGACCTCTGACCAGAACCTGTGTGTCCTGGTTTCCCCGGGCCCCTACCCCTTGCTGTGGACTCCTTGGTGGCTCCTGGATGCTTAGCCCCTGAGCCTGTGTCCAGACTTCCTTTAACTCAGGCAGCATTACCCGAGCCACTGAGTGCTCTCATTTTCCCAGGCTGCTGGAGATAGTTGAGAGGAGGCCATTTCACAGTATTTTTTTCTTCTTCTAAATCTCTTTTCAGATACTTTTTTGAAATAATGTTTACTATTTCCCTAGTTGTTTGGGGTGAAACCACAGAAGGGGAAGGAGGTAGTCACGTTTTTGTTTCAGTATGAATCATAGATATCACCCCATTTTTGTCACCAGTTATTATGATGGTATGGTTTTAAAGTGTCACCCTCCTCAGTTTAGCCTCACTTATTGTCCAGTAGTTTGAAGTTAGATTAAAAGGAAACTTTGAAGCCAGCCAAAATGAGGTGGTCATGGAAGAGTGATCTGTGCACCAGAAGTGTGCGTGCTCTAACTGTGTTCTGGCAGTAACGCCTTCCGTAACCCCTTTCCTGGCTCCCTTATCTCTTTTCTTTCTCCTGTCTCTTCTGCTACCCTCTCCACTCCTCCCCTTATAAGTCTGTCATGAGCCCGTAGGCCAAACCTTGGGTCTGTTTCCTTGACATTTTTAGGAATTGCTCAGTTTCCTGGTGGCCACTTGTAGCCATGCCAACAAGGAAATAGGTAGAGCTTTTGAAGGATTCCTTATAACTGGGGGTGGTGAGGGAATCATATTAATGTTATTTTCTGACCTCTTGGTTTTATCTTCTTCCACCTTTCCAATGAGAGCTATAGGTTGCAGTTAGACCAATGATTCATATTTATAAGACCTACCAAAATCATTTCCTCAAAAGGGAAGATCGAAGAGGTTGACATTTAGTGTCTCAAAAGAATCATCTCAAAAATTTGCGGCAGTTCAGTTGTTAGCATGCAATACAATAAATACTGAGTAATTTAGAGTTATTTGTAAGCAGACCTGGTGTAAAGCCCATATTCTATAATGGTTTGCTATTACTAACTTGAAATGTACTAACATAAGTAGTCATTACTGTTATAAACTTGCCCTGGCTGTGAATTAATCTGCAATAGGACATAATAGTAAATTAAAATATGAAACAATGGAATATTTTGCCATGTGTGACTGAAAGTGTAAAATAGTAAACAAGCATTTATCAGCTGAAGTATGTAGAGCGTTTCTGTGCACACTTGGTTATGCTTCTTTTTGTATGTAAATTTAAGACCCATTCTTTAGAAATTAGTAAGAACATGTTTTTGTTATATATGGGGATTCTTTACTTATTTATTTCTAGTATTCTGATCAGATCAGTGCTGTGAAGGAAAATTTCTCAATGGATTAAAAAAGTATAAAGAGAAGTGTCACATAAAAGTAAAGTAGTTGCTAAGATGTATTGTGTATGCTCCTGTAGAATGCGCAGAAAGGAAGGAATTAGAAATAGGGATGTGGACCAGCCCCATCCCTTCGAGGACCACAGGCAGGTTTCTGAGGGCCTGGAAGGTTCCTGCTCCCCCAGGTTGGCCCAGAGCCCCAGATGACTGGTACATGGGCCTTGGTTCCTTCAGAAGAGCCACACCCCAGCCCAGGACCAGCTTCTGCTGCACCTCCAGCCAGCCTCTCAGGCCTGCTGTGAGCTCCCCGTACCTGATGTACCAAATTCTGAGAAGGCCGGAGTGGTGCTGCCTTCATCCTTGGATGTCGTTTTCACTTAAAAGGTTCTGAGTCAGTACATTACTTATTGAAAGCTAGGTGTGGGGGTGGGAGGATGTTGTACAAAGAGGACGGATACATGATTCCTGGAAGTAAATAGAATTATGAGACACAGGGGTTTTTGATATTTTTCTCTACTGTCAAACAGATGCTTTATAATGGAGTATTATTTTTATAAAAAGTAGCTTGATATTATCAGTACAGCCTTTAATCTGTGACCAGGAAAAAAAGGATAAAAGACCTTTCTCCTTAATTGGCTACAACATCTATTCCTCTAAATATATTTTCTCTGACATAATCCCGTATTTGAACATGGAGTGCACAGAAATCAATGACTTCTAGAGAGGAACAAACTGATTTTTGGAGATAAAAGGTTGATATTAAAATAGAATATTTAATTTTTGAATAGCTGAAAAACAGTTTTGAATTGCTTGTTTTACAATAATGTTTTGCTTGATGCACATACTCTGATTTTAGTGTGCCTATAATACCTCTTTCCATGTGAATACAAAGGTGACATCCATTCTTAAAATTGTTTTTAAAAATTCTTGGTTTCTCCCCTCCTACCTTCCTGTTGAAAGGGGAGCGACGTTACGAGGCTGTCAGGGCTGTGAGCGTCGCACAGGACAAGTGTGTCAGCACTGACACAGGGAGGCCCAGACCTAGCTTCTCCTCCTGTCCAGGCACGCGCACCACTGCCACTGAACTCAGTCTCAGGCACGCGGGTGTTTCACCAAACCCTTCCTGCTGGCCCGGGCCAGTTACAATGGCAGGAGTGCCAGGAAGGGCTGGGGCAGCGGGTCCGAACTGTTGGTACTATTGAAGAAAAAGGAGCTAATCTTTCAATTTCCTGGAAGATTGGGAGAACAAAGCAAATGACTCTTCCAACCAGGGTACCTAAAGTCTGCGGAGTGTAGCCAGGAAGATGGGGTTTGGTACCCCATTGCTCTGTTTTTTACAGATTGTATTTGATTTGGGTCAAAACATTTGAGAAAGCAATTCTCAAGATTTTTATTTGTGCAGGGCTCATCCTGGTTCATTTACTTTCTAGCAATCAAAAAGCCAAATAGGACAAGCTGTGTTTTCTCCATGTTTGGATGAAGAAAGCAGGGTACAGTTAGTGACGAAGTTGAGACCAGCGGCCTTATCCACTGAGTTAGAATTTGTGCTGTGACCTAAGAAAGGCTTGAGTGCCATTGAGCCGCACTGACAATGTCTGTGCGAGGGATTCAGAGCAGGTGAGAGGTCCTTCCTCCCAGAGCTTTGTGTGTTTTGTACAATAACCTTACAGGCACTGATAAGGCTGAGAGGGAAACAAGGCTGCTTTGTACTTGTAAATGCCGGTGGTTTCAGCTGGAGCAGGACTCCTGTGAGTGGAAAGAAGGGGCAGGAATATTCATTTTTCCCCCTCCTCCCTCCCTTCTCCTCCTCTCCTTTTTAAAAATAAACCTTAACCTGGTAATTAGGTCTAGCTGCTCACTGAAGAGAGCACACCACTCCAGCAGGCTTGGGCACTCAGCTCTCACCAGTTTAATAGTACACGACGAAGAAGTTAGCCATGTTGTTTCCAAACTTGTGTATGCTAGGTCTCCTTTCATAATCAGCATATAATTTAATTAAACATTACCAAGGTTTAAGACATTAGTGGGAAAAGAAAACATTTTTGTAAAAACTAAAGAATGATTGGGGGAGGCTTCCTAAAGGCAGAACATCTCTCTCTATATAAAAGCCTAAGCGACCGTTCAACCTTTCGACTGGTAGCTATGACGCACAATGACCACCAGGGGGCAGACCCTCTGACCAGTAGGTTAGGTTGCTGCTGGGGCCCTGTCAGCTCCAAATCTGGTTCACCCTCACCCCGGACCAGAGAGGAGGGAGTAGTGAGCCTGATTCCTTGTGGAATCGGCCGTGGGTTAGCTTGCTGTTGGGGCCCTGTCAGCCCCAAATCTGGTTCACCTGCCCCAGATTCTCTTTCAATGTGCACGAATCTATGCACCGGGCCACTAGTTTAGAATAAACGGACAAATGAAGTGTGGGAGAGATAGTGGTAGGAAGGGAAATTCTGTGCATATCTATGAGCATCCTGTCCTGAGATCTCTTCTGGAGCAGCTCTGTAGTCTAGCTTCATTTAAGAGCGAATACCAGAACCAGCACAGTAGGGTTTATGCCAGTAAGTCAGAGAAGAGGTCGCACCCGCATCTCATGCTCAAAGGAAAGACCTTTGCCCAGGTCTGAAGGTGGCAGCAAGGGGCAAGGCAGTTAACTGGACTCGGTGTTGTGTCCATACTGAATGGGAAGAGGAAAAACCCAGAATCTTTGTCTTTTAATGGCTTTCCACTGTAACGAACTTAGTTAAAAATTAACTGACCAATCATTAGTGATCACACTGAGAAGGAGGCTTCTGCACAGACCAGCCAGGGGCATGGACTCCGTCACCATGTGGGTAGCCCCAGTGGACAGTGCGTTCCCACTGGACAGTGGTTCATTTCCTTTCCTTTCAATACACGTGTAGGAACCAGAGGACTGGGGGACTGGTCATCACCGAGGCTGAAAATGACCTGTTGGCCTTAGTTGTCCCTGGCTGACCGGGCTGACCAGTATCCCTCGGGACTGCTGATCAGTGAACCTGCAGGCCTGCAGGAAGGGGATGCTGGCCACCTAGCAGGGCCCCGGAGGATGTGGGTCCCCTGCCTCACTCACAGGCAGGGAGACCGAGGCTTTGTCCAGGTCTCACAGGTGGTTGGCCATGCTAAACACCACAGGCTCTACGCTTGCCACTCTACAGGGGTTTCCCTACCTCCTGTTTCCTGAAAGGGCATAGGGTGATCTCAGTTTGGAAATACAGGTTCACTTGAAAAGATTAGGAAAAATCTATTATTTAACGTTTACATCGGCCATAGCTCCCCAGAAAGTTTGGAAGAGGACAACAGATGGAATGAAACCTGTTGTCATACAAACCAGTAATCAATCCCATTGCTACTTTATTTCCTCTAATTATTTTTTAACAGGTGGATACACCTGAGTGTTATATTTCAGGTTGATGATAGAGGACCTCATTGATTTTCTGTGACATCAGGTGGTGTCCATGTAGAGATAGAGTGTGCTCTGTTTCTGACCAAGGTGAAGGAAACTCCTTAGGTAACGACACATCTTGTTTTAGATCCTTCTGCCTCACTCTCTGGTTTCAAAGCAGCAGTTATGGTGATTTTTATTTCTTTTATGTTAAAAAAATTAATGTTCTAGTGACTTAAAAACAACTTGGAAGAAAGTAAAATGATGAGAAATTTATTTTTGGTAAAAAAATTAATCTTTTATATATTTGCTTTTGACCCTATGACGTTAAAGAAAGAAGCTGAATGTTCAGTTTAATAGTAAGATTGGAGAAATGAATTTCCATAAGTAAAAATGGCCTAGATTTTCTGCTCTTCTATTATTAAGAAAGAGGATTTGGAGTTTGTCTTCCTGGCTTTTAATTTTGGGGTCCCTGGATCTTATTTATAACTATATTAATTTAAAAGCTACTGTAACAAACTTACTTCAAAAGTGTGCACGGTATTTATGTGATGCTAATCAGGAGAGTGCTGAACTGTAATGTTTGTTTCTGCCCCACTTCCTTGAGCGACATTCTTCTGTGTGGATTTGTCGTTATGTTTGCTGCTGCTCACTGTCCGTGCTTATTGGTGGTGATGACAGATTCGATGGCGATCTAGAGGCCTGCCGTACTTTACTGTGCTTTTACATTTTACTAGTGAATGTGCTAGTGATAAAAGTGTGAGTTTCCCCCTCCCTTCGGCTTTATTTAGACCTGCGTTCTTTGTGTGTGACCTTGAGAACATCAGTGAGCTCTCTGTGTGTCTGTTCTTCATCGGCAAAGGGAAGGCTGTCCTAACTGACTCCTCAGGTCTCTCGAGCTCCGAGGCCCATCATCCCGTGACGTGCGTAATCTCACTTGTGCGCCAGGTCTTAATTTGCGGTTTCACCAGTGGCATCGGTGAAGTTCTGCTTCTGCTACTGCAAAGTGTGTGGAAATTGAGAAACCAAATCACTGGTCTTGTTCTTTGTAGAGTTTTGAGAATAGAAGCTAGATTTGAGAACTGGTCATTGATTTACTCTGATTTGATTATTTTTAACTTATCATTAAGAATTTGTGTTCTAGAGTCAGCGTCGAATCCATCCCTCCCCTCCCCCACTCAATAGCTATTCGATCTCGGGCATGCAGTTCACCTTGGCTGTGCTTCAGCTTTCTCCTCTGTAAATCAGGAGCAGCACTGGTGTCCGTTGCTGTTACCACGAGGCGCAGTGAGATAATATGTGCAGAGCGGGGCACAGAGCGAGAGCTGACAGAGGCTGGCTGTGGACTGTCCTCATGACTGTCCTTCCACTGCTGCCGCAAGCCTGCGGACGCCTTTCCGCCTGAGAGCTGGGCAGGCTCGGGACCTGCCCTCAGCACTAGCCCCAGGATCCGGTTTGACTGCGGGAACACTTGAGATGTGGTGCGCTCTCCCAGAGTTCATGACGGGCGTGGAGCCCCCACACCTGCCCGTGTCTGCTGCCAGCCATAGACTCACGCTGGCCCCATCACTGTTGTTATTGTTGCCTGTGCATTTATTAATATGATGATTGAAAAGAAGTGATGCACCAACAACAAGATTATTTTTATTTTCTTTCTTGGATTTGCTTCACCTTTTGTGGACTGCTGGGGTTAGTGTCACCTACCCCAGCCATTAAGAGAGACCTGAGTGGTCACTGGAGTATTAATGTTTTTTCCAGAAATAACTTGTATCCTATGTTCTCCTGATATTAGCAATACTGAGGTATCTTCATAATGAATGGACTTTTCTTCCAAGCATAGTGCAAACTTTTTTACGGTGGATTTCATCCATACCTCTTGGATTTTAAAGACCCTGTGTATCACATAGTATACTGCTAATGGTGTGTATATTCCGTGTGGCCTGTGCTGGTATGGGAGTTACAGGATAAAGGCGTGTTTACTGTTAACATGATTCAGTGATTTTGGGGAAGTTACCTGAGCGTGTTGTGTCCAGTGCATTTGTTTTTCCTCTTTTCTCATCACTGGCCTTGTTGTCTTGCTAACTTAAACCCTTATAATACCCTGGTGTGATAGGCAGCCAGCCCCTGGTCCCGTGGCTGGGAAGGGGAGCTGACCTTCTTACCTGCTCTGCCACCTTTCCCAAGACCCACAGATGCAATCAGAAATCGCCTGCGTGATGAGGAGCCTGCTGGGAACTGGCTTCTTAGAGCAGGACCTCAAAGCCCGGATGGTAGGCCGGGGACCAGGTCGTGAATTCTGCTCCAGCAGGTGCACCAGGCATGAGGTGATGTAGATGGAGAGTTACGAGGGGGTGGTGGGGGGGGATGGTGCAGCTGTTCTGTGTATTTTACATACTTTATCCCTCCCTTTTTGACTTGCTACTTACTATTAAGATTGCCGAGAGCCAGGAGTTAAAAACCAAGAAACCCAGCCACCATGCGGTATGTGATTGTTGTGCCCGGCCACTCAGAGCGCACTCTCTCAGGCGTCCTAGCTGTCCTGTCACAGACTGCGGCAGAGGTCACAGAAAGGACCCTCCATCTCTACACCTGAGGTCCCTTTTTGGGTCTCCTTCTTATTGTTAATCAGGGCATTTATAGTCACCTTTCCTCTCCCTGTCTCCTCAAGAGGCGAGAGAGTATTTAATTAAATGTCCACATTTCGTACATCACCATCATCATTGTCACCCCTTCCCTTCCCCCACACCCCAAGTATAAAGTGTTCAGAGGTTGGGAATGAGAATTCTGGTGGCTTCCTCCAGTCAGCTGACCTCGGTCTGCTCAGTCACGGACTTCCTCAGGTGTTCAAATCAGATTTATGATTTGTAGGAAAATTGTCTTTTTTCAACAGTGACAAGGGCACACGTGAACAGTTAATGAGAAAACTGAAAAGGTAAACTGTGAGCAGCTATTTCAGGTGTAGGTAACATTCCACAAGTGGGGGCACCGTGGGGCCACGGTGCTGGGAGGGCCAGCCAACAGGCAAGTCCACGGGGCACCTGGTCACATCCATGCCCCTTACCATGGAGAGAGCCTGTGAAAGGTAGTCTGAGCGTTCCTGTCTTTTATGTCACTAATGCTAAGTATCTGAGAGTCTGTGGTTTGGGGAAAATATTGAGTGACTTTTATAAGTTTGAAATCAAACATTTAAAAATATTCAATTACTTTTAGAAACAATATTTTGCTTTTTTTAAAAACATATTTTATTGATTTTTTACAGAGAGGAAGGGAGAGGGATAGAGAGCTAGAAACATTGATGAGAGAGAAACATTGATCAGCTGCCTCCTGCACACCCCCCTACTGGGGATGTGCCTGCAACCAAGGTACATGCCCTTGACTGGAATCGAACCTGGGACCCTTCAGTCCACCGGCCGACGCTCTATCCACCAAGCCAAACCGGTTAGGGCTACTTTGCTTTTTTTATTAAATGAAAAAAAAGTTGGCTTTAATTAGCTGATTTTTTAAAAAATATATTTTTTGTTTGATTTTAGGGAGGAAGGGAGAGGGAGAGAGATAAACATTAATGATGAGGGAGAATCACTGATCGGCTGCCTCCTGCACACCCCCAACTAGGGATCGAGCCCACATCCCAGGCATATGCCCTGACTAGGAATTGAACCATGACTCCCTGGTACCTAGTTTGATGCTCAACCACGGAGCCACACTGGCCGGGCAATATTACTTTTCAAAAGATAAATATCACAGGCTCTGAAGCCTGGAAGAGCTCTCAGGGTGAGGTGCTGTCACACAACACCTGGTTTTACAAGGGATGCAGCAGCCAGACGTGAACCGCCCAGGACCCAGAGCTGGAGGCAGAGCTGGACTGAGGTCTGGAGCCGTGACTCCGGGCACCGCGCAGTCAGCCCACCCCGTGGTCCATCCCTCTGTGCTCTCGCGTCTCATCTCTCCAGCTCAGATCACAAGGACTGAGGTCTAAAAGGCCGCCCTGGGACCCTCAGTAACAATTCCTGCTTCCAAGACAAAATGCTTCATGCCATCTTCTCTCTGAAAATGGTCATTTTATAGCAATCCTGTTTCTTTTTCCCTCAATCAGCACCATTTATCTTTTACATCTTGTGTCACCTAATTCTTTCCAAGAAGGGAGGGCTGCCCTTAGCGGTCAGTGGGATGCCATGCAAGTCCCCAAATGGAATCAGTGTGGCTGCTGGGTCCGTCCTTGTTAGATGGGGATGAAGTGTCACCTCACAATATTGTTCCGAGGTTTAGCATAGAACATGGGCATTGCCTGCACAGGCAGGTCAGTGTTTCCGGAAAGGTGACCCCACAAACACGTGCCGCAGGGTCACACGGACACTTGCTAACATGCAGGGTCCTACGCCCGCCCCTGGGTCCTGAGGCAGGAGATGGGGAGCAGGCTGCACTTTGCGAGGCTCCCGGGGAGATTCCAGCGCACGCCCGGTGTGAGATCCACAGCCAAGCCCAGATTAAAGGCTTCCCGGCATCTTTCATTATTGATGTTCGTCACGGAGTAGATGATTTACGGGCAGGTGTGTAGGCTAAGGGTTGCAAACAATACAACAAGACACGGAGGAGAAGGAGCTCAGAGGCGGCTCTTCTGCTGGCCTTCAGCCTTTACTGGCCTTGACCCACGGCCCGCCATACTTTACAACGCAACCCAATGCGTGAACGCAGGAGGCACACATACTGACTTCATCTCACAAATAACTTTGGTATGTGCAACTAACTGCTGTTTTTCTGTATTATTCCAGTCTAAGTTTTATTTTTTTTAAATGCTGGTAACAATCTATGGCTTGAAAAATACCCATATAGTCTTTCTTCCAGAGATAGTTCCTCACTAGTTCTCACATAGAGCACTTGGTAAAGTGGGGAGTCCTGAGCCTATCACAGAGATGTGGGTGCCTCAGGTCCAGCGGGGTCCGGTTGCTGTGTGTTGACAAAGTGTCCATCCCCCAGGACTGAGTGTGATGGGGAGAAGACCTGTCCTGGTGGATGTCTCTGCTGACTTTACAAAAGCTACCTTTTCAAACCCAACCGGTTTGAGAGTCTTCCCCCTCCCCAAGAGACATATATTAAAACCAGCCAGCCCAGCCGGCGTGGCTCAGTGGTTGAGCATCAACCAGGAGGTCACGATTTGATTCCCGGGTTACGGGCTCGGTCCCCAGCGTGGGGTATGCAAGAGGCAGTTGATGATTCTCTCTCATCATTGATATTTCTATCTCACTCTCCTCCTTTTCTCTCTGAAATAATAAAAATATATTTTTAAAAAGAAAAAGAAAAAGTAATACTGCCTGTCCCTGACCCTGACACAGATCCCGGGTGGCTGAACAAGATGTGTGCACTTGTTTTGAACCCGTCAGGGAGAATGATGTGAACAGAAACAATCATACAGGCCCTGCAGCCCCCAGGTCAGACTCATTGCTCCCAGAGCTCCCCCTGGGGACAAGCCCTGCCGGCCAGCAGGAGAGGGATGCACAGACTCACAGCCGTTTCCCTGGCCTCCTGTCCATTAGACGCGGGACAAGGCGCGGTGCACCTGGGCTAGACCACGCTGAGGCTGCACAGCCTCAGGTTTATCCCTTTACGTAGAGAAAGGGAGAATGAGGCCCCTGCTTCTGACAGTGTGTAGGTGGGACGTTATATCCAGCGGGACTCGTGTGAAGAAGAGGAAATGGTCATGCATCCCGGAAGCGAGGTTGGCGCTGTGTAGCTGTGCACTTTGTGATCCTAAACAGGCCCTTTGTTTTTAATTTGCAGATTATTATCTCTTCCTGTCTCTCTGGCACGTGATCGTCCTTTCTTAAAAGTTGTAACATTTTATGCTTAAATTCCGATTTAAATTTTAGTCTTAATTCTAAGTTGGATTATAGAGATATATGTCCTCTTAAAATACTATTTTACAATCATTAAGCACTTAATATATCCAAACCTTGATTTCTGCCAGTGATTAAATTTGTTATTCCTCAGTTTGATATCCTGGAGAGTACATACATTGAGACAACCTTTATTTGGCTTGACAGTAGTATCTGCTAGTATAGGGGTAAATGTTTTCAAACAAGCCTGTAGCAATCTTTCTTTGATATCCCACTAAACTGAATCTACACTTCGAGAATTTATATGTTTAGTTTTGCTTAATGTTAATCCATTTTTCATTTCTTGATTTTTTTTAATGGAAGAAACATCATTACTTTTTTCATTTTCAGAAAGTATGTGAAGCCGAAACCCTACATCATCTTCAGGTTAACCATATGCAGGGATGGGCAAAAGTAGGTTTACAGGTGTGAGTATGCAAAACAGAGTTAATAAAACTATTGTGATAACCCTAACATGCACATCATTTCCATACAGACAACTGTATATATTATTTGTTTTAAGTAGAAATTCTAGGACTTGTTGTTTAAAAAAAATTTTTTTTTTTTTTAAAAAGAAGCAGAGCTGATCCATTATCAGTCATTTTACCATTTAGGCTTCCAGAGTAAGGAAGAGCTGTTTGCTGAGGCACAGAGCTAAGTTCACCTACGCTTTTCAGTGAGACAGAATACAGTGAGGAATAGGCTGAGGTTACTCTGAAGGTGATGTGGTCTATAATGTCAGCACCGTCCGAAAGGTTTGACTTTATACTGGTTTTAAAGGATAGGGTGACTTTGGAAGGATGGATGGGTGTTTGCTTTTGTGGATGAGTTATAAGTTGCTGGCAGGCAATGCAATACAAGCACTGAGAAGCAGAGTGGAAGGATGCAGTAGCTAGACTATATTTCGACTGACAAAAGTGATGGTCTTTGCATTGTTTTCTGGAGTCTCGACCCTAATGCTGTAGGCATGGGTGTAGAAATTAAAAATATGGAAGAGAATAAGGAACTGAGAACTAGAACATGCAACTAGTTTTTAAATGAAAGAGAAAAAAGTAGGGTACCAGAATGTTAAACATGTACATAGGTTTAGGTAGATGACATTATATTAAAGACATATTGTGCATTTTTAATATCTGTGTAAAAACTATTGGTCTTTCAGTGTTCATACTTTTTGAACCTTAGCTTCTTCATTTCCAAGAACGAACGGGGTTGTGCTCTGTCACTGTATCCTGTGTAGAAGTCCTGAGCAGTTTTCATCATTTTTGAAAGCCAGGAAGTTACACACTTCTTTGTCATGAGAACCTGCAGGCTACCTGAAGCGTGGAGTTTCCTCAAGTTTGACTTGAATTTTAGAGTGTCAGTGTGGAGTTGTTGGCTTGAACACCCTGATCAGCAACGTTGATTGGCTGTTTTGTGGATGACGTGGGTGGGGCAGACAGGAGGGGGAGATTTGGCACACTTCCTAAGAAAAAAAGAGAACTCGGATGAAATTAAAGTCTGTGGAACCCAAAGCTGATCTGGGTGCCCATCTTAGTTTCTGTTGCTGCCTAACAAATCACCCCTTAAAAGAACACGTTTATTGTCTCACACCTCCGGTAGGTCCAGCTCTGGACACAGCATAACTGGGTTCTCTGCTCGGAGTCTCACAGGCTGAGGTCAGGGCCAGACTGCACTCTCTTCCGACTTCATTCAGGCGGTTGGCAGAGTTCAAATCATTGTTGTTGGAGATCTGCGGTCCCAGGGTCCTTGCTGGCTGTTGGCCACAGGTCACTCTCATCACCAAGGCCACTCTTAGGTCCTCGCCCGGTGACCGGCTGCACCACGGGGCAGTTTGCTTTGTAGGCCAGGGAGTCGACCTCTGACACATCACCTCCTCTAAGTCCTCAGTGATTGGTCCGGTGCGCCCAGGACGACCTCCCTTTTGGTGAACCAAGACCGTATCCCAGGAGTGACATCCCCCATTAACTGGTCCCACCCACACTCAAGGGAAGGGGACTGCACAGGGGCACAACGCTGGGAGGGTGTTGTGGGCCCTCTTCCAGTTCTGCCACCACAGTGCTCCATGCGTGTGGTTGGACTGGTGAGTGAAAGGGAGGGGGGAGTAATAAATGAAGAGTCAACCTCGAGTTCCTCAGTGGCAGGGCCAAGGCTCGTGCCCCTGTAGCCGCTTCCTCAAAACAGGGGGAACTGCAGTAGACTCACAGCTACTGGATGTCCATAGTGGAGGCACGGGAGCTGGCCTGCAGAAAATGGGGAGATAGGAAATACTGTGTCACTTGCAGCCCTCAGTCTGCAGACCAGGCTTGTTTTATTAGATATCCCTCAGTCCTGGGGGAATGTCAAGCGTTTTGGCCAATCCCCCTTTGTATCCTTCAGGAAGTGTGTTGATGTCAGCAGCTCATACTGTGTCAGAAAAGTGAGGGAGACGGGCTCTGAGATCACTGCTCGGAAAGTTAAAATGAGGGTGTTTTGTGCCGATCACTGCACGAGGGGAAAATCCAGGCACAGCCCACTCGACTGCCAAGAACAGGACAGGGACCTCCTCCTTTAGTGCTGTGTGAAGCTGAGCCCTCTGATAGGCCATTGGTGCTGTGTGAAGCTGAGGCCTCTGGTAGGCCATTGATGCTGTGTGAAGCTGAGCCCTCTGATAGGCCATTGGTGCTGAGTGAAACAGCCCTCTGATAGGCCATTGGTGCTGTGTGAAACCACCCTCTGATAGGCCATTGGTGCTGTGTGAAGCTGAGCCCTCTGATAGGGCATTGGTGCTGTGTGAAACTGACCCTCTGATAGGCCATTGGTGCGGTGTGAAGCTGAGCCCTCTGGTAGGCCATTGGTTGCTGGGTGACCTGAGGTGCCTGCTGGGCTTTCTCATTTGTGGTTCTGAAAACTGCAGACTCGCTTGACGAAGTGGCACACTGGCTTTTGTGTCATGCAGTCAACTGGGGAGCATGTCCTCAGTATCGATTGGGTTCTCAGGACTGTCTCCTCAGCTCCCTAGGAAATGGCACTAGCAGACAGCACCGGGAGGGGTTAGGTTGGGTCGCAAGACCTGTGTGAAAGGGACATATAGAGCCCCACCTGGTTCTCCCCAGTGACAAGTAGGCGAATTATGTTGTGCGGAATATGACGCAGTCTTACCGGGAGGGTTTGTTTTAGGTCATATGAGAAGGAGTCTAACATTTAGAAATGAAATTTAGGGAAACAACTTAATCTTTGTTCTTCAGTCTCAATGAAGAGATTATGGTATAAGAATCAAGTTGTTTTTTCTATGGGATGGGAAAAGTCTTAGGAGTCTTTTGCTAATACTGTATTTGATGTCTTTGAAACTTCAGTGAGGAGAGTTGGTGTTAATGTCCAGTGGAGTGTTCCAGGAGAGAGGCCAGGCCCCTAAGGGTTGTATCATACGCTCCAGCAGGTCGGAGGGCGGGCGTGGGGAGCTCCCCTTCGTAGTGCTGGTGGCCCACTCTGCCACACCCAGCTCCCATAGTGTGAGGGGAGCTAGGGAGGCCGGGTTCCGGATGGCTGATTTCCATACGGAAGAAACCTTGCCCCGCAATGAGGGAAAAATAAGAAAGTATTTGTTTTCATCATTACCTGGTTAGGTTTTGGGGGAAATTGTGTCTGTTTTATTACATTGTCTGCACCTGGAGTTTCAGTTCTGGCATGTTTTGTGTGTTGTGTCAGAGACAGAAATCCCTACTTGGTAGCCGTGACAGTCTTCTCTCCCACGTGGTCTTCCCCAGGTCCATGCTGGGAAGTGGTGAGTGGTGAGTTTTTGAAGGGGACACATGACCTGCAGCTGGGAGCCTGTTAGTGCACCGGGAGCTTCAGTGTTCTGGGACCAGACGACAGTGGCCCGGGGGGTATAGGGGAGAAGGGCTGTGTGACCACAGCAGCATATACCTCCCCACACACCCGCAAACCCCTGACCTCAGCCGCTTCTGGGGCGGAGAAAACCCTCCCCATACCCGCTGGGGTTTCCGCAGTCACCTGAGCTTCAGGGGGTGGCCTGAGAATTTCACTGCAGATAATTCACAAGGCACAGATCACGCCATTTTGAATGCGCTCTTTAGAATGGAATTATAACTCCTTCATCGCCCCTTGTACTTACAGAACTGTTGGACTTGAGAAGAATTTACTTCCTAGAGAAAGGTTTTCTCTGTATTAATGGGGTTTGAATATATCAAATGATAATCGATGGGGTCAGACCATTCTAGTTGTAGGCTGCAACAAAGCAAAAATCTGGACAGGACATTTTAGATCTACGTCCAGAAAGTGAAAGACTAAAATTCAGCCGTATTTAAGGAAGTTCAAACCATCCTGCTTATCCCAGACATCCTCCATAGTGTTTAAATTTATAATATTGATAGGTGTAAATTTATATATTTAAAATAGATTTAAGATAGAAGAGGAGTTGGCACGTTTTGGGATGAGCCAGATAGTATTTTAAAGTTTTTGGGCGCATGTGGTCTCCGTCGCAGCTGCTCAGCCCACAGCTGTAGGTGGGAAGCAGGACGGTGGAGAACAGGCCTGGCCCGAGGCCGTGCCTGCCTGTCCCTGCCCAGCGCGTGG
>NW_006294876.1:3519681-3529385 GCF_000327345.1 Myotis davidii | reverse complement strand
GCCGTGCCTGCCTGGCCCTGCCTGCAGCGTGGTTTGGAGGCTGGGGGGAGAGGCAGCCTCCCTTTTCCTCTCCAATACTTTGGAGAGCAGTGAAGCTGTAAGACATCAGCGGCCGTCCCTGGAGCCTGGGCCAGGAGTTTCACTCAGGGTTGGGTGATGTAATTTTCATCAGGTTGGAACACTCCAGGTAACTGCCCCCTGGATAGGTCTCCAGTGCCATCAGGAAGACAGTGCTCAAGGCTGGGTCCCGAGGAGGCTCCTCTCCTTCCCAGCGCTGGTGCCCAGCTCTGCCACACCCAGCTCCCCTGGGTAGCATAGTTCCTGTGCTATCCTGAAGTATAATTAACACATAATTCAGAAATCAGGCTCTGCTTTAACTAATCAAGAAGCAATGAAATACATGATACCGGCAAACATTGACTTAAGTCTGTACGTGCTCAGGTATGACTGTACTGGGACCGAGGTGCTGGAGGTGCCCGTCTGCTGTAAGGATGTGAATCTACATGGCCTCGCAGCTCTCTTGGTTAAGCCTTGCTGAGGAAAAATAAAGTCAGCCCAAGAGAGACATTGCTTATCTCGGGGCAGAGAGGTGCCAATGAGCCGTGGCCTTGCAGCCAGGCCTCACCTTCGGAAGCGCAGCTCCGGCAGGTGGAATAGTGTTTGCAGCCACACGTAGACGCTCCACGGATGGGACGTCCACGGAGGCCCACTGCTGCGAGGAGTTGGAACTCGGCCGGGAGCCACATTGCTGCTGGTGACTGGGTTTTCTGAAGTGAGCAGCTCTTGGTATGTTTCCGAACCAGGTACCGGAGAAATTTCTGCCATTCGCAGGAGACCTGCGCTCCCGGAAAATGTAGTGTATGGTAACTGTGCCCCACATTGTTTCTGTTTATGCACAAAATGCAGTTGGGGTCTAAGCTCAGGATTTTCATTTCATTGAATATCTGGCAAAAGACATTGGAAAGTCAGGCAAGATGCTTAGTGAGGGCTGCCTGGATGAGAGGGATAAAGAGAGAGAGAGAGAGAGAGAGAGAGAGAGAGAGAGAGAGAGAGAGAGAGAGAGAGAGAGTGTGTGTGTGAGGGGTCTGTCCAGCACTCCTGGCTCTCCTCCTCTACATGCCAGGGGTGTCCCCCATCATTGTGACCATCACAGATGCCGCCAATAGATTTCCAAATAGAAAACAGAGCAAAGGCCCGTGGAGGCGAGAATCCATGAGTGTGGTCACAAGGCCGAGTGTCTGGATCAGCACTTCGCTGTGCAGATGGCCTGCGAGGTGAGAAACGCAGCCTCCCCTCAGCTTCTGAGCTGTTGTTCTTTGGTCGCTTTCTCCCTTTCTTGTGTCCTACTTTGCTGTCTTTTTCCTATGCCTCCCGCCCTCCCTGGCATTACCCCATTTCCCTGGTCATTTATCTTTTGTATCATCCTTTCGGTTAAAGTTTTGTATGTTGATGTTCCAACATACTGGAGAGTTTTATCATTTCTTAGGTTGTTGAGAATAATTTATTCCCAGTAATAATTAAAGCACGGAAATTTGCAGTGTACTTTTTCCAATATCACTCACTTCCCTATTGATTTTTTTTTTCTTTTTAAGCTGGAAAGAAAGTGGTGGAGTTAAGACTCAGTGCATAACATAATTCTACAAACACTAGTACCTTTCATGTGAGGTTGCTTGAGGGTGACATTTGCAAGATGGTGCGTTTGGAGTACTTGCTTAGTGGTGCACGTTACAAAGAAGGGGAACACACAGCTGTTTTTCATGCTTACTCGTTTGGTATGTTAATAGTCCAACAGTTGGGAAATGCGTTTGCTTCAACAACTCTGCCCCTCATCCATGACCCCTGTTATACTCAGTATTGACGAACAAGCCCATTTTTTAATAATACCCTTCCCACCCCACCCAGACCTTTTGGTGATGTGTGACTATGAGCATTAAAGTGCATGTTGGAAGGGGGAGTGGTGTTACTACTGTTCTGTTTGAAACAGGAGTCAGGGTTATAGTTTATGAACCAGGGTTGGCTATTTTCAGTTGACTTTTATGGATTTCACAGTTGAGCAGAAATGAGTCATAATCGCTACTTAATTTTCGCAAACCAGGGGGTAACACATGTTGCTCTCGGGCCCTCCAGGCTGTCGGTAAAGGGGGAGAAAACCTTTCTTTGGGGTTAATCTGAAAGTGTGTTAACACCTCCTCCTCGGCCTTCCTTGCCCGCTTCTGCCCTCTCTGCAGTCCAAGTCTGTGCTGTGTGCCAGTTTCCTTCTCCACCCTTGTGACTTTAATTTAATAGTACGGTTAGGACAGAACTACGTATGCAAGAAAATGTTTCGTTATGGCGCACTTACATAAAACTTTCAATATGCAACGTTACAGAAAGTAATTTTATTGTAGACTCAGTTGGGGATCCTTGCTGTTCCTGGGGACTTGTACTCCTTTGGACATAAACCAGTGCCTTAGGTTTTTTCCTTCTGGTTATATACCCATATTGCCATAGTTCATGGGGGTTGGGAGCAGAAACTTGTTGAGAACCTGCGTGTACAAGGTCATTCAGATAAAGATTCTGGCCGCAGGAATTAAATTCTAGTTAAGAAAGTAAGGACTTAATTATAACAGCAGTAGCAGCAGTCACCACCAGCCCCTGTGGTGAGAGGTACAGAAGTTATCTCATCTAATCCTTACCACAGTCCTGTCAGAAGGGGTCTTGTTTGCCTCATTTTAGAGTGCTAGAGATCAAAGATGAGAGATGCTGAGTGGTTTCAAGGTCACAGGGCCGGTAGGGGCACAGGGTGTGTTTTTGCCACTGTCCTTGATTGCATATTCCGGCCACACTGGGCTTCTTTCAGGCCCTTGAATGACAGCCAGGCAAGCCTACTTCGCTGCCTCTGGCTTCTGTTTCTTCTGCCTTCAATCGATACATCCTCCCTCCCCCTGCCTCCCTCCCAGGTTGGTTACATTCTAACCATCATTCAAGTTCATCTTACTGTTAGTGTTGCCTGTTGCAGGCTTTTCCTGCTCTCCCGAATGAACGTTGTGACCCTACCCAACCCCTGCTGTATGTTCCCTCAACTGCCTGTAATCCCCAGCTTTATACTTGATTGCATTTATGGCAGCGCTTCTCAACCTGTGGGTCGCGACCCCTTTGGGGGTCGAACAACCCTTTCACAGGGGTCGCCTAAGACCATTGGAAAACACATATATAATTACATATTGTTTACAGTAGCAAAATTACAGTTATGAAGTAGCAACAAAAATAATTTTATGGTTGGGGTCACCACAACATGAGGAACTGTATTAAAGGGTCGCGGCATTAGGAAGGTTGAGAACCACTGATTTATGGTACTAGTTATTTTATGTGTATCTGCCTTCCTTGAGTCAGCTCCAGGGGGTGGGAACTGCCTAGCATGGAGGATGTCCAAGAAATATTTATTAAACGAGTGAGTGAATGTTCATACTTTTGCCCACAATGTCCTGTGCTACTTGCACACAGACTAGAAAGTAAGAGATGCCCCCAGAAAGAGGTGTGCATTCTTCGGGCTGTGGGCATCACACTTTGAAAAATTACACACTGAGTCAGTAAAACTAAATAAGGTGTATATTTTCAACATCTGTGTTTGTTTACTTACTATATGCTGTCTATTGCAAAATTTCATAAAACTGGAACTTTAAAAAAGATGATGTTTTAAAAAACATGGAGTTTCTAATATATATTTCTGTATGTCAGAGGATCAGTTTGTGTAAGTGCACCTACTGCACTTGTAGCTGGGGCTGGAGAGGCTTTGTGGGAGAAGGAAGTGACAGTGGGCTGGGACTGTGGGGCCGCTCAGACTCTAGAGTGGTCGAGAGTGGGAAGTGCCGGGCTCATGCAGGGGCAGGTGAGCCACTGAGCAGAAAGGTTCCCCGGGCCGTGGTGGGAAAAGAAGAGCCATCGGGAAGGCTGTGACTTGGCTGTGACTGAGGTCTTACACCAGTTCCAGGTGGAAGATTGCACCATCCCGGAATGACTGGTTGTTGAGTTCTTGAGGAAGCAGGTAACTGCCCCCTCTCATCCTTTAGTAGAAATAGTACAATGTATTCTATCCCTTCTTAAGATCTTGGTTACATTTTTAATGAGATCATCTTAGATTTTTTTTACAGACTCCTCAAAAATGTACTCCTTGTTGCAATTGAAAATGCTGATGAAGTCGCTATACAAAGAATGTATCACAGCATGATGCCTGGACTGCTTTAAGCCCATAGGGAAGTACTGGCGGTGTCAGAGGTAGAATGAATGAATGGCAGAGGATGAAACAGTACAGCTCAGTGGAGACATTTGGGTGAGCTGGGCAATGGACAGGGGGAGCAGGCAGTTGTGACCTTCAAAGCCGGTGGCCAGACCAGTGCATGGGGATGTGCTTATTCACTGGCTGGTCTGTGGATGGGTGGTGCTGTGAGAGGCTGCCAGAGACGCTGGGGCGAAGCCGCTGCCCAACAGAGGCACAGCCCCCACAAGGCAGTTCTGCAATCTCAGCATCTCCCTATTTGAGGGAAAGTTTACAACATGGTGGCGTTGAGGACATGTTTTGAGAGCTGTGTTTAGAGAATCAATGTTTAAGAAGTCATACTTGGTGTAGTGTCGGGAGTGAAATATTGAATGGTGTCTGTTCTAACTGTGACAAAGGGAAGCATTGTAAGGATTGCAGATTATGATACAAAATGTGTTCATCCTATTTTGTAGAATCAGACTCAGCAGTCCATTAAGAGGAAAGTACGAATTGTCATCAGGTCATTTCACAGAGGTGTGGGGCACTGAAAAGTGCTTTATTTGTGAAAAGGTCTTGAAATGACTATTAAATTTTTTTAAAAAATATATTTTATTGATTTTTTACAGAGAGGAAGGGAGAGAGAGAGAGAGAGAGAGAGAGAGAGTCAGAAACATCGATGAGAGAGAGACATCGATTAGCTGCCTCCTGCACATCCCCTACTGGGGATGTGCCCGCAACCCAGGTACAATGCCCTTGACCGGAGTCGAACCTGGGACCTTTCAGTCCGCAGGCCGACGCTCTATCCACTGAGCCAAACCGGTTTCGGCGACTATTAAAATTTTGAGTTCATATAAAAACCTAGATTATTTTCAAGGAATGTCGCTAATGCAGCGTGTTCATAAGAGAAGATTAGTTTGCTTTGGGTTAAAATGCATTATGTTTCTTTTAAAATATTATTTTCTAAAAAGTATATAAAAGAAAGGGATTTTACTTTGCCCAAAATTATATTTCAGTAATTTGGAAAATTTGAGTAAAGTATTAGTATAGACTTGAATGAAGAACACTTGTTCTTTTTGAGGTCTCTGATCTAGTAAGGAATTAAGGGGGGAAAATGGTATCTCTGAAAAACAAACCAAAACCAAACAAAATATTATCCATTCTCGCATAACATGTTCAGAATATAAGGCAAACCGAGGAGGTATAGTTTGCTACTTGTAGCACATTTCATTTCAGACCCTATTTTGATACTTTAAAAGTATATTTTAAGCATCTGATGATGCAATCTAATTTATTTATGCAAACTAACAAATTCTAGAAATAAAACAGATCAGATCAAAAATACAATTCAGGCTCTGGGTTGAGTACGGGGGGAGGGGGGGACTTGGGGGGAGACCTGTCAGGTTTTGGCTATGGCTTCCTGGCCGCCTTAGCTCCAGTAGATGGTGATGTCTCATCTGGGACCCCAGAGTGTCTGCTCTCCGAAGTGCAGACCACAGATGTATTTATCTTATAGGCTGGGTTTAGTCATTGGGTGAGCTAATTGGTTTGGGAAATGCTTTGAAAACTGTAAAGGACTATATAAAATATTAATGGTTTTAACAGTTTAAAGGTGAGACTATTGGCCAGTGATCATTTGGCTAGGTCCAAATGTGGTTTAATTTACACAAACTGGAAATCTAGAGAAATGAAAAATTTTTCCCTTTCCAAACCGCAGATGTGAAAACCATAATGAAATTTCAGCACTTATGTGTATACTCATTCTAATCTACAAGCATGTATTTATGGAATGAGTTCATGGGAAAGTTACCAAAAGCTTTTGGGAAGGGAGGGGACGTTTGCTTTTGTGGTTTCGCTGATGAAACAATACATTTTTGACAAAACGTAAAACTTACGACCATGGATTCTACCCACTGGCCTGGTAAATTAGATCACCTATTTAACAAATACTTTATTCATGGTAGGGGCCATGCTAATTTTATTGAGCTGTTGATTTCTCAGAATGAAAGTTCAAATGATATGGAATTGTGGTGGTTTGGTCTTTCAAAGGGCAGTTTAATAAAGCTGTTTTCCCAGAACATCAAAGGTCCCCAAAGACTAAAAAATTACTGGTGATTAAAGGTAGTTTCTTTTTTAAAAAGTATTTTTTATTGATTTCAGAGCGGGAGAGAGAGATAGAAACATCAATGATGAGAGAGAATCGTTGATCAGCTGCCTTCTGCATGCCCCACACTGGGGATTGAGCCTGCAACCTTGGCATGTGCCCTAATTGGAAATCAAACTGTGACCTCCTGGTTCATAGGCCCACACTCAACCACTGAGCCACACCGATTGGCTTAAAGGTAGTTTCTTTAATTCAAGATTCAAAATCTTAAAAATGTTCACCTTTATTAATATATCAAAAAAAAACATTTTAAAGAAAAAGTCTTACTTATAAAACCCACATGTTTATTCTTCAGGTCTTAGTTTTTTTACTAAACTACTTGGCCAAGCAAAGGTAATGAATACATAAGCAGTCCTCTTTCTGTTCAGTGCCCCAAACAGAATTGTTGATTTCAGAAATCATTTGCTTAGAATATATTCATTTATTTCTCCAGAGGAATATTTGGCCATGGCATTAAATTTTATCACTGTTTAGTTGTTAAATATACCAAAATTTTGTGTGTTTTTAGGAGAGAAGAAAAATTATACTGTGTCTATTCAAAATGACCTCTCCTCCATTCTGTTTGTATATTTTTAATCAGCTACAGAACAATGTTTTATGGAGAATGTTTTTGTAACATTTCCAAACCTTTTTTGTTCTGCAGTTTTACTGACATGCATCTGTCATGGCACTAAAATCACCCATTTAAAATGTTTGATTCAGTGGCTTTTTAGTATATTCAGAGTTGAACACCCAACCTTACAGTCAATTTTAGGATAGCTTTAACACAGCCGTTCTCAACCTGTGGGTCACGACCCCTTTGGGGGTCGAACGACCCTTTCACAGGGGTCATCGCCTAAGACCATCGGAAAACACATACATAATTACATATTGTTTTTGTGACTAATCACTATGCTTTAATTATGTTCAATTTGTAACAATGAAATTGGGGGTCACCACAACATGAGGAACTGTATTGAAGGGTCGCGGCATTAGGAAGGTTGAGAACCACTGCTTTTCACATCAAAGAACTCCCACCCTCCTTAACCTTCATCCCCCCAATCTTATCATCCCTTCTAGTCCTAGGCTCCTGCTAAGCTGCTTTCTTTCTCTGTGGAGTTGCCCATAAAACAACCTGTTTTCATAACTGGAGAGAGGTGTTCTCCCCAAGTTTCTGGGCGTCTGCGTGTTGTCCTGTGTGAGCTTGGTGCGCCTTTCTAAGATGCTGAGAGAGGAATGGCACCTCCTGCCGCTCATCAGCATCACAGAGTTACTTTCTTTTGGTACTGACGTGGTTGTTGACACAGTGATGAAGAAGCAGTGGGTACAGTGGAATTGTAGCGCTGCTGTAGGGGTGGTGTGTGTGATGTAGGGTTGGTAGCAAGTGGCTTGCATGCTGCTGTGAACGTCAGGGAATCAGAGCTGGAGGGACGGGGGGCTGACGTGGCACTCGCTGGAGATGCCTGTGCACACATGGTGCGCGCACCTGCTGCTGCCAGCAGTTGCTGGGTGGAAACCAACAACATTTGTAGCCTTGACACAGATGCAGGTGACACAGTGGAATCTGAGACATCAGACCCTCTGCACAGTCACCGAAGTCACTGGCCAGCCTGGTGCTTCAAATGCCTGGCTGACACCTGAACTTGGCCACTTCATCCGCACCCACCTTGGCCCTCTGGCTGATAAATAATCCATTGACCTCCAATAGTGGTTCAGACTTGCTAGCCAGGTATTGAAAGGGAGGCAGCTTACAAACTGAGCCAACACCCGGTTGCCGGGTTTTCAATGAGAGGTAGCTACTATCTGATGTAGAGTTAATAGCCAACTGTTTTTCTTCTTTCTTAGCATTAGTGCTGTTATTATTTATTGGGAAAGATTACCATTAAAGATGTTACCCCGAGTATTAAAATAGCCGCTGCCCTATCCTGCCTGACTACAGAAAACTGGGCATGGAGAGAGCTACATGAGATACGTTTCCCTTTTTATTTTCTATGAATTTAAAAGTGACTATAATGCTCCGATTAAGTCAGAGAGATGGAGTGATTTACATGTGAGGAAGTTGAGTTTGGGTCAGATTTGTTGTTAATAGATGTTGATGTTAATAGAAGTAGAAGCTGGAAAAATGCACAGTGATCCTGTTTCTGGAGGGTACGGCAGGTTTTGTGGATGAGCTGGCTCCCTGCATGCCTGGGAGGACTCTGTGAGTAAGAAGTAACTAGGTGGTGAAGAACATTTCAGCTCTGACCGGTTTGGCTCAGTGGATGGAGCGTCGGTCTACAGACTGAAGGGTCCCAGTTTCGATTCTGGTCAGGGGCATGTACCTTGGTTGCGGGCACATCCCCAGTAGGAGGTGTGCAGGAGGCAGCTGATCGATGTTTCTGGCTCTCTGTCCCTCTCCCTTCCTCTCTGTAAAGAATCAATAAAATATATTTTTAAAAAACCAAAACATTTCAGTGTTTTCTTTAATGCCAATTTGAACTTTTAAACTATCCTGCTCAATAATGGAAGACATTTATAATGTCCGCAACAGGGTCCCTTCCCTGTTGCAGTGCAGAGTAAACTGGAAGCCACGTTGTCCTACCATGTTTGTGACTGGTTCCTGGCAGCAGCTCTGTCACCACGTGGCCTAGGTGCAGGCGCCCTGCCTCCTTGATGCTCCAAGTGCATATCATCAGGAATGTTAAAAACAGAATTCAGTCTTTGTCCATTTTCTTTAACTTTTTGTGCTTCTTTTATCCTTTGATTCATAAAATGGTCCCTAAAATGAAGTCTTGCAGTGTAGTTTTCTAATGAGACTGGGGCACGACCCTGATATTTTCCACTTTGTCTGCATGGGGCTGCATAATGCGGAGAAGTCCCTGGTCTCATGTCCTCCAGCTCTGGCACCTCTGCTAGTTAATGAGCCCCTGAAAACCTCCGTTTATCGTGGAAGGTGGGTATAAAAACATGCGCTTCATAGAATTAGGAGAGTTGCCAGTTCATGGTGATGCCGGTGATAATGCTACATTTGGGCCGTATTTTCATACCGGATGGTAGGAGGCCACATGTAATCTGACATTGTTGGGCGTGGGCTTGAAGTATAGAGCAGAATGCCCATGGTGGCTGTATAATCAAATTTAAAAAATAATAAGAATTGAAATATTAAATTAACGGGGATAGTCCCAGAATATATAAATGGCATTCTGACATTATGCTTACATATTTGTTTTTGATAGAAAGTCTAACAGTTACTTTGTAGCTTTCTATTCTGGTTAGCAATTTAGACTTCTTCCAACCCACGTGCCCCAGCCTTTCCTGGTGCTTTTGTGGGTGTCTTTCAAAATGTTC
>NW_006294876.1:3494226-3519638 GCF_000327345.1 Myotis davidii | reverse complement strand
CTCCTCCTCCTCCTCCTCCTCCTCCTCTACTTAGTTGAAATGTACAGAATAAGAATTATATGCAGTGATTCAATCTACAAGACAGCTTTCGTGGGTCCAAAAGTTTGGGTCTTAGGCATACTGACGTGGGAGAAATAGTCATCCCACCCCACCCCCTAACCTATTCCCCCCAGATCCTTGGATATGTTGAGATGTTGTTGACATAGTCAGTAAGCACATAACTGACTTCCATTAACTGGGAGTTTGATTGGTCATTGACTTCCCTATTGAATCCTCACTGACTTCATCAGGTGCCATCACCCATTTCACAGACTCGGAGACAAAAGGCCACCCAGGTGCAGAACTGAATTCTGATCAGGCTGAGCCAACTGTGCAAACACACATTCTTCCCATCATTGTCTGCCTTCACATTGTGTGGAGGGGACAGTACAGGAACATAAATGACTGTGGACTTCATAATGGAAATACAGAGTTCAGTTCAGCAACCACTAAAGATGGATAGGGAACTGTATGGGGTCTAAGGGAACAGCATTCCCCCCATCTCTAGGAAAGGTTTCATGAACTTTGAGACTGGCCTTAAAAGAAGCATGCTTCAGCCCTAACCGGTTTGGCTCAGTGAATAGAGCGTCGGCCTTCGGACTGAAGGGTCCCAGGTTCGATTCCAGTCAAGGGCATGTACCTTGGTTGCGGGCACATCCCTAGTAGGGGTTGTGCAGGAGGCAGCTGATTGATGTTTCTCTCTTATCGATGTTTCTAACTCTCTCTCCCTCTCCCTTCCTCTCTGTAAAAAATCAATAAAATATATATTTTTTAAAAAGAAGTATGCTTCAGGGGGTGGGGTCGGGGGGAAGGGGACCATGATGGGAGCAGGAGTGTTTTCTTGATTTTGAAGGAATTGACACATAATTTGTAAATTGATCCCGAGGACTCCATCTTCCATCTAAAATGTTCTTTAGGTTTTCCTGTCTTTCCAGCTTTACCTTCTTTCCTTACTTTGCAGCCTGTATTTTGCAGGATTTTGTCTTTAGTCTGTGAGTAATAAGTTTTCAAATAATAATAAAATTAATGGGAATCATACAGGTTTTTGGAAGAAGGCTTTGGTAACTAAGTAAAGCCTGAAGTGTACTTGCTATTATGAATACAGTGTGGTTACATTGGTTTATTCTAGCTGATAAGTGATTTATAAAAATGTGGTCAGTTATTTCTACTACATGCAGTCCAGTAGGGAGACTTTCAGATCATGAGCTCAGTGGGGACAATCGAAGACAAAGGAGTTCCGGTGACAAGAGGATTGGGAACGACTGATGGATTTTGTATGTGAAAATCACTGTACAGTTTTAGCCAAGCTGATATCTTGAGGCTGTCCCCCTTTTTTTACATAACAGCAGATTTTAACTCCCCTCACCCTTTCCCTTGCTGTGAACAGTTGCATTTAAGCATTATCAGCATCAAAAACATATTTGGGAGGAAATCCAAGCCAAGCATCTGTTAACCAGCCAGACATTTTCCAAAACCCTTTCAGCTGTACGGAGGGGGCTTGCCTGCCACGTGCTCTGACACAGGAGGCAGCCTGCATGCCTTCCCTGGGGGCGGGGCGGGGGGGCTTTCAGACAGGAAAGACTACTGACAGTTTACTGAAGGCGGGAAGGTCCATGTTATACGAAGTCATAGACAACAGGATCCCAGTCACCATTATCTGATAAAATTCTGCAGATCTACCAATTGGTTTGAATTTGAAAGGATATTAAGCTTCAATTTTTCTACCTACTTTCTTTTTTATTTTTATTATCAAGATGGGATTTCTTGTTTTTCCCTTTAAAAAATATTTTTATTGCATTTTAGAGAGAGAGAGGAAGGGAGAGAGAGATCCATGTGATGTGAGAGGGAAACGACTGTTGCCTGACTCCTGCACACCCCCTACTAGGGATTGAGCCCACAAACCAGGCATGTGCCCTGACCTGAATCGAACTGGCCAGGGAAAGATGGGATTTCTTCATTAAAGCTGTTGACAAAACCTATTTTTTAATATAATAGATAAAGGTTTGAAATTTATAATATTTCTCATGTATTGTGAAACAAGTTTTTAACAATAGTCCTTTGGTCCATAGAGTGCCTGAGTGATTAAAATACCAATGATAGTCTAGCTTGCATGGCTCAGTGGTTGAGTGTTGATCTAGGGACCAGGAGGTCACGGTTTGATGCCCAGTCAGGGCACATGCCCGGGTTGCAGACTCGATCCCCAGTAGGGGGCGTGCAGGAGGCAGCTGGTCAGTGATTCTCTCTTAGCATTGATGTTTCTATCTCCCTCTCCCTCTCCCTCTCCCTCTCCCCTCAGTAATATATATATGTGTATATATATATATATTGATGTTTCTATCTCCCTCTCCCTCTCCCTCTCCCTCTCCCTCTCTGAAATCAATAAAATATATTTTTAAAAATACCAATGATAATTTCGTAAGGAAATAGCAGTGCATTGAATACGCTGAAAGAAACAGAAATGCCACTTTGATTGTTTTTTTTTATTTTTGGTGAATATCTCTGAAACAATTTGGGGGTTTTATTTAAAGAAGAGTATTTTCCAAATACCTTTCTTTCATTTTAACTACAAATGTAGGCCTTTTGGGGGCCTACATATTCAAATTCATAGTTAGGTACTTATCCTTTGAACACCATAAATTTGCCTTATATCACGATAGGGAATCAAATGATATTGATTTTGGGAAAGCAGTAGAATTACAGAACAGGCAGAAGATTTGTAATTTTTTTTAGGGATTGTTTAGTGTGATCATAAAATCTGCCTCATAAAACCAGTAACTCAATTAGGGTTTTCTTTACCAGACACCATGGGAGCAGCCTAGGAGGGTAGATAGAATCTGCGAGTGGTCACTAACTAAGACTGTGCACTTCAAAAAAGTCATTAGAGCTTTTAATGCAATTGAAACTCCATTCCTATTGTAACCTATTTATATTGTTGTGGATACAGAGACACTTTCAGCTCTAAAACTCTGTAGCGTTCTTCACATTTTATTTCATTTTAAATAACACAGTTTAAAGGAGGCAAAGCAGTACTTTATGACCTGAAACATCACTTGCTCACTTTAGGTCTTCTTCACTCTCTCCCCAGACACTCTCTATAATCATATTGGCTTCTAGTTTTACACATTAGATAGTCCAGTTTTATCAGCTTTGTAGCTTGTCACTGCTGAACATGGGACACATTATATTTTTATGGGTAGCTTGGAACAGTTTTTGTAGCAATATATTTGAGTGTTATAATTTTTACTAAAATGAAAAGAAAATATTATTTTAACAGCATTCTAAATAACAACAACCACAACAACCATGGTCACTTATGGGTCTTAGGCATTGGTTTAAACCTTGACTTGTATTAACTCTGACTCTCACTACAGCACTACAAGGTGGACGTAGTGCTTTAGAGATATGGAAACTGAGATGCAGAGAAGTTAAAAGACTCACCGCAGGCCATACAGCTCCTAAAGGGCAAAGCCCGGTTTGGAACTCAGGCAGTGTGGTCTCACTCCTTGGCTCTTAACCACCTGCTGCTGTTCCGATTGGTGTTTTCAGCTGACTGGTAGCAAGTTCTTTTCTCCATTACGTTACTGTGGTCTTAGAATGTGAATATATGTGTCATGTATGTAATAAAACATGTACATCGAATAAAGTTGTTAAACATAAAACACAAAAGAGACCATCCTGTGCAAACCTAAAGTTTTCTCATTTTTGTAATTAAAAATATTATTAAAGGTGATAGAGATTCCCATACGGGGAATAAGGTCAAATATAATACTTGGAAATGAGGTTTACTGCAGGAGGCAGTTTCCCAAGTGGATACTTGTTTTATCTGCTCTTCGAGTCCTTGAATTCCCACCATGGAGCGTATTGATTGTTGGAAAATAAAGCAGAAATGGGAAACACCGGCCCCACCCCCTCTAAGTTCCCTCTGTGCTGGGGGAGGTGAATTACATGCTGCCAGTAAGTTCCAGCAGCCCAGCAGCGGAGACTTTCCGAACAGACACAGCAGTGGTGAGCAAGCGGGGGAACCCCCCCACTCGGCCATGTGGGCAAGCCAGCAGGAGTGGGGTGGAGACTCTTCCCCCGCCCCCAGCTGAGGGCCTCAGGAGGAGCGGGGAGGGTGGGGCGGGGTGATGGGCGCCCCCACGCCCTTCTTTCTGAGGGTCTTACTTCAGGCTCTTCGGGCTCCTCTGTCTGCCTTCATGTTTTGCTGTCATTCTCCCTTTCCTCTTCATTCCCATGTATCCTCCTGCTCTCCGTGTTCAGCCCATAGCTGAGGAATGGTTTTTTTTAAAGTTTAATTTATTTTTGATTTAAGTTTATATTCCTTAATGCTAGTAAACTTTTCCCTCACTCCTACCAAGTTGTTTTTAGCTTATAGAGTCCTTGGTTGATTTTTCTTTGTGGTATTCGATTTTAAAACGTTTCCACAAACCTGCTTGTTATAATAGCCACTTTTATTATGAGAGTCTCTTAAGTTAGAAAATGATTTTTGGGAAGATATACTTCAAATAGAGATGATAAGGAGAAAACAAGGTAATTGAAAATATAATACATATTTTAAATATATTTTATTGATTTTTTACAGAGAGGAAGGGAGAGGGATAGACAGTTAGAAACATTGATGAGAGAGAAACATCAATCAGCTGCCTCCTGCACACCCCATACTGGGGATGTGCCCGCAACCAAGGCCTATGCCCTTGACCAGAATTGAACCTGGGCCTCTTCAGTCCACAGGCCGACGCTCTATCAACTGAGCCAAACCGGTTAGGGCCGTGTCTTTTTTTTTTTTTTAAATGATTCATAAGGAGGATATCAGCCAAGTCTGTTTTTCCCAGTATTTGCTTTTCTTATACATTGATTAAGGAAAACGTGCCGTGAAAATAATTAAGTGCATTAAAAGACCACATCGACTTTTGTAGGCTGGCAGTTTTTTCCCTTAATTGTGTATATTTTTCATTAGTTTTTTTCTTGTATGATCAGTTTTCGGTATGGGCATGCCAGGAGCCTCGAGCTTCCTAATTCATCAAATAGAGGATATTTTCTAGAAAAATAGCAAAGGCCTCATCTGAGCTTTCCGCTTGCTGTTCAGCAATCCAGCTAGCATGCTAACACTGACACCCCGTGTGCAGCTGGGCAGGGGGTGCAGAGGGTCCCTCTTAGGGAAGGGCGCCTCAGGTCCTGCATGGGGTCTGGTTGGCTGCTGCTCAGCCACTGCCTGACAAACGTGAGTTGATTTGGCATTTTATGCTTTTGGTCCCCTAGTTACAATAAGGGAACTAAACATCATGGAAAAACTTTAAGATCTTTGAATAGAATGCTTTGGTCACATGGGGGTGGATGTTGCTTTCATGTAAGTAGATTCTAATACTGTAAAAAAGACAACCTGTTTTTCGTAAAGATGGCTGTTTTGCATTTGAAGTTGCGTTTCGGGAAGACACTGAAGTTGAGATTTCCTTCTGAATTCGCAGCACTCAGGATAGAAATGAATAGGAGTTCTGACTTAGGGTTTGGCTGTGTCTGCCCTAAAGGGAGCAAACCTCGTAGAAAAGGCCGACTCACCTCTCTGACTGGGGGAACGTAGAAACCGATGCTTTCTTTTGAGGCTGTTGAGTTTTCACTGGAGTATATCGAATACGGCCACGCAGCTTATGGCCAACCTTTCTGAATCGGTATTTACAGCCTAGAATGTGTTCGCCTGTAGAATTATTCCTAGTGGCCAGGCTCTCAGGCCAGGCCCTAGAAATGGACATACCCTGTCATTTCGCTGAATTATAACGTTAACAGCGTTAGAGAAAAGAAGCAGTAATCCTTAGATAGACCCGAAGTCCCGATGGCCCCTGGGGCCACACTGTCCCCCAGCGAAGCTCACCAAGCACCTGAGCAGTGGCCGGGACTGCACTGCTCCCTCTGTCAGTGCAGGGAGGGGAGATTCCTGGTGGGTGCGGGTGGGGTCCGGCTCGCATAGGGAGGTTGCAGGGAGCGCAGGGGAGATGAGGTTTGGGTGTGTGCTATGTTAACGTGGAGAGCTACATGTACAAAATTCCCTGCAGCAAACGCTAAAGTATAGCTGACAGAAAGTTTGAAAAAACTAGTGAGTCTTTGGGGGTGAGTGAAAAGAGAGCACGTGTTGTGATGAAGCATGTCTAATGTTTTCCCTTGTAATCGTTCTACCCTTCTCAACTTTTAACGTTGCGGTTCTGTGGTGTGTCCAGTTGTCCAGGGCACTTAGGTTATTGTGAAAGCTCCTTTGCACCTGTCAAATGCTGGCATAATTTCTACATGAGTGCCCCCCCCCAGACCTCTGAGCCCTCCTTTCACCGAAGGGTCTTATTTCAGCTGGAACGTTCTTTTTGAATGTGTATGATAGGGTCAGTGTAGTTTTCAAATGGCTCGGTCTTTTCTGCAATGACAACTTCTCATTCAGGGCCGTGTTTGCCATTCCTTCCCTCCCCTCCTCCACCTTTAGATTAAGAAAAGAAAGGCTTAGATTATTTTTGAGGCAGCTGCTAACAAAAATCTTGTTTTCTTAAGAGCCGTGCTTGTCACTGCTTAATGATGGCGTACATCGGGCCAAGCTGGTGACAACTCTGCCGCCGTGAATGGGCGATGCCTCGGGAAGGGCTTCTCTGTGCGGGTCTGCAGCCTCTGCGGCAGACTCCCCGTGCACACAGAGGTCATTGAGCAGAGCGAGTGCCGAAGAGCGAGCTGGTGCTTCAGAATCCAGCCTACTAGTGGCCTGTGGTTTTGTTGTCACTCTGCCATCCAGCGGGTTGACCTTCCTAAAGCCCATTAGTCAAATGGTTGCCATTTCAGTTCAATGAGGCTGTGGAATTAGATGGCTTATTTTGAGTTTTGAGGATGTGGTGTCTACATTCCAAACAGGTAAAGACTGAAGCTTCTTAGGTCTAGAGCAGTGGTTCTCAACCTTCCTAATGCCGTGACCCTTCAATATAGTTCCTCATGTTGTGGTGACCCCCAACCATAAAATTATTTTCGTTGCTGCTTCATAACTGTAATTTTGCTACTGTTATGAATCATAATGTAAGTATCTGACATGCAGGATGTATTTTCATTGTTACAGATTGAACATAATTAAAGCATAGTGATTAATCACAAAAACAATATGTAATTATATATGTGTTTTCCGAGGGTCTTAGGCGACCCCTGTGAAAGGGTCATTCGACCCCCAAAGGGGTCGCGACCCACAGGTTGAGAACCGCTGGTCTAGAGTGTGCCTTAAATACGGCTTGATCTTTCTGGAAAGTAACTTAGTTAATGATATAATGGGGGAAAACATTATCCAGCCCCTTGATTTGTTTAAATCCCTTGTAAATGTTACTTCTCCTCTCAACTTAAACCGTTTCTTTTATTTAAATTGTCTTTGAAACAATTTAAATCAGAAGGCAAAAGTTCAAAACAAACAGGACGCCTTTTTAAAACAGAAAAATAAAATGTAACTTAATTTCAGGATCAACAGTATTAAAGTTTTATACCTTACTTCTCTTAAATTTAAAACTTACATTTAACTTTCCTCTCCCTGCGTCTGTATCTGCACATCCTGGTGACCTTTTCACACCTTCCCTCCAGATCTCCCCCTGGGGGTGCACCCCCTCCGCCCCCTCTGCGGGGGCCCTCTGGCCTGTCGGGCTGCCCTCCACCTCTCTCCTCCGTCCCTTTGGCCACACCAGCAGTACGTGTGCCCTCCCAAACTGGAAAGAGCCGGCTACTGTCTTTGCGGCCCTCTCGCTTTCCCTGGCCCGCAGAGCTGGGAGCAGCACCAGGGCTCCGCTGGGCTGGGGGCCTCCCCAGAGGCCTTGCAGTTGTGCCTGCCGGCTGTTGTTAGGATGCAGGGGCACTTCCTCCTCTGCCCCATCTGAGCCAAGTTCAGAGCCAAGTTCAGGACCTCGGGAATGTCCCGTGACTGTCACAGTGGGGATTTGGGCTCTGCTGCCTTCATCCTTTGTTTTGTATGTGGATGTAAACCTGGGAATTCTAGAGAAGATCAGTCTGAATTATGAAAAATTCTAGTACTATGCAATTTAGTTATTTTCACATTTAAGTGAACAGTTTTATTTGGGTGTATCCTGTTATGATAAAAAAAATTAAAGTCTGTTTTTTTTTTTTAATATGGAATGCTTCAGGAATTTGCGAGTCATCCTTATGCAGGGGCCATACTAATCTTCTCTGTATTGTTCCAATTTTAGTATATGTGCTGCCGAAGCGAGCACAAAATTAAAGTCTTTAAAGGAGTTCATTCTTATAGGGTAACTTAGAAATTGAAGTTATTGAAAAAATTCTTGATAATTTGAAAATGGTTTTGGGAAATTCACTGGATTCCCTGGTGGAGTTTTTATGGGACGCACACCCACAAGCATGTATTCTGCAGGGTGAGCTGTGTGGCGTTTCTCAGAGGTGAGTGTGTGGCTTCTGCATGGAAGAAGGCAGGGGAAATGGTCTTGCTGGTAAAGCAGACCTGCAAGTGGAAAGGTGGGAAATGACTTCTGGCTCACCGGATTTCTGGGTCCTAGAGCCATCCCGCTGAAGAGAGGCTGGCCCCTGTGCTGACTGCCCATCACTCCGGGCCAAGACCATTTACACAGGCGGGGGCGGGGTGGAGGTGGGTGGTGGGTGGGGGTGAGGAGGACACCTTCATTATTACTTTGGCTTGAAAAACAGCTGAACTGTCTGGGCTTTAGAGGAGGGACTTATGGATGGAGAGTGTGTTATGTGGTTGGGGCTTTCATTTGTTCCTTTGTGTAAGTTGAGTTTGCACGTGTCGAGGTCAACAGCTGGACAGACCCTTGGCACAAGTACTTTGTTGCAAAGCTGAGGATGAGGTTCAGGGAAGGTGAAGAAGGACAGACGTTTGCTCTCAGGACACATTTGTTGAGCAGGGTTCTGGGCAATAATGCCATTCTGAGCGGACTCCTGGCTGGCCTGTTTAATAGGATCATTTTAAAAGGAGTGGAGAGCAGAGTTCCCTGACGCCCAGAGCAGCCCCAGCTCATGGTGGGAGAGAATGTGGCGACCAGGCCTAAGTCCGTAATATGCCACCTTGCACCCACCTTGCACCGAGTGGGTCTGGAATGAATGAATGTTCTGCCGATTTTCTTACCTAGTTCATAAAAAGGTCTATTTTCCCTTCCCAGTGTTTGGAATTTTCCTGTTAAGAAACTGTGTGCTTCAGAAAGCACAGGGAAACGGTGACTCTGAATTTGTTAGAGAATCCATGCTCCATGATTTTATCGTCTTTGGGGCTGTTTTATTTTTGACACAAAGGAGAAATAAGGGCGATTGTCACTCACAGAAACTGCAGCCAACTGTAGCGCAGCCCCGTGTGGCACTTAAACTAGCGAGCAGTTGCTTCCCCCGCAGCTCATCTTTGCACAAAGGAGATGATGTAATCTTTTCCACTGCGGCCACGTGGCATAAGCATGCCGTCACTGTCTTCACACGGATACCTCTGCGCTGCCAGCTCCTTATCAGCTTGGAGGACTGTGCATTTGGAATTAAATCGCATTCCTTTTGCAGTGCCTCACTCCTCCCTGCAAGGCTGTGCACACACCTCTTTATACACATGTGTGCCTGCATGTTCCATGGGTGACTTTTTTTTTTTTTTACAGAAACATGACCAGAGTAGCATGTTGTGGAGGGCCATGGAGGCTGTGTGTGCACAGACTTAAAATTGGGGGAGGGAGACTGTTGCCATTAGCAACCACTTACCTATTTATTAGCGGGTGAAAGCTCACAGCTCGGGCTTTCCCTTTCTTCCACGGCTTTCTCTGAGTTCTGGCAGCGGCTCGCTGAGCCTGTACACAGAGCGCTGAACAGGAAAGCTGCGGTGCTCAGATGCGTATGCGTGGCAGGACATCTTTAACCGCACGAGCTGCCTTTGGCTGCCCTTCCTCTGTGGTTGTCACTCCATCCTGTTGACTTAGGGCCGTAGCAGCTGTGCAGTCACTGCAGTGGATGGCACCCCCATTTCCTCAGCTCTGGGTGAAATGCTTTCCTGCATTGGCTCCTTAGATTCACCCACAGTTTCTGAAACCCAGCACCCACGCCAGCGATGTGGGCTGCTGTGAAGAGAGAGCCAGGCTAGGGCAGCATGTTGCATTGGACCGCCGGGATTACAAAAAAAAGTTATTTAAACGAAAAATTCGGTTTGGAGCCTTTCTTCTCCTCAAGCAGGCCCAGTGATTCACCAGTGGTTCAGAGTCCCGGGCGTGCGGGTCCCCAGCCATTCAGGCTTAATGACACTTTGCACCGTGTGCCTGGCTTTCTGGGTGATGTCATCGCAGTGGTGAGGTGCTGCGACCTGTCCTATTTAAGGACTTACAAGGTTTCCTTGATCGAGGGGGCCCCATGCCTCTGGGAACCTATTGTTAAGCTCTGTCAGCACTAATTTAGACCAGCATTTATGGATTGCACTTAAAGGGACAGAGCTTAATTCCTGTATAACGAAAAATCCAAGCACCTTAATCCCGGATTCTGGAAGTGCCTTATCACTTGGAGAATTGGGAGATGGAGGTGATGGGAGATTGAGAGGAGCACTGGTCTGTGCCGCCCTCGTCATACCTGGGATGTGTGGCCAAGGGCTGCACCAGAGCCCGGCGGCGTCACTCCCTGTGGGCAGTGCAGGCTCAGGACTGGGCCGCAGGGAGCAGAGGTGTGGGGCCCTCTGATTTGTTGAGCTGACGTGCAGAGAGCACCATTACTAAGCAGATTTTTGTGTTCTGTTGGTGTCACCTCTGAAACCTTGCAGCAGCTGGGAGGTGGGGACGGTCCCTGCACTGGATAGCTGGGACCTTGAATCCATCTGCAGGGGTGAGGGGTCAGGGGTGGGAGTGATCTAATCAATAAATGAAGCAGGTGCCAACAGAAGCCAAGGGATCCAAGGGAGATTATTCGAGGAAAGACCGAGTCTCTTTCTTCTCGGAAATCAGCAGGGAAGTTAGCAGTAGAGCTGGTAGGGCGTGGAAGGGAAGAAGATCCTGCGTACAACTTGGCTTTTCTTGGCAAAGTAAGAAGGGCCGGTTGGGTGAGAGGGTGGGCTGAGGTCCAGGACTTGAGGCGAGCAGGGCACTTGGGAACAGGCACAGTGGCTAAGCCACTGTCCACTGGGTGTGTGGTACTGGTTATGGGGATGGGGCGCCTGGCCCTGGATCTCCTTGCCCACCTGTGAGATGACAGTGCAGCCTTAGCACAGGCTTCTGAAGGAGCCCCCCCTGGAAGATGCCCTTCCCAAGCCATCATGCCATTAGCCAGGTCCTGTGCAATGAGACATTGAGATATAAATAAATTCCAGTTTGGCTTTGCTTATACTTGTTTACAAAAGGAGAAGGTCACTTTCTGACTGAATACTCAGTTGTGGTAATTTTGTGTCTTGTTCAAGATTTTGTCTCATTAAAAATTAAGCATCTTTTGCGCAAGAGTCTGTGGAGACGTTTTCAGTATGTCAGGGCCGTTGCTTTTCCATCACGTCAGTTGACAGATCTAATTGCTTTTCCGTTTGTGGTCATTCCCTTCTGGTCCCTTCTCACCACTCCACCCGCCACTGCATAAGCCCGAGCCAGGCTGCCTCACAGACTGCCTGCCCTCAGCCCACCCTCTCCGCCTAGACTTAAGCAGACTGGCATATTCCTCATTAGCCCGCTGATGGTGGGCTAAGCTCTCAGGTGGCCTCACCTGTGTCACTGAGGGACTCACCTCTGCTCTTGATGTAGGACCTGTTCCAAGGTGCAGCTCTCAGGGACACCTGCGCTTTCTGTTGTCATCGCTCACAGGAATAACAAAAGATGACAGGGGCGCGCAAGGATTGATGGAACCATTCCTTCAACAGGCCTCTAAAGCAGCGGTTCTCAACCTGTGGGTTGTGACCCCTTTGGTGGTCGAACGAGCCTTTCACAGGGGTCGCCTAAGACCATCCTGCATATCAGATATTTACGTTACGATTCATAACAGTAGCAACATTACAGTTATGAAGTAGCAACAAAAATAATTTTATGGTTGGGTCACAACATGAGGAACTGCATTTAAAGGGCCAGAAGGTTAAGAACCACTGCTAAAGCTTCCTTCCAGATCTGGATTACTCTGCTCCGATTGGGTTGCTGAATATGAACCAGTAGAGGTTTTACTTTGTTTACTTAGTAAGCCAGGCGGATGCCCCTGTCGCGCTGCCAGGGGAGCAGAGGGAAGAGGTTCTGCCCTGGACAGGTGTGCAGCCTTTCCTGTTCCCTCCAGGCTCCTGGGGAGGGGGGGAGCAGGTGCAGAGTCGGGGAGCTGACCCTGGGCAGACTCCTGCAAGACTGGCCTGCACACTCGGAGCTCTTGGGCTTGGGGTTCAGCCATACACACTGTCTCATTTCTCTCACTGCAGAGCCTGGCCCCCAAATCAGAAGTAGCATTTATTTGATCAAGGACACACTTTCTGTATCAGCACGATTTTTAGTGACTGGTGCACACTGCCCTGTCATATCACTGCCTTTCCCGTGGCAGCTCAGAGGGACTTGGCTGAAGAAAAGGAAATGCTGATTCCAGGGAGGATGAGCTCTGCATTCGCCAAAGCAGGGGGTGGAAGAAAATGTCAGAAGCTTCTTACAGATGTTTATTTATAGCTTATCATTTCCAGGTGTCTATTTGGGGATATGTAATATGCTAGAACAATAGTATATCTAAAGCATACTTGACGGCATGTAGTAAAATTCTTTGGTGATGGGATTCTCGAGCAAAAGCATTTGAGGGTATTGCTTTAGGGCAGTGGTTCTCAAAGTGTGATTCCAGGACCCGTTTGCTCCTCAAGAATTGAATTAGAGCTATTTCCACAGGAGGTAAATGCACAACATCCTCAGTTAATGTGGATAGGTTTTGAACTTTAAGCAAAACAATGCACTAGTATAACGAAGCCAATTTTACTGTCGGGTAATTGATAGAAAAGAGTTAAGTTCCTAAGGCATGCCATCAGTGATGTAACCAAACGATGTTGAACCAATTATGTTATTCAGGGAGCTGCTGTATAGTCTTCGCTTTTCTCACCCTCATTCTTCCCACAGTGCGGAGTGACGTCTTCTCACGGCTGGGTGGCCTGTGACGTCACGACAGAGCGGATGTGAGAATCCCGTCAGAGCCAGTCTCCGAATGGGAATCGGGCCAGCCTTCTTCCTGATTAGTTTTGAAAATACTGATATTTTAAATAGAAAGTATTATTGTTAACGTGTAATGGGTATATCATTACCTTTAAAGAAATTAATATTGTAAACGTTTTACATTTTCACTGTAATGTGGTCAGTATCCATATTAGGTATCTAAGTCTCGTACAGATAGAATCAGTAGGGGAGAGGAAGAACCCACAAAACCAAAGCTCTTTGGATACTCAGTTTTAAGCGTGTCGGGGGGTCTGGAGACCAGAGCCTTGTGCCCTGCTTGCTGTGCTAGGGCCTGGTGGGCTGAGGGGAGGAGCCTGGGCAGGAGGCCTGGGCCCATCCTCCCTAATGGCAGGAAGGTGGGTGCCTTTGGCCTCCCCTCCTCCTCCTCCTCCCTGGCTCTGCTCCAACCCACGCTAGTAGCAGAGACGAGTTATTGTGTATTAAATAGGCTTTTGAGGGAACCCCTGAGACCCTAAGACTGGTCTGTAGCATGATGTCTTTGGGGAGACCCATTCCTGAACTTGAGTAATGGAGGATTTACCAACAGAGCTTTAGAGCGCAGGCCATTCGGAGGTTAGAGATGGCGTTTCTGCCCAGGTCTCCGAGCAGTTCCTTTCTGGCAGTTGCGCGTGTGGAGTTTTAAATAGGAGGAACTCTTAGGGGAACTCAGTTGAGATAGAAATAGCAGGGGAAACATCTGGGGTATCCTGTTCTCTCAGGGTCAGAGTTTCAGGGTGAAATGTGAGAATCTGGTGTATTGTTCTGTTAGCTCAGAGGTTAGAACTCCAAATTAATCTCAGACTAATCTCTTGCCCATTAATATGCTTGTTTTTGTTTTCTTCTTCAACTCATTTTGGTAAAACTTACTGAACGGTTGCCTCCTTAAATAGCGCAGAAGTCGGTAATTTGTGTAAGAGCCACACTGAAGGGGCCAAAGAGCTGCATGTGGCTCGCGAGCCGCGGTTTGCCCACCACCAACCTAGACTCATCTGACAGCCATGCAGGCTCCAGGGAGGATTTGGGAAAACCATGCGGCCTCACCTTGTAAACTTGGAGGTGCATACACGCCAACCCAGGCTGGGAAGGCCCTGGAAGTGTGCTCTGCGATACGTGGACAAGGCTGGTCATGGCAGCATCACTTATAATTAGCAAATGTCCGTTAGCAAGATTGCACGAACAGGTTTGTGGAAGAGCCATAGAGCAGAGCATTAAATACCGCTCAGCATGCACATCAATGTAGATTAACCATCCAACCAGATACACGTCAGAGAGAATGCTGTAGTATATTATATTCCTCTGAAGCTAAAGACGAATTAGTATTGTGTATTAGTAGAGTCATAAATGGCACAACTATAAAGAAAAGCAAGCAGCTCTGGCCAGTTTGGCGCAGTGGAAAGAGAGCTCTGGACTGAAGGGTCCGGTCAAGGGCACATGCCTGGGTTGCAGGCTCGATCCCCAGTAGGGGGCGTGCAGGAGGCAGCCGATCAATGATTCTCTCTCATCATTGATGTTTCTCTCTCTCCCTCTCCCTTTCTCTCTGAAATCCATAAAAATATATTAACCAAAAAAAGCAAGCAAATGGTTGTTCTGAAAGTCAGCCTGGGGTTATGTCTGGAGCTGGAGGTGGGTACCATCAGGGGTGTGGAGAAGGCTGCTGGGGTACTGGCTTGTTCTGGTCCTGAAATAGGATGCTGGTTTCAGACACGCGCATGTCATACACACACCGCTCCTTCGTGCAGGACAGCCACGTTCCCTTCTAAGTCTTTTTTGCTTGGGCTGTCCTTTAGTAGCTGAGAGAATTAGAAAAATTGACTTAAAAGCCTTCTTATTTTACCATAAAGTGAATCATTGAATTTTTAAAGCCACCAGGGCTCTTAGAAGTTATTTACTATAATAGCACCCACCTGTCCTCCTGTTCGAAGGTTTTGAGCTGCTGCCATTGCAGAGGGACTGATATCATGCTGTGAGCTTCCACAGGACCATCTGGGCTTGTTGTCACAGAAACGAAGAAGGAAGACAGTGTGGTTTAAAAAAACTTATTTGCAAATGAATTCTGCCTTCACCAGAGTGGGCTGAGTGTGTGGCAACTTGGAACCCTGTATGTACAAAGGCCAGCATCTTTTTATTTTAATCCTCATTCGAGTATATTTTTTCCATTGCTTTTTTAGAGAGAGTGTAAGGGGGAGGTGGGTAGAGACATTGAGACGTTGATGTGAGAGAGACACATAGATTGGTTGCCTCCTGCAGGATCCCCAACCAGACCGGGGATCAAACCTGCAACCTAAGTGTGTGCCCTTGACCTGGAATTGAACCTACGACCCTTTGGTGCATGGGCCAACCCTCTAACTACTGACCAATACCGGCCAGGGCACAGCCGGCATCTTTTTGAACATTTCAGTGTGTACCACGTGTCTAGTCAGAGTAGGAAAATCCTGTTTGCTCTTGTTCATCTATTAAAATGAGAGATGATCGTATATTAAAGACAGCGACTGAATGAGAGATGAGGATGGAGGACCGTGTGGGCTGTCTGTGCCTTCTGGCCTCGGGCCTGAGCCAGGTAGCGTCATAGAGGCAGAGTGTGACCTCTCCTGGAGTTAGACTTCCTGGACACAGGGTATGTGCAGGTGGAGGGCCCGGCCCCGGAGCCAGCTGCCCTTTTCCCTCCGGGCAGCAAACCAGCCCATCCTGGCATCGCCACCAGATCCTGGGGTCAAGAGCAAACTCCAGTCCGGGCTGGGAACGCGGCCAGGAATACTGTGGCAGAAATGCCTTGCCCTGTCCCTCAGGGCAGGAGGAGCGGATTCTTACACCAGTGGACAGGCTGCTGACAACCGAGGGGTGCGAGGTGGAAAGATGTCAGGAAGGGAGCCCTTCTGAGGTGACTGAAGTTTCTGTTGCCACCATTTTAGTGAGACGAGGTGGGATCCCTTCCAAAAAGATACGTTCCCTTCAGGTGGCTTTTGGCTTCTCCATGTCATTTCAAAGTAATTGTATTCTGATTTGCCCCTTTCCCTGGGTGGGAACAGGCCAGCAGGGCCTGGTGCTCAGGTGCGGGTGGGTGCCCTGGGCGAGTGTGACATGCGCTGGGGATTCACTGTGGGGCCTCTCAGGCAGGCGAGCGTTCTGATTTCTGAAGAGGAGTCTTTGGTTCCTTAAATTATTTATAGTCAGTCCCGGGAGAAGGAAGTTGCCAGTGTTAATCTGCCATGGCTGTGCTGATTTTAAAAGTATTGTTGTGGCCTTTGACAGTGACTGCATGTCTCAGTTATATTCTTTTTTTTTTCTGAGTCAAAATGCATCTCCTTGTAGAATGCAGTAATTGCAGGTAAATGGGCAAAATCTCCCCACATTCATCTATTAAAGCCCCTGTCAAATGCATGCATCTGAGAATAAACTGCTCCCTCAGATGGCAGCAGTAATAATCATTCCTGTTCTAGGCGCTGTTTATTAGTCAGTTCTGAGAGGTGAGGGTATTGGGATCCCATTTCACAGATGAGGAAACCAAGGTGCCTGGACCTTCAGCGCCCACCCATGGTTTCCCGGCCGGGAGGGCCCGGCCCTGGCTCCGCGCAGACACCCTTGTACCTGGGCGGAGAGTTTGATTTGAGTTGGGGCACTATCGCTTGCGGGTGGTGTCTGTATAAGGTATTGCTGGTGGATGTGAGGTGTGAATTCTGGTTCTCACCTCTGTGTCTGTGCCCCATCTCCCTGGAAGGAGCGTGTCTGTAACGTGTCTGTAACTGGGTCATCTCCTGCATGTCCTAAGCACCTGGGTGACAGGTGAATTTAGGTCTGTGTTCAGGTACTTCAGAGGTCCTGCAGGTGGGGGAGCTGGAGAATGAGGCCTCACACCTTATTTTGCATGTTCTTATTGCAATGCATTTGTGTTTGTGTACTGAGCTAAGGAGGGGAGGGGTGTTCCCTGGAATTCCTAGTAGATAAGATACTGATGTAGCAATTAGGGCAGGGGTCCTCAAACTTTTTAAACAGGGGGCCAGTTCACTGTCCCTCAGACTGTTGGAGGGCCGGACTATAGTTTAAAAAAAAACAACTACGAACAAATTCCTATGCACACTGCAAATATCTTATTTTGAAGTAAAAAAACAAAACGGGAACAAATACAATATTTGTATTTGCATGTGGCCTGCGGGCCATAGTTTGAGGACCCCTGAATTAGGGGATTGGAAAAAGGGAAACAGATTCCCCATCATCCAAAAAATACAGCCATGGGTCTCAGGCACTCAGCGTGGGTGCAGCAGGGCAAGTCTGCAGAAGTCAACCCGTGAAGAGTGTGATCTCGCCCCTCCTGCCGCTCCCTTCCTCCTCCCGGGGTTATTTACTGCAGGGACCCCAGAGCAAGCAGGGGGCCTTGTGACCTCAGCACAGGTCCAGGTGACACGGTCCCCCAGCCCCTGGCACCAGCGGTGTTCCGGCTGGGAGGGTGCGTTTGTGGGCACACAGTTGGAGCTGCTTCCCCTGCGGTGAGGGCCACAGCCTTGCTGAGCACTTGTGGCCCGTGCCCCTGCGCCCCGCTGGCCCTGCTCCTTGAGCTCCCGCTTGGACCTTGAGTTAAGGGAGGAGACCCTGCGGCTGGTCGTCTCCTCAAGGTCAGCAGGTCCCCAGCAGTGGCTTCCTTCCCAGCTGGCTCCCCTGCCCCTCCCAGAGGGTTCCCGCCCTCCAGGGCACTTCTGTCCTCATTACCTTGTGAATTTGCATCTTTTTCTGTTCATCAGTGAATATGCATAAAAATACCAAGAATGTGATGAGTCAGTTCACATTAAATCAATTTTTATGTTGAAATTTGTTTTCCCATCAGTATATCTAAGTTATTTGGCTTAATGAATACCTTTATAACCAGAATTTAGAAATCTACTTCCCTGTGTGTGCAGAAGGGAATTTGAGGTGAGATGAGAGGTAGAGAGAATGGAAATGAACTTCTTTTTGTTTTTCACATTAGCAGATGCATTACTTTTCTCAACCCTTTTTGTAGTTTTCTTGAATTTCTTATTAGGAATTCAATAGGAACGTAAGTGATAGGGCCCTTTTCGCTAGAATATTTTCCCCGGCAGGAAATGAGGGTAAGGCAGGACACCGGTAACCCGAGTTAGCAGCAACAGAGGAAGCTGCTTAAACCTTAACTGCCAGCCACGGAGTCCCAAAGGCTGAGGTTGCCCTCACTGGTGTCATCTTAAACCAGGTCACACTACCTGCACCAAAGGCAGGCTGGCCCTTCTCCCAGCAGCACGGCCTCAGAGCTGGTTATGCCAAACAGAGAATCTGGAAGAGAACTTCAGCGGAAACTGTACGTTGCCCTCAGAATTCAGCCCAAAACAAACCAGTTACAAAGCCCCACTTTGTGTGTGTGTGTGTGTGTGGGGGGGGGCGGGCATCCTTACTAGGGTTGGCAGAATTGCTCCCCCGAGGATCTGAGTCCTGTTCCAGGCTCTGTCTCCTGTGGGTCAGTAACACACCTGAAGGACAGGACTGAGCTTGCTCCTGCTCGTGTCCCCAGGCATCGGATGTGTCACAGTGTATTTCAGATGTATTCCTGGTTTATCAGAAAACCAGGGAGAAGAAAATTGTCAAAGCAAAGTAGGTTAGCTGAACAACAGGCGGAGCAGCTATATGTAAGCTCTCAAGTGGGTGTCTAATGATTAAAGCATCACAGTGTTAATCTTTGAACATATTATTTATATTATTATTCACTTCTGTGCTTTGTGGCTCTAACCTCTACAGCCAGGGTTTTCAGCCCTTTCAAAATGGTTTGGAACACCCTTTTCTATGTCAAGGACTGAGTTCAAGGACTTAGCTTTAGTGCCAGTGATTGATACAAAATTGCAATGCAAAGGTGACAATTATTTTTAATCTTCACCCAAGGAGATGTTTTTTATTTTTGACAGAGAGAGAGAGAGAGACCCCTTCCTCCAGGAGCTCAACTGTTGGGAGAGGGTACTGATGTGTATTTAGGTAACTACCGTGCCGTGGGATAAGGATTCGGGTGCCTAGGGAGTGAGGATGAGGGATCTGATCCGGCAGTGGAGTGTCGCAGAAGGGGTGGGTCTTGTCAGACTTTCAGGAGTTGTGAAGGTGAAGAGTGTGTGAATGTGAGTGTGTGCACCTGCATGTTGCAAGGTTAGGGTGTGTGTGTGTTAGTGTGTGCACATGTATGTTGCAGGTTAGGGTGTGAGTGCACGCACATGCATGTTGGGAGGTTAGGGTATGTGTGTTAGTGTGCGCACATGCATGTTGGGGGGTTAGGGTGTGTGCGTTCGTGTGCACACATGCATGTTGGGAGATGTGGGGGGGTGTTAGTGTGTGCACATGCATGTTGGGAGGTGAGGATGTGTTTTAGGGCTGTGGGAGAGCAGTGTGTGAGTAAGTTCAGTGGTGAGCATGGGCATGTTACCTGCAGGTGATTGGAATTCCTGGTATGGGTGTGGGGAGAGGGTAATGAGAGGGAACTAGTGAGGATGCAGAGGTAAGCAGGGGTCAGTTCATGAGGGACTCTGTGCCAGGTCAGGGAGTTTGGGCTTTATTTGAAGAATGTTAGGGGAGTCAGATGATGGGAATGTATGTTTAGGGGAGTAGCTGAATGGATCAGAGGGAGCTCTGAATGAGCATCCGTTAGGAGATTGCTGGAGCAACCCACACAGGGGAGGTGCTGGCCAGAGGCAGGCAGACGTGGCGTGCCAGCTACATCATAGAGCATCAGGGAGGAGCCGGCTCCTGGTTTGGCCATGGGGTGGATGGTGTGTAGGGCCAGGTGCTGCACCGGGACACACACAGTGGGGAGTGGGTTGGGGGACATGGGTGCCCGCAGGGTTAGACACATAGGTGGAGTTGGCTATACCGTAGGATGTAGGTGCCCTCTTCTTCGCAATATCTCTTTTTTCTGGTGATGACAGTTAAGACCCACCGTAATCATCCCCGCCCCACAGATTTTGTCTTCTAGGACATAGCCTCCTATTCTGATCCCTCTGGCCCTGGTTTTTCTGTCCCAAGTGCCGGTACTACAGAACTGACCATTGCGCCTTTGTTGCTTTCCCAAACAGAATGAGTTCAGCAAGGGCCCTAGGTTATATTTTATGTTCATGCCACCCGATGCAGGGCAAGTCCGTGTACATAGAGAGGCGCTTTACTGTCATTAATTTTTACTTCTGGTCTGTACTTGAAAACCGTTCTGCACTTATATAATAATGAAAAAGTATTTATCTAAAGGACAGGAGGTATAACATAGCTTCACTTTACAGAATATGACTGTGATCTGCTTTAAATTACATGTGGACATTAGAATTCCTTTTCCTATTTGCTAGAGGACAAGGGTGCACCATGTATGAATGTTGGGTGTAGTGATGAAACAAGGTTTCTTTAACAGGGAAGCTGGTTGATCTGCTAGCGATCAGATCGGACCATATGGTTGTATTAGTTGTGTCCCTGTGGTTCATTTGATACAAAGTTACTTTCTAAACAGCTTTCCTGAGAAGCTGCTTCTTGTGTAAAGCTGAATCTTCTTTGGAATAGGTCAGCGTCAGCACCATAAGTATGCATGCGTGCGTGTGTGCATGTGAGTGTGTGTGCATGCGTGTGTGTGCGCGTGCCTGTGTGTGTAGCTTAGGATGGGGTTACTGGGGTCCCAGAGTGTGTGTGCGTGTGTGTAGCTTAGGATGGGGTTACTGGGGCCCCAGAGTGTGTGTGCGTGTGTGTAGCTTAGGATGGGGTTACTGGGGCCCCAGAGTGTGTGTGCGTGTGTGTAGCTTAGGATGGGGTTACTGGGGCCCCAGAGTGTGTGTGCGTGTGTGTAGCTTAGGATGGGGTTACTGGGGCCCCAGAGTGTGTGTGCGTGTGTGTAGCTTAGGATGGGATGTCTGGGGTCCCAGAGTAGATGCTGGGTGAGCTTCTCCCAGAGGCACCTCCTGACAAGCTTCACTGTCAGACATTCTTTGGCACCATACGTTTTCTCTGTGCTGAGCCCTGTGCTGGACCCTGGTGAAGCAAAGATGAGGGGCACATCTGGGCACTGATTCTTGTTTTATGAGACTGTAAGACGGTAGAATCCCCTTTTATAATACTACGTTTTTTGGCTGTTGAACTATTCCCTTTCATTGGTTTGAGTTACGCTTTTTAATTAACTTCTAATGCATAGTTAATGTAATTAAACCATTAAAAGTTAAAAATTCTACAGATTGTCTCATATTAAAGTATATGTTATAATTTAAGACTTTTTTGTTATGGTTGTTTTGGTTATTTTGGTTCATCCTCTGTGTTTTATACTTAAGACATTAAAAGCCAGAGCTATTTTAAGTTGAAATGCCCTTAACTCCCTTGAATCAACCACACTTATGTTGCTTTTTCCTTCCTTAAAGTTATGATGTTATAGGCTATTGCTTCTCAAATTTTGCGAAGGAATAAATCAACTAGTGTGACAGTTGTTAAACCATAAAGGTTCTAAGTGAAAATGATTTGTCTGCACTATGAAACTCCATTCAGATTCCTGTAGTGGCCTGTGAACTTCTTCATGGTCTTGATCTAAGTACTTAATCCACTTTAGATCCATTTTATGAATATTGTGTATGTGTAGATTATAATTTATGTAAAAATAATATAAGCATTGCATTATATGTTTTAATTTCTTACATGTTAGTAAAAAAGACACTTAAACCATTTGATTTATAACCTTGTATCTGCCCCCTTAAACATTTTCGTAGAGGATCCAGCATAGTTCAGTGCTTCCTTCCTATGTAACACTGGTCTAAATGCTTGCCCATCGAAACCCTGATAGCGCAAACACTGCCTCCCGTACCGCGGCTCCCTGTGATCCGTGACTAATCCTGCGGGCACTGCAGAGAATGTTCCGTCCGAGTCGGAACTGCGGACCGCCTGCCTGGAAGGGTGACGTCACCTCCATGTGTGCCTGCGCATGCGCAGCGCCCCTGATGCAGGGATTTGTCACCCTGCTCTTTGTGTTCAGGGGTGTGTGGCGCCTGCGTTTCCCCCAGATAAACTAATGAGTGAAATTCAGTAATTACCACCAAGACTTGATACTGATGGTAATCTTCCAGCTCACTATGTAATGTTCCTTTTGGTTGATGTTTTAAAATGCTGCTGTATTTAGCAGCACACTTTTATTATTGCGAGAATCTGTGTTCTTAAAGAATAAGGTGGTTTTTGTTTGTTTTGCTTTTCAATTTCTGTCACTTTCCGTTTAACCATTTAGTACATGCCACGGTATAGCTGACAGGGTCTCTGAAACGGATGAGGAGCACAGCTGGTCTTGTGGGTTGTCCTCTAAGGACAAACCCCAGGGCAGGAGGCAGGCAGGCGGTTCAGAACAAGGGGACGACGGTTCATTCCTTCAGCCAAATGATCAGGTTACTGGCAACTGATTGTCAAACCTCAGAGGGAAGGCAGGGGTCAGGGGCGGGGGTGTAGAAATCAACCAGTGTACTTGCATGCATATAAGCATAACCAATGGACACAGACAATAGGGGGGTGAAGGCCTGGGCTGGGGGACAGGGGCAGGTTGGAAGAGGTCAATGGGGGGAAAGGGGGGGGGACATATGTAATATTTTCAACAATAAAGATTTTAAAAATGAAAAACAAATAAAAATAAATTAACCTGTGTTTTAGTTTAAGATTATCTTTAAAAATTTGATTCATTTTTTAACTCATTTATTTCATCTTAACTTTTTAAACCACAATGTGAAAAAAAACAACAACAAAACCCCACACTTTTAGAATAATGTGGTATATAAAAGCTTCTACTCATTGTGAACATATTTCCATAGTCCTTTTTTTCCCCTTCTTAAATAAATAAAAAAAAATGTGGGGGGGTTTGTTGTTCCTTTTCTATTTGTCTTTAAAAAAAAATCTAATACCACGGAAGTGACCAAGTGAGTGAGCATTCTGGTCAGCAATGACTCGCTTCAAAAGGTATTTGTCAACAATAATAATACAGCACCTCCTTGCAGAGCCTCAGGATAAAATTGAGAAATTGATTTGACCAGTGAGGTATTAGATAGTTGGTTTCAGACCATCGATTCGGCTAAAAGATTTTCCGTTGTTGAATGATAACTTGTGGAATATTTCCTCCTAGGGCAGAGAGGTTAATTTTCCTTCTTATAAATCATGCTATAGGAGTGGCCACCTGAAAACACTGAGCTTATATTTCACAACTTAACCTAGAAAGTGCTGAGGAGCATTGGGGTGCTTGCATGGGGGTTCAGGGTGAGAAGCTGGGGAAGTATGTTCATTTGTTCATTCATTCATTCATTCACCCATCCATGTTTATTGACCGTGCTGTGCCTGGCCCTGTCCTGGTGTCTGGGATGCAGCAGGGAGCAAAGCAGCCATGCTCTGGCTGGCAGGTGGATTTAAGGGAAATATGGGTAATTTATGAGCAGGAGTTTAAACTGTATCTCAGACTGACATGCTGCGGAACCTAACAGCAGTTTAAAAGTTGGTAACAGTCACTTTTGGCAAGTTATACCATGCTGAACCTGGGAGTTACGATCTTTTTAAAGAGTATGTTAAAACCTCTAAATATTCAAATTCATTTGTTTTAGGAAGAGGGGTCATTTGTATTGACTTGAAACTGGAAAGAGGAAAGAAAATCGTCAAGCGCTACCTGCATGTTTATATTAACACCGATAAAACCTGATTTTTTACCCAAACCCTTTTTCCCCCAATGGTAGACAGCAACTATTAAATCTCAGGATCTGAGAGTAATGCCACATGCTCTGTGAACATTCTGACCAGCTTCCTCGCAGACTTGGATTGAAGGAGCACTTGTTTGCGTGGTTTGGGACGTCCCCAGGAAACATCTCTGCCCCAGTGGATGAGCCTGGGCTGACTGCAGTCTGGGCCATGTTCTGTCTCCTGGAGCTAGCATTTCATTAAAACCCACATGGGCCTCTCTGTCTCAGGTGGCAAAAAGTCCTTTAAATTGTAACCAAAACCCATCCATCTTTCTGCGCACGTCAGTGTACGTTCTATGCATTTAGAAAAAGGTAGATGCTGTACACAAGATGAGTACAACTAAGTGCCCTCTGACTTTGCCCACTTACCTCTTTCAAGTTGCTCTTCTTTTGTCTGCCCTATCTCTTCTAGTTGTTGTTTTGTTTTTTTAAAAATCAAAATTATCTTTGTGGTACCCTCTTCCACCTATTATTAGCATTTTCAAACAACCTTGGTGACACTTAGAAGTAAAACTGCTGCTGACTCCTGGTCTGTGGCTCAAAGATGAGGTTTGTGGTCTCAGAAGTATGGCTCCAGGTGGTCTGTGCTGTTCCTTTCCCTCTTCGTGCGTGTGCTGCGGAAGGTGTGTGCTTCCCGGGATAGTCACTGAGCGTAGCCCTTTGTTCCTAAAGTCTAGGAACCACAGCAAGGTCCTGTAGTGCGTGAGGAAAGAAGACAGAGGCAGTTGTCTTGTCTGTAGTGTAATCTAGAATCAGTGGAATGGCACAGAAGCCATTTCTTCGTAATTTGTTTTTATAGTCACATACTCTGTTTTCATAAATGGCTCCTCAGGGCATGGTACAGAATCTGCCTTTTTGATCTAAGAATATTTCATGGCTGAGTTCTTCCTGCTTCTAATTAAAAGTTACGTGATGTACTTAATCTGGCTTTAATATGTATACATACTTTCTCAGTCTTTTGCTTCTTGGATTTTTTTTAAAAAATGGAAACGCGATAAAAAACAATGCTGTAGGTGACCACCATAATACCCACACACTCAATTTCTTTGTGTGATTAGTTTTATATTTCTGCTCCCCCCACCCCCTCCTATTTTCTTTTCTGTTTAAAAAGTTTTAATTGACAGTTTCAATAAAATTAGCATCTCTTTTCCTGTGACACATTCAACAAAAACATAGTGATAAAGCTGTTTCGAATTTGTATTCTAGTCTGTGTTTGGACATGGACATATATCACAATGCATGTGTAACACATTTCAACACCAGTTCAGCCGTCGATTCTGTGCCTTTCCTCCTCTAGAAAGACTGAGTTTTATTTAGGGGAGAAACTCAGGAACTGTGATGGGCTAATGTAACTGCAGTTTTAAGAAACTGAAGCTACATGGGAATGAGCTTGTTGCTTATAGTAGGACATAGGAAGTTGCGATTTTCATTGTTAAATTTTGTTTTCTTTTTACATCCATATGATATTCTTCCTGTGGGGTGGCCTGAAACATGGCAGCGCTAACTTCTGTCATTCACTCCATCCAGGGTATGATAAGTA
>NW_006294876.1:3481997-3494185 GCF_000327345.1 Myotis davidii | reverse complement strand
ATTGTCAGGGATGCTTTGCTAGTATTAGAAGTCCCACAGTCCTCTTCTGAGGCACCAGCACTGGGATTAGGACATTCTCCTTCTGGAGGGTTGTGTGAGAGGGAGCCAGAGCCACACGTGGGCCTCCCGTTTCTGGACTGTGGGAGTCCAGGACTGCAGTTTGTGGTGGCACCTCCCAGCGGGCTTTGCTGTGTCCTGGCCAGGGCATCTGTGGGCATGGGCTCTGTGGGAGTGGTCGGAAGCATGCCTTGTCTTATCTGGTAGCACTAGAAGGGGGATCCTTTTCAAATCCCTGTAGATTGGGATCTATAGCTGAGGCTTAATTCTTTCTAGTATTTCTATGATTTGGTCTGCTTCCACATTTCTCCGGGCATCCTAGCATTTTGTGCTGCTTATGGAACTTATCATCCTGTGCCTTGTTCTATGAGTATATATAAACCTGGCTCCTTGAGGCCTGAGGTGGTGCCTCATTTCTCCTTGCATTTGCCCTACTTCCACCTGGTTCCATCTCAAATGGAATCGGATGTAATCAATTTGCAGACACATTCAGTGAATTACCCAATGACTGGCAACGAATTGCTGAGACTAGATTGCATCCATTCAAGAGTTTTGAAGGAATCTTAAGGATGAAATTGCAGAATTCTTGGCTCTTGTTTTGCGTTTTATAAATAGTCACTGTTTTACAAGCTTGGTAGGTTGCCAGCACCAAGCGTGGTATGTTGGAAAGCAAAACGGCCTGGTGATCCGGAGGTCCAGGTTGTACCGAGCCTTTTCCTGACCAGCTAGGCAGTAGGTACACCAAGCCTCCTGGACCCCAGGGTCCTCATCACCACTTGTTGTGGCCGTCTTTGTGCAAAGTCTCTGGTGATTCTCAGTGTCATTGTTAATCCTGTTAACCTGCGTTGTCAGTATATACATTTTATGGGCAGGAAAGATTTACTTTTAAAAAAAAACAAACCACACCATTAATTTAGTCATTCTTTGCTCCTATGAATGATATTGTAGGGACTGGATTTGGTTATATTCCTCCCAAAAGTGCTGCTTTTGTTTGCTTGCTTGCTTTAGCAGGCTACTAACTTGGCGGGACCCAAGCTACAAACTCTGTAGGGGCAACAACTCGAACCTTGGTGAGATCTTTCCTCTTTAGCATAGAGCTTAGGCTGCTTGGAGCTTGCCCAGCACATGCTCGGAGGACAGCCAGAGATCTGGGCCAAGTTTATGCTCTGAATTTGAGGCTCCCCTTTCTCCTTCCCACAACTTCTCTCACTTTCAGCTGCTGAGGTCACCCTGAGCGGGTCCTAATTCTTGTTTTAGCCGCTCCATTTGGCTTAGATGGGGCCCTGTCCTCTGGCTAAAAGCCCTAATAGGGAGGTGCACCCAGTGTCATTTCCTTTTCCCAAGAGTCTCTCCCTGCTTTGGCCACTCTCCAGTGCCTTGAAATAGTTGCGTTTTGTAGATTTAATTGGTGGCAGGCCTGGTCCAATCGGAGCCCCTCAAACAGACCTGAAGTGGAAGCTCTGTTTGTTTACTTTCTAATTCCAGGTTTCCATGTTGGCACTGGTTGTGTTACCAAAGCTTACATTTTGAATGCTTTTCTTATACTATTTTGGCAAAAACATACAGGAAAATAGGGATGGGGCAGCAGTCTTTTATTTTTTTTCTAGAGAGTTCTCTGCCAATAACCGTAGTTGCTAGTTTTGATGAACCTAGATGGCCTCTGTTAGAGACCTCCAAGAGAAACAGCCCGAGGCGTTATTATGAGTATGAGCATTTTGACCTCAAACTTCCATGTGGGCATTCACCCTGGGGAGCTGGACTGGACATGTTTGGGCTGCAAGAATTCCTTCTGCGCAGATGGATGCTGGCTTGGCCCAACTTGCCTGCCGCATGCTTCTTCTACACAAGATTCCACTTGGCCGTCTAAGAGACGGGGGTGTGAGGAGAGTTGGTTTGCAGTGAGAAAAGGGCCTTGGCCACCCTCTGAAGCAGGTGGCACTGGGCCATCTTACCCCATGAGCCAGTGACATTCCTCCAGGGGAGCATGACCCAGAAAGCCAGGGAGGGCAGAGCCCACTGGGAGCTGCAGCCAGTCCCCAGCTATTTATAATCCCTTCTCTCCTCCCTGCCACTGTTTGTGACTCCAGTCTGATAGATGAGGCATTGGGCTCCCCCTAGAGGATTTAGTGTGCCAAAACAGCCGTTTTTAGAAAACAGTGTAGCCATGTTATTTGCCAGTATTTACATGAATCTACAAGATTAAAATGAAGATTTTTGAAATGATGTGGACTGATTTTGGGGAGCAGATTTTCATGGTTAATAATGGTTGAGAGCCTGCTTGGTACATTTGCCTCTGCGTCTGTGGGCAAATCATTGCTTGGCATTAAAATAGAAGCTAATTCTGTGATCAGAGACTTTCCTTCACAGAATTCAAGTGTTTTTGAATGATGATACTTCTAGAGTTGATTTAATGGTGTAAAGAAAGCTGGCATTGGATAGAATGATTTAAAAAATTAAATGTCACTCAAGCAACCTAGTGATTTTATTTTCTTCTTTATTTCAGGGTTTCGAAAAAACGATGAAATGAAAGCTATGGATGTTCTGCCAATTTTAAAGGAAAAAGTTGCATACCTTTCAGGTAAAGTTTAACCTTATCATCTGCTTTATTGATTCTCTGACTACTTCGGACACAGTGTCAGACAAAGCTTCAAACACTGAACTAGCTCACTTGCCACACGCCCAGGAGCATTTGTATTTCAGTAGATTTTTAGGTGTTTTATTCTTGTAGCATTTTCCTGAGATATTAGTGCCCATACATCTTCTTCCTTCTGGCAGGCACATCATAACTCAGATAACACTGGTGATTGAAATGTCTGTGCCTGTCATTCCACAAACATTTGGCTCTTTTGCCCTGATCAAATTAATTAGGTAAAGCAACTGATTACTTTAAAAGTTTGTCATCCGCAAAAGTGGTGGGAATGTGATCATATCTGGATGTGTCCTGATTTTTTTTACCTTGGTTTCTTGTATTTTGTGGCTACCTGTTGCCTCCTCTTTGGGGAGGTGAGGATGCCCTTGTATCCATGGCTGCTCTTCCCTGGGCCCCTGGTTCTGGTGTTTCTAGAACCCTTGTCGTGGGCCGTGAAAGCTCCGGTGGTCTTTACCAGCCGGGTCCTCCATTTGCCTGTAGAACTGTAAAGCCATCTGTGGGGCTCCTGACCCCCCTCTAGTGGGTGACAGTCTGCAACAGTCCTCCTGGCTTTGGGGTACTTGACTGCCCTCCCCTCTGCACATAGAGGACCAGCTATAGGGCTTTTTCAGCCATTGGGTATTCCACCTTTTTTGGCACCAGTTTACTTGTTACAAAACAAAGGTTTGCAAGATTTTTCTGCTCTGTTTACGAGGAGGTGAATCTGTAGATGGTTACATGCATTTAGACAGTCTTCCTAGATATGGTTCCCTCAATAACTGTTCATCTCAAGCAGGCATGCCATGCTGACCTGCTATCTCCTCGTGAACACATTTTAGTTTGAATTTATAACCTTGCTAGCTGCTTTTACATGGTGTGGGTGTCTTTTCGACCCATGGGAATGGTATATATTTAGGATGCAGCCTCCTGTGGTATTTTTGTTACTCTTCTTACCTTGCTCTCTGTCGAACAGTATTTCTTATTCCCCATCAGACACTGTTTGATGGTGTTGTTGAAGTGAATCTAATGCATAATGTATTTGGAAGGTAAACAGAAGATTATACAAAGTTCAGGAAAACAAGGTGCTTTAGATCGATGGGAACACATGGTTAAAGAATGAAAAATCAAACAACTCTTGGCTCCTAATCCACTGTTAAAAGTAGCCTTTGCTGTTTTCTAATCAGTTACTGACAAACTGCCTGGTATGGACGCAGGCCAGTATTGTGAACTCCTGACTTTGTAGTTTACAGATGGATTTAAAGTTAACAGAATGAAAAGACTCCACTCATAAATATAAGAGGCATCTGTAAGAAGGGCTTAAAGCAGTGGTTCTCAACCTTCCTAATGCCGCGACCCTTTAATACAGTTCCTCATGTTGTGGTGACCCCCAACCATAAAATTATTTTCGTTGCTACTTCATAACTGTAATTTTGCTGCTGTTATGAATCGTAATGTAAATATCTGATATGCAGGATGTATTTTCATCGTTACAAATTGAACATAATTAAAGCATAGTGATTAATCACAAAAACAATATGTAAATATATGTGTTTTCCGATGGGCTTAGGCGACCCCTGTGAAAGGGTCGCTCGACTCCCAAAGGGGTTGCGACCCACAGGTTGAGAACCACTGGCTTAAAGAAACCTGACCCCAAATACTCATCAGTTTTTATCTTAAAGTTTGGATCTGTGATATGAGAGTACCTGTTCCAGTTTTGCGGAGTTCTGCATTTCATGGAAAGGCAAGGGGATGTATCTCCCATCCTTCTCGTATGTTCTTGTTAGCATCTAGTATAGCCTGAGTCCAGTGACTGACTGGAGGGCCAGCTGCCACCAGAGGCCTTCCCAGGACTCTAGAGTCCTAGAGTGGTCATTAGAAAGAGTCTGTAAGCCAGTGTCTGACTCTCAGGAGTAGGCAGGAGGAGCCGAACCTGAGAAGGTCCGGGGCTGGTGAGCTGTTGGCCTTGGCTGCTCCTGGGACAGGGGCCCAGTAGACACCCTTTTAACAGAGGTTGTTACCTAATAGACTTTACAGATTGTAACCATAATTTCTTTTTTAAAAGAAAAAAATATTTTTATTGATTTCAGAGAGAAAGGGAGAAGGAGAGAGAGAGAGAGAGACATCAATGATGAGAGAAAATCATTGATTGGCTGCCTCCTGCACGCCCCCAACCAGGGATCGAGCCCACACCCTATGCGTGTGCCCTTGACTGGTATTGAACCTGGGACTCTTCAGTCCACAGGCTGATGCTCTATCTGCTGAGCCAAATGGGCTGGGGCCAGGGCCATAATTTCTCTTTTACAAACCACATCTTCTCAGAGCTTTTCACGGTCATGAGCTAGACTGTTCCTCAGGGTGGCGTGTGTGTGTGTGTGTGTGTGTGTGTGTGTGTGTGTAGAATAGTTTTGTGTAAAGAATAGTTTCCAGTGGTGTCCTAATCCAGAAATTCAAAAAGGGCCACACAGTGGAGAATGCAGTTAGTTCATTGGCATTTACATTCTACTTCTCACACTAAGTATGCCTTCCAAGAGAAGAGGCAACTCTGCCCTGGGTTGGTCAGTTGGTTAAAGCATCGTCCTGAACACCAAAAGGTTGCAGGTTTGATTCTCAGCGGGGGGCGGGGGGGCACGACATTCCTAGGTTGTGGGTTTGATATGTGGTCGGGGCAGCTTTGGGAGGCAATCAATTGATGTTTCTCACATTGATATTTCTCTCTCTCCCTCTCTCCCTTCCTCTCTCTCTAAAATCAATAAAAACTTATCTTCCAATTTAAAAAAGGCAATTCTGAGTCTTGCTGTTTCTGGTCATTCTGGGCCATCCTGCTCAAGAGACCAAGAAGGAAATGAGCCATCACTGGGTTTAAGGAAATAATTGTCACGCAGACGTTTGTAGCTAAAATGTGGAATCTTCTCAGCCTTCTTTTTAATATTAAAACAGACCCCAGTTCATTTAGTTAGCATCGTGTTCCCTACAGGAATGTTCAGGCATTCCCATTTTTAACTTCCTGATACCTGATGGTAGGTATTTTTATTTAACTTTGTGTGGAATGTAGAAGAAGAATCCATTCACACAGCAGACATTTATTGAGTCCCCTTTTTTATGTGCCCATCTCTCACTAGGCACTGAGAGTATGTATATACTGGCATCAGTGAGTGACCAGATGCCCGCCTCCGTAGGGCTTCCACTCATGTTGGGGGCACCGACAGACAGAAATGTGTAAGTTATACAGTTGACTAGGTCATAGGTGCCTTACAGAAATAAAGGGTGGGGAGAGGAAGGTAGAGAGGAAGCGGTTTTTATTGAATTGAAAAGGAGTGTCATTATGAACAAAAACTGTCCTTTTTGTTTTCTCTTGTTTTTGACGAACATGCATTTGGAGAGGCAGATAATCCCCCTTGAGCTCTGGGTGTTTGATTACAGACACAGGGGAGGCCCAGACACTGCGAACTCTCCTCCATGGACATCCTGTGACGTTGGTAGGTGCAGGAAATGGATTTCCTGCCCTTTTCTTTTTATTGTCCCAGCTAAGGTGCTGAGTTTCCTGTCTATAAAATGGGATTGACATCTGTCCTGCCGGCCTCACCATGAGGCTGTGGTTGACAGCAGACAGCATGTTAGCCTATCTAGTAGGCGATGCTTTTATAAGCTGCGGGATTACTCTATAGATTAGTTCAGGAACAAGAACTTCAAAGCTGTAACTTTTTTGCTTCCTAACCCAGGCAGTATTTTCATATGTTCTGGGGCATACAAATGGGGCGTACAATCTAACAGACATCTGTGGCATTGCTTCCAAGCTCCTTTAGGCTCAGAGACCATGGCCTCTGAACTAACACTGCATTTCATTGATTCTAATAGGTTGATTTTATAACCCCATGGGAGGGGTCAGCAGATGGCGCCTGTCCATCACTGACTGTAACACACCACAGTTTGGAAGGTGCACCCAGTGCAGGGAGGTTAGCAAGTGAAAAGAAAATCTTAAATTATTTAAATAGAGAATGTGCCATTTTTATTTCATGAGTGATTTTTGATGAAGTTTTAAAACGACCCTAGAGTTTTCTGAAGCTCTATTCTAGAAAAAGACAAATTGAATTCTTTCCCTCTACTTTGAAATTCAAGTTTAGTTTTAAATTAGCTTTTTTTAGGACATGAGTGGGAGCCGATTTGGAGGGTGAGCTTTCCAGTGCGTCTCAGGGGACTCCTCGTCAGTGGTACCAGCTGGGAAAATGTCTGTAGGTGAAAGGTGAAGCAGTACAACGGAAGCCGTCACCACGTCACACTCACTCATTGAGCTCTCACTTCTGGAGTGAACAGGTGGCTGTGTGCACTGTGCTCACCTGTTGATGCCCCACGTGACACTTTGATGGACAGATTTTGGATTCTGTCTTGGTAGAGCCTGCCTTGCTTGCATTAAGAGACACGATGAAAGGAGAGCTGAACACGGGTCATTGGCATTTCATCTCCCTACTGAGTCAAACATTATATTTCATTTTAAAAATTTAGGATAGGAATCCAGAAACATATATGATTCTCTTTACCAAGAGTCAGGTGAATGTTTTTATCTAAATTTCATACTGTATCTTTAAAAGTTCAAGTATTTATAATATGTGTTGAGCTGAATACTTTTGGTTAAGGTTATGGATTCCTTTTTGAAAAGAAGGAAAGATGTTGGGGAATTAAAATAGCAAACTGTTTTCTGTGTTATATTGGAGACAAGAGGTATTCCAAAACCTAGAGTCATTGATATTCCCTAATAACACTATCTGATATTTTAGACAATTACTTGGTAATGACATTCCATTCATTATAATAGCATTGCTTCTCACTTTAAAAAAAAATGTTTTTTATTGAATTTGAGAGGTAGGGAGAGAAACATCCATTGGCTGCCTCCTATTGGGGATGGAGCCCAAAACCCAGGCATGTGCCTAACTGGGAATTGAACAAGTGACCTTTTGGTGCATGGGACGATGCTCAACCAAGGGAGCCACACTGGCCAGGGTTAATAGTACTTTTTATTCATTTACAAAGGCCTAGGAACTCATTGTTTAGTTGTCCTTCTGGTGTTTCTACTAATTTAGAAAGAACTGAAGCCACTGGTTTGAAAAATCATATAAGTTCTTGTCAGGGGGCAGGACCCAGCTAGCACGTGCCGCTGGCAGAGTCCTTTTGTCTTTATTTAAGCTCGTTGAGCGTCAATATCTTCAATTATACTGCAGTCACAAAACCCTTAACAGTTTTGTGGTGATCAAGTCAGAACGTGTGTGTCAACCTCTGGACACCATGCATGGCATGCATTGGTAGCTATAGGTTAGTATTGTTCCCACTTGATACCAGAATTACTGGGCTTATAAGTAATTTAACACTTTTCTAGATGATGTGATTACACGTGGATCGTTTTAAATGTTCAGAATTAAGTTTTATTTCTGTTCAGAAACAGTGTTAATCATTCCAGGAAATTGTAAATCCCCATATTGGTAACATGTATTTTTAAAATAACTGCTGGATACTTCCTTGGCCTTTTTAAAAGCAAAGAATCTGGCTTTCTGTTGTTATTTGCTTGCTTTTTAATTTTACCTGTGCTGCTGAGGTAAGTAATTAAGATGAGAAAATAATTTAGAATTGCATATTGTGACTTGAATTTTGAGATCTTCGTGCTGTGCTTCCGAAGAGAGATGCCCAGAGTTGAAAAACTAAACGGAGGTTCCACTTGGGAAGGCTGTTTTCCTTCCTGAGAACCCTGATGGAAGTAGTAAAATATATGTGACACTTTCACCAGAAATGGTCAGAGGTACCAGCAGACTTCATTGGAATTGTGTCTGTGTTAATGAGAAATATGGCTGCCTGTCTATCAAAGACCAGTCATCATCTGAGATTTGTACTTATGTGATGTAATTTTTCTAAAGTCCTTAACTAAATTAGTTCTGCTTTACAATTCTTGCATGCAAAGCTCCCCCACCCCTTTTACTTGTATATATAGTGGCTTTGTGTGAGAGATTGGTAAAACTTGGCCAGGGGGGTCGGGCACTGCCCTTGAGAGAGGAAGACACCTTAGATCCAGATTATAGAAGTCATCAGTGTGAAGTCTGAAGAGCATCCCTGTCTTTTTTCCTTTCAAGACAAATCCCAGTTTGTTTGGTAGCAGGGGGAGAGCTGAGCATGCAGGGCTGGGAGAGGAGAGAGGACAATGTGGAGGAGAATGAGAGGGACGGGGGCGGTGGGAACCGGTGGTTGGTTGTTCAAGGTGAATGAGCACACGTATGGGAAAACTTTCTTTCTCCAAACACGAAACTGAGGAAAGGTGGACACGTTGGAAGGAAAGGGCAGGCCTTCTGGACTATCTTCCAGGTGGTGTGCAGAACTCGGGTGAGCTAGGCTGGCCCTGTGCCCGCTGAAACGACTGTGGCCTTTTGTCCGTCCTTTCTGGCCCTGCAGTTGATAGAGGAACAGCTCTGTGGGAGTGGATAGTGATGCCATTGGGCCTCCAGTGGCTCGTTAGCATCCGTCCGCTCCTGTTTGTGTCTCAGTGTGCTCCCATGTTCGTTTCAGGTGGCAGAGATAAGCGCGGAGGCCCCATCCTCACGTTCCCGGCCCGCAGCAATCATGACAGAATACGACAGGAGGACCTCCGGAGGCTCATTTCCTACCTGGCCTGCATCCCCAGGTGAGTTCTGGTGGTTTGAGCTCCTCACTGTTGGCACTGTTCTAGGATGTGGCACCGTGCTCTCTAGAGAACAGCTCAGCCCCAGCCCGAGTTCCCAGCAGACAGGTGGTGTAAACTTAAAAGTATGTTCTTTCTCCTCCCTTCGCCTGGTGACCGTTCTGGTGCGGGGATGAGAGGTCGTGTTTTGAGTGAAGTGCTTTGTGTGGTGACAACGGGGTTGGGATGCCCACTGGCTGGGGTGTCAGGACGGTGCCGGAGGTAGAAATGAAGAGTTGGGGTTGATGGTTCTGATCCCACGACACAGAGACCTGGAAGGCGGGAAAGAGCGGCTGCTTCTGATGCGACACTGCTGTCTTCCCGCCGAGCTGGGGTTCCCTGCAAGCATCCTGCTGATTTGGAGCATGAAGTTTGTGGGGCATTAAGAATCCTTCCCAGCTAATACGACAGGACCTCAGGTTTGGGAGCCCCCATTCAATCCGGGACGCCGTCAGTGGTGGTCAGGGAGGTTTTTAATGTGGATGCTGAAGAACACCAAGAATAGGCAAAGCTTCATTTTCCAGACAGGCCTGCGGAGAGGAACGATGAATATCAATTGGCCCGTGTCTTTGTTTCTGCTCTCATTGAGGTTTTACTTACAGCGCTAGCTGATAGCCAGTGAAAGAAATCACGCCACCCCCCTCCCCCCCATTAATATCTCCATTTAATTGTTCAGGTTGCTTTTTGGAAAATGAAATACTACATCCCAGGATAAAGCCATGCCTGCAACAAGGGGCTGCTGTGTGTTGAGGTTGGAGGGGTGCTTCCCTCTGAAGAAAGGAAATCTTTATTCTAGAAAGGCACATGCAGAGGGAGGGCATTTCCGAAGAGACTACATCAGAACGTGTAATGAGAACAGAACTTGGCCATAACATAAGCTCAAGGAGACAGTAACTTTAAGGAACATAAGAGAACAATGAAGGATGGTCAGGGCAGGGTAATGAGCTGTAAAGGTGAGTGAATGTATAGATCCTCCCAGCACAGGGTTTGGGGCACCAGCCAGGGAGGACGGCTGTGCCCGCTCGTAACCCATCCTCGCTGTCGGGGCTGATGAAGCGGATGGTCCAACCTGCTGAGGAAGGTGCTGGGTTTCTGTTTGGGGATCCTTATGGGAGAACTGCACGTTGTTCATCAGCGACAAAGGGAGAGCACATGCGGAAAAGTGTTCCCTTTCCTTTTACGAGTTCCCTTTCCTCTTGAACTGGTGAACCATTGAAATCAAAGAGCTGGAAAGAGTTTTAGAAATTATATGCTACTCACTATCATTTCTAAATAACAGTATAGTTGATAGCTGCCACTTACTGAGTTCTTATGTGCCAGGTACTGTGCTGATGATGGAAAAAGAGATAGAGCAATACAAAGGACAAAGTAAAAAAAGTACTTAGCAAAATGAGAGTCATCATGTAGTTTAATGAAAAACAAGTTGAGTTGGTATTATCCAGGTGATTTATTAAAATTACGTAATTGAATTGCTGTATGTAACTTTGGCCATTTGCTTTCTGGTTTTGAAATCTGTTTTGATTATGAATGTGAAAATTACCTTTCATCCACATTACATTCTGGTGGTTTGGGGTTTCTCACTGTTTCAATATATGGCACTGTGCTCTCTAGACAACATTGAAACCCAGCCTGGATTCTCAGCAGACAAAGGAGTATACATATTATAAAAAAATTGATTCAGGTATTTTTGCATTTACCTGATAACCCACATTAAAAAACACAAAAAACCTTTTCACTGGAAAATTATGAGCATACACAAAAGCAGGCAGAAGAGTGTAGCAAGCACCACATTCCTGCCACCTAGCTTCAGCGATTAGCAGGTTTTGCTAATCTTGTTTTACTCTGATGTTGCCCCTGGACTATCTTGTAACAAGTCCCAAGCATTCTATTATTTCACTCATCAACACTGAAGTGTGTAGGGTGACCCTCCAGCTGCTGAGGCAGTCACTTCACTTCATGCCGATATTTGCTTTTGTATTTACAGTTCCCAGTGACAGGAAATGCCATTTTGCTTGTCTGTTGGTTAATGAGCAAATAGAGAGGTGGGAATAACATGTCAGTGATGCATCTGCCAAGTGATAATGGAGGGGGATTTCACAGGGAGTCCCCTCTGGGTCCACCCTTGGTCCCACACTCACCGAAAAGAACTGTGCGGCCCCTAGTGAGCGCGGCTTTGTTTTAATCAAACAGTAGGATCGATAAAAATCATTATCAAATTAATGGTGTGGGAATTTCGTTTTACTTTTGAAATATATACACACACTTTGAATAGTGATACAGGTAGTGTTTATTGTATTTTTAGTTAATCCTTACCTTTGGATATTTTTTTCCATTATTTTTGAGAGAATGGAAAGTAGGGAGGGAGGGAGAGGGAGAGAGAGAAACACTGATATGAGGGAAACACATCAATCGGTTGCCTCCTGCACACACCTGGACCGGGGCTGGGGATTGAATCTGCAACCCAGGTACATGCCCTTGACTGGGAATCGAACCTGAAACCCCTTGATGCACGGGCTGACGTTCTCATCACTGAGGAACTCCTGCCAGGGCCATGGTGTGTGAATTCTTTGGGACTTGTGGGTTTGCTTGTAGTCTCACAGTGGTGTAAGCAGTCTTGAGGGCCTGTGAGATTTCTTCTCCCATCAGTTACTCCCGAAATTTCCTGCGATATGAAGGTGGCCCCTGGCTGTCCCTCAGCCAGATAGTCTTGAGATGTGCCCTCCAGGATGTGGAGAAGTGTGCCATCCTGGAGCGCACAGGCAGTTAGACTGATTGTGCCCTGGCACAAGCTACTAATTACTTTTATCC
>NW_006294876.1:3456695-3481951 GCF_000327345.1 Myotis davidii | reverse complement strand
TATGATGTTAATCTATACTTCGGTAAGATTACTCACGTACCCGCCCAGCGCAGGGCCTCAGGTCCCGTAGCTGCCTCAGAAGTAGCACTCTAATTTCCATCTTTTGCATCCGCTCCCCTCCCTTCCTTCTGTTATTTTCCCTTTGATGTGTTCTGAGCCAGATCAGCACGTTTTTCTCCTGCGCGGCCTCTAGGTTGTCTGTGCCTCTCAGAGCGTGGCCCCCAGAGTTAAATGTAATGTGATCTGGGAGAGGTGAGGAGTTGAGGTTTCTTACTTGGATCACCTTCCATTCCCCTCCCCCTTCTTAAAAAAAAAAAGGAGTAACAGTGATTTTCAAAGAATGCATGTGCAAGGAGACTGCCTATGGAATGAGTGCAGGAGAAGCAAGTCGCAGCAGAACTTGTTGCTGGTGTGGTGGGGATTCCTGCCCAGCCATGAAATAACAGTGGGCTTGGTACATCTCTAGGTGTTCATTGTTCTTATTGCTTGAATTATATGAATTATGCTCTAGAACATTAAAATGATTTTTAGCAGCTAAATGGATAAAATACTCCCCCTCTCTTTGGTCCCTAATGAAATAATGTGGAGACTTTGAATGAATTCAGTCATGAACTTTCATATAAGAAGGGACTTTATTTTTTAATTGTTTAAAGTATTACATATGTCTCCATCCCCCCCCCCATTAACCCCCCCCTGATTGACACCCCCCACCAAACCATTTCCATCCCGGGCAAGCCCCCACTGCCCCAGAGTCTGTGTCCATTAGTTATGCTAATATACATGCATTCAAATCCTTTGGTTGATCTCTAACTCCCCCCTCCCCCCGCCTTCTCTCTGAGGTTGGACAGTTTGTTCAGTGTTACCTTGTCTCTGGATCCATTTTTGTTCATCAGTTTATGTTGTTCATTATATTCCACAAATGAGTGAAATCATGTGATATTTATCTTTCTCTGACTGGCCTATTTTGCTTAGCATCATGCTCTCCAGTTCCATCCATGCTGTTGCAAATGGTAAAAGTTCCTTCTTTTTTACAGCAGCACAGTATTCCATTGTGTAGATATATCACTGTGTTTTAATCCACTCATCTGCTGATGGGCACGTAGGCCGTTTCCAAATCTTAGCTATGGTGAATTGTGCTGCTATGAACATAGGGGTGCATATATCCTTTCTCATTGGTGTTTCTGGTTTCTTGGGATATATTCCTAGAAGTGGGATCTCTGGGTCAAATGGGAGTTCCATTTTTAACTTTTTGAGGAAACTCCATATTGTTTTCCATAGTGGCTGCACCAGTCTGCATTCCCACCAGCAGTACACGAGGGGTCCTTTTTCTCCGCATCCTCGCCAGCACTTGTCGTTTGTTGATTTGTTGATGATAGCCATTCTGACAGGTGTGAGATGGTACCTCAAGAAGGGACCTTCTTTATCTAGGACAGTAGTTCTCAACCTTCCTAATGCCGCGACCCTTTAATACAGTTCCTCATGTTGTGGTGACCCCAAGTTCATTGTTACAAATTGAACATAATTAAAGCATAGTGATTAATCACAAAAACAATATGTAATTATATATGTGTTTTCCGATGGTTTTAGGCGACCTCTGTGAAAGGGTCGTTCGACCCCCAAAGGGTCGTGACCCACAGGTTGAGAACCGCTGATCTAGGAACTAAAGAAAGTAGAGTTTCTCTTTTTCAGAGACGTGTGTTGAGAAGGGACCTCTGTTTTATCTAACTTTTCTGTATTTCATAGATAAAATGAGGTTCTTTGATAAAACTGCCAACCAAGCTGGTAAATAAGTCACACTTTCCAGTGTGCTAGTTAATATGTCTTCACAGCGAAGGAGTAGCAGTAGCCCACCTCCTGTTGCTAACTGCACACGTTCCTTAGCTGCTCACATACAGAACTGGGTTCGGGAAGGTTTGCAAGCCACGATTTTCCTAATAGTGACTGGCTTTGAACTTGGTAAGGACGGATGGATTGAAAGGGTGTGCACTCCCAGCCCAGTTCCTGTGTAGTTTTCATTTCTCGGGACGTCACGGGTGCTAACAGTTTGATTGTGGAGGAAGGGGAGTGGTTAATCCTTCTGTAAACGGTGCAGGCTCAGGGTACCTTCTGGTTGGGTCCTTCTTCGGCTTGTTCCTGTTGTTAAGCCGGGAGTTATTCGGGATTCGTTTTAAGCCCCTTTCAAGTGGAGGACTTTGCAGTTGTGTGTACACACCATGCGGGGCTATGTGAGGAGGAAGCCAGGCTGCCGGAGAGTTTGTCTGCATACGGTGACGACTGATGTTTAAAGCGCAGCCTCCCAAACGGCAGCTAATCACCCCGAGAGGCTGCAGTCTTCCTCCGGCTTGTGGGGCAGCAGAGCTGGGAGCTGGAGCAGAACCCGCCAGCAGGTCAGGCTTCCTCCTGCCCAGGAGCCCTGGCGTGTCTACGAAATGGGACAGTGCACTGCTCACCCCATTAGAGTTCAGGGAGGTCCAGGAATGAACTGTGACTTCATTTCAGCGACTCGGGAGGTTTTCTGGAAGCCCTGCTCGCCTCTAGTGGTTCTCAACCTTCTGGCCCTTTAAATACAGTTCTTCATGTTGTGACCCAACCATAAAATTATTTTCGTTGCTACTTCATAACTGTAATGTTGCTACTGTTATGAATCGTAATGTAAATATCTGATATGCAGGATGGTCTTAGGCGACCCCTGTGAAAGGGTCGTTCGACCCCCAAAGGGGCCGCGACCCACAGGTTGAGAACCGCTGCTCTAGGATTTGTGAGGGAGGCCTTTGATGCCTGGATTGTGGCCCAGGACCTGCTTGAGACCGGAGAGCTGACAGCATAGCATGAGGCGTGCATGAGCCCAGTGTTAACTCCCTTCAATTCATGGTCATAGGCGTAGGTGACTGATGAATGAGATCTTTCCTGCAGTTCTCCACACGTGAGTGATAAGCTAGGCTGGTGGGTCCATCGTTTTCTCTTTATGGCTTCAACACTGTGTTCCTCGGACTGTGAGCCGCCATCTACTCGGGTTCTGCCCCCACAGACTTTTTCAGAATATTTTTGTGAAAAGCCTTTTATACTGAGGTAGTTGTCTTAGGAACTTTACATTGGAGAACTTGGCATGTCAGTTACTCCCATGGTATGAATCAAGGTAAGGAAAGAATGTGTGTGTGTGTGTGTGTGTGTGTGTGTGTGTGTGTGTGTAAAGAAGGGAGGGAGGGAAGAGGAGTGAACTCATGCAAGAGAGCATGAAATTGGTTTTAATTTTTTGGCTTTTTAACATCACTTAATGATAGCAATTAGTTTTCTGAGTTTTTAATTTAGACTAATTTCTCATGGTGATTACACGAGGCAGAAAAAATGTCAGAGACCTTTTCTTAGTCCCAGTACATTCATGTTGGGTGAACACCTAAAATTCCCACTGGGTGGGTTGAGGCCTTGCGTGGATTTCCGTAGAGCTCACAGGCAGCCTTCCGGCTCGGGTCTGTGCCAGCAGCAGCAGCCTGCGTGGACCGAGTGTGCACCACGCGCCAGTGAGGGCAGGGCTGCTCTCCAGTGGGCAGCCGTGTAACACTGACGCTACAGCCCAGCGGGGCCAGGGTCCCCCCTGTCTCTAAGGACTCTGACTCCTGTTGTTTCTTCTTTATTACACAAGCGCATTATATATACTTACCATGTACTCGGGTTGGGACTTAACTAAATTAATCACTTTTGTTGCTTCATCGAGGTCACTCTAAAGAGAGCAGGCTCTTTGGTTGTTTTGTTGCGCTTTGAGCACGTGGGGAGGAGGAACACGGTGGCTCCTTGCTCTGCCCTGCTCTGTGCTGAGGGCCAGCACAGTTCCCACCATTTCACCCATCAGTGCAGCTGGTGAAAGGCAGATACTTACTGTGAAAATAGATTGGCCCCGAAGACTCAGCCAGAAGGGCGCCACAAATCCCCAGTCCAGGGCCCTGGGACAAGTCAAAGGGGACAAAGTGGGACATTGAAAAGCCCCAGCCGTTGCTGCCAGCTGCTGGCGGGGTAGTTTTCACGCCTGTGGCTGGGGAGTCTGGGGGCTGCTGCTGATGGTGTGACACCTCCACCTGGTTCTGTGCATGCTACCAGGGGGCGGCCCATCCAGTGCTCGCTAAGAACCTTTGCTGCAATAGTTGCGAGGCAGCAGCGTGTATGGTCAGTTAACACACAAAGGCGGTTTTTCTCCTAAAGAGGAGACAGGACAGGAAACCGTGAATACAAGATCAAGCTTTAAAGGTTTTCAGAGTTGGACCCTGTCCCCAGTCATCATCGCTCTGACGCACGCATAGCCAGTCTGTACTTCTATGACAAGGGAGGTGAGAGCGTCTGGTTCCCTGGGTAAGACCTGAGCTCTTTCTGAATCGATTCCACATCCTTCCATTCCTCTCCCTACCCCCTCGCAGTGCTGACCCGCAGTCAGGCTGTGAGTGCAGGGGGCACCCCTTCCCTTCAGTTTCCCTCCCAGACCAGGAGGAAGGCAGCAGAGCTGCGCCGCCCAGCGGGACTCTGCCCAGAAGAAGTGGCAAGAGGCGCGTGGCTTGAGCGTGTGTTTCCTTTCTCTCTAGTGAAGAAGTCTGCAAGCGAGGCTTCACGGTGATCGTGGACATGCGCGGGTCCAAGTGGGACTCCATCAAGCCCCTGCTGAAGATCCTGCAGGAGTCCTTCCCCTGCTGCATCCACGTCGCACTGATCATCAAGCCGGACAACTTCTGGCAGAAACAGAGGACTAATTTTGGCAGCTCTAAGTTTGAATTTGAGGTAACTTCCGTGTGTGGCCAGCCCAGCTACAACCACACCTATGGTTTAATGAAAAAAAAAAAAGATTTTTTTCCCCCCTTCTCATTGTAGGCTGGTATTAGATTTTTTAAAACCACATATTAGAGGGAACTGCATATCTTGTGTACATATGTGAAATTAGTTATGGCATGAAGTAACAAAAGTGGGCTCATTTATCGTGTCATCCTAGTGGGTCGCTTACCAAGGTGGGTTTGGGTGGCTCGTGAGGACGCTGTCTTGCAGACAGCGTATACAGCATTAATTTGTCTTCTTTCTACCATCACCACTCCTTCAGTTTCCAAGGCTCTGACAGGTTTGGTGCGGCAGTTTAATGAGCTGATTAGCGGAAGAAAGTGTCTGGCCAACTTGAAACTGGATTCATGCCGTACATATTCTGTAATAAAATTTGAAAATTTTCTAATAATATATTATAATAACTTTTGGTTCAATAGATTGCTTCTTCTAGCACCTTTTCCCTAAACATTAGGGTTCAGTGACTATATTCATGTATTTTAAGGTAAACAGTGTGGGGGTGCAAAAAATAATTTTTACCCCGCCATTCTACGTTTTCCGGCTGGTCTAATAATCTAATTAACAGGAGACAGGACTACAAGAAAATGTCCAGAATGTATCCCGGATGTATATGCAGGAGTGCCGTGAGGCTGAGGCCTGCAGACGCATTGGGAAGTTGAGGTTTATATACCATCCTGGACAAAGAAGGGGGAGGCAGGGTCTGGGATGCCAAAGGGAAAGCAGGTGGTTTGCAGGTCGCTGAGAAAGAGCAAACATGTAGAGTTCTTGCTGGGCCCCCAGAACCAGTGGGACGCAGAGGGGAGTCCAACAAGCAGCTCTGCCAGCCCCCTCCCCTCCCGGTAGTTTGTATCCTGGCGCCAGGTGATGCTCTCTTCCTTCAAGCAGCTTTTTCTCTCTGAAGCAAGTGAAGGGTCAGCAGTTTTTTCTGAGCTTATTGTTTCTTAATAACCAGCTTAAAATCCATGTCCCAAAAGGCATATTTTGAGGCAGCAAAACGTTGGTCCCCCTCAGAGCAATAATGGTATTAAACACATCGCCCAGTGTTAATCCTCAAGCCTATGTGACCTGTTACCCTCTTCAAAGTGGTGTTACTTCCATTTTTAAATCTCTTACCCTGCAACTGATTTTCCATCTGAAATCAGAATTTACTTTTGATTTGAAATTGTGTTGAAGAGATTTAGGTGAAACATGAAACCAGTAAGCCTTTATCTTCATATACAATTAGAAGTGATTTCGGAGGACAATATATTGGGTCTTACTATTTTCTTGATGTCACATTTAAAGTGTGTTGCATTTACTGATACATGTTTTAAGCAGACGAATGGTTTGGCAAAATAATTCGCGCAAGGTTTTGCTAGTTGAAATTTGATCTGTCCCCTGGCCTTCGAGGTTACCGAGACCGGTTTTTCCATTGAACTTGTTTGCCCCCAGGGACGTTATTAAAAGTCCAGGCAGATGAGACGGGAGTGAACTGCAGTCACGTGGCAGCAGAAGTGCTTGCTAAGGAGCAGCCCCTCTTTGTAGCTTGGCTGCCTTCGCGGTTTCTTACGCCAAACGGCACCGAGGTACAGGCGTAGGTTTCTCTAAGGCTGGAGGTGCAGGTGGGACTCCACCCGCCTTTTTCTCTTTCCTCTTTTGGTTCTAGGCCATGGATCTTCCTCCTTTACCTTTGTCGTTGCATTTAATCACCCCACCCTCCGATGCTTTCCTTGAAGCATAATTCTTACCTAATCCTGCAGCAGGTCTGACAGGTAGGGTGAGGCCAGGATTTCCTGTTTAGGTTGTAATTGACTAAAACTGTATCACAGTGCAACACTTGTACTGCTCAGAATCTAGCGAAGAAACCTTCTGTCTTTACCTTTGTGAAAAGAGCTTCTGCCAGCTTTCTGGCTAACCCTTGTATGTTTTCTACATTTTAAAAAGCCATTCATGTCCGCTGAGGTGTTACCTGACGGGAGGTGGAGTTTAGGAAGGGGAATGGTGAGGGTGGTCTGGTTGGAGCAGCGCTGGTCCGTCCCTTAACAAGCAGCCCCCACACAAGTGTCCTTAGTGGGAGGTGGTGCTCCAGAGGGATTTTGGGGCCCACGAACAGAATGCAAGCGTGACTGCGGGGAGACGGAAGCCTGGGCAGAGTTCTCTGCTGGGAGTGAGATGGTGGACGGGTGTGGATGAGGAAGGCTGTCTCGCCAAAAGGGAAATGTCAGACGTGCTCTGTTCTTGGCAATTTGACACATTTCCTGGTTGATGTGCCTAAAATCGAGGGTTAGTGTCCACATTCTTGGAAAGAAATCTAATATCTTTTTAAAAAATATATATTTTATTGATTTTTTACAGAGAGGAAGGAAGAGGGATAGAGAGTTAGAAACATCGATGAGAGAGAAACATCGATCAGCTACCTCCTGCACACCTCCCCACTGGGGATGTGCCCGCAACCAAGGTACATGCCCTTTACCAGAATCGAACCTGGGACTCTTCAGTCCGCAGGCCGACGCTCTAGCCACTGAGCCAAACTGGTCAGGGCGAAATCTAATATCTTTAGCTCTCATGAAATACATATAAGTCTAAAATTTTAGATATTCCAAGTAACATACATGTGTTGCTCTAATGGGTTTATTTTCACCAACTATACTGTAGGGCTTCATTTACTTATATCTATGGGGCCAGAACAAGGTATGTTATGTTTTCTATAAATAGATGACCTGCTTTAAGTTTGAAGATCTGTGCCTAAACTGTTTTATGCTAACTAAGACCATACAGAGTTGGTTCATCTTCTCATACCTGTTTTTTTCTCCTAAGACAAACATGGTCTCTTTAGAAGGCCTTACCAAAGTCGTCGACCCTTCTCAGCTAACTCCCGAGTTTGACGGCTGCTTGGAGTACAACCATGAGGAATGGATTGAAATCAGAGTTGCTTTTGAAGATTACATTAGCAACGCCACCCACATGCTGTCCCGGCTGGAGGAGCTTCAGGACATCCTGGCCAAGAAGGAGTTGCCTCAGGATTTGGAGGGGGCTCGGAACATGATCGAGGAGCATTCCCAGCTGAAGAAGAAGGTGATTAAGGCCCCCATCGAGGACTTGGACTTGGAGGGACAGAAGCTGCTCCAGCGGATCCAGAGCAGCGACAGCTTTCCCAAAAAGAACTCAGGGTCAGGCAACGCAGACCTGCAGAGCCTCTTACCCAAGGTGTCCGCCATGCTGGACCGGCTGCACTCCACGCGGCAGCATCTGCATCAGATGTGGCACGTGCGGAAGCTGAAGCTGGACCAGTGCTTTCAGCTGCGGCTGTTTGAACAGGATGCTGAGAAGGTAAAGGAGAGGGAGAGGGATGCTCAAAGGGAGGACACAGGGAAGCTTTCTGGATCGTTTGGTCTAGAGCAGTGGTTCTCAACCTGTGGGTTGAGACCCCTTTGGCGGCTGAACGACCCTTTCACAGGGGTCGCCTAAGACCATCCTGCATATCAGATATTTACATTACGATTCATAACAGTAGCAACATTACAGTTATGAAATAGCAACGAAAATAATTTTATGGTTGGGTCACAACATGAGGAACTGTATTTAAAGGGTCAGAGGGTTGAGAACCACTGGACTAGAGAAAGGGCTGAGGCAGAGTAATCGACTCTCACGGTGTCGGTTAGAGACTAGAGACGGAGAGTGTCAGTTCCGGGACCGCCCCTAAATCTGCTTCCCATGGTCATTCCCTGTGCAGTGCAGTACTATTTTAGAAACTTCGAGTTGTTAATTACTGATAGTTTCAAATGCCTTTAAGATAGACAAGAATGATATCTTTGGCTAAAAGAGTGTATGTTTTATAGCATTATATTATTGAAAGCAATAGTATGTACAGGGTGTCCCTAAAAATGTATATACACTTTAACAGCTTATAGCTCAATTTTGAAAATTAAATGTATTTTAATAAACACTGCCTTATAATTACTCAAAGTGTGTGCATACATTTTTGAGGGGACACCCTGTATGTATGTCATTTGCTAATTTCTGCTCTTCCACACATACAAAGCCAGTGACAGTACACCATTCAGCTCTATTTTTAAAAGGGTGAATAATTAGTTGAAATTAATAGTTTCTGGGAAGTATAGGCAATAATAATAATTTATAGTCTCATATCTTATTCTTGTGCTCCAGATAAACCAACTACTCAGCGAGCATTCTTGCCAGTTATCGGCTAACTCAGTCTTAGCCATGGGAAAGCAGTGCACTTCTTTATGGGAATGTGATGCAAGCCATGGGTGTGGGTGAATTGGTCACTATTCATTTGACCTCATGGACTGTTTTTCATGGACAGGAGAATGTTTTGTAAAGTAAAACAAACAAAAAAACTACATTAGAAATAAAGGACCCTTCGAAAGGTGACCCTCCAGTACTGTTCTTTGGTAAGCTTTTCACATACCTGTCAGTGCACTTAGGTTTTAGGTGCTGCTTTGTCAAAGACACTGACTTCTAATTATTAAAAAACCCCACAAAACAGGTGGCCATCTCGGATTCTGCTTCAAGGCACAGTATCAGTGCTAACTGATAGGCGTTTATCCTATATAATAAAAGGGTTATATGCAAATCGACCGAACTGAGGAATGACCAGTCGCTATGATGCACACTGACCACCAGGGGGCAGACGCTCAATGCAGGAGCTGCACCCTGGTGGTCACTGCGCTCTCACAGGGGAGTGCCGCTCAGCCAGAAGCTGGGCTGACGGCTGGCAAGTGCAGTGGCCCACCTCTGCGGCAGCACTAAGGATGTCCGACTGTGGGGAGCAGGCCTAAGCCGTCAGTCGGACATCCACTGAAGGGGGGGGACCCCTGATCCAGTGCACGAATGTCGTGCACCAGGCCTCTAGTTTTTCTTTAAATGCTTTCCTTGTGAACAACGTAGTCTACATCCTTATTCAGATAGTCTCTCCATTATGTCCTTGTTAAATTTTTTCCCAATTCTTTTTATTTTCACAGTAAATTTTATTGTACTGTTTTGCCCAGGTTTTTTGTTGTTGTTGTTGTTGTTTACTTCTTGCATTCAAGAACATTATCTTATAGTCTTTGGCATTGCTATCACCAAAACCCACCCAGAGATGATAAATCCCTAGTACCTAACAGGTCTTTAGTTGAAGAGTAGTTTGGGCCATTAAGTAGTTCAGTATAGCTTGGGGGCTGGGTTGAGAGTCAAAAGATGAGTTTGTCATTAGCCTGGGGGACTTGAATATCTTTGCTCCATCCACCCTCATCTGTCAAAGGAACCATCTGTTAGATAAGATTTTCTTACAGGACCGGTTTGGCTAAAAGGGTGCTAACTTCTGAGACATCAAGAATCCTGGACCCAAATGCTGAGAGGTTATTGAGGAAGAACGTTGCCGGGCACATCTTTGGCCCTGTTCCCGGGTAAGATTTTCTTACAGGTCCTGCAGGTTCAGAACTGTGCTAACTTCTGAGACATCAAGAATCCTGGACCCAAATGCTGAGAGGTTATTGAGGAAGAACGTTGCCTCTTCTGCGTTTGGCCCTGTTCCCGGGTTCATGTCAGTTCATTTCTTTTTCCTGGAGTGATTCAGGTTGTCTTTTTCGTTCTGGTAGATGTTTGACTGGATCACACACAACAAGGGCCTGTTTCTGAACAGCTACACTGAGATTGGGACCAGCCACCCTCACGCTATGGAGCTTCAGACGCAGCACAACCACTTTGCTATGAACTGTATGGTAAGACTGCCGGGATAGTTGTATCCTGTGAGGGAAGGGATTTTAGGGAATGGGACACACACAGATCACATCCCAGCATGCAGCCAGGAGGCCATGTGGGCCTTCAGAGTTTCTGATTTGATGATAGCCGCTGACCTCCAATGTCCAGTTCTCAGTGCTCACAGTGTCTAAGTAGCTTGTTTTCAGTTTTCAACAAACAAAAATGTAAACAAGCAAATCAACTAACCAATGAAACTTGCACCAGCTACGTGGCCAGTTCACCATGGATGGTTTTGGTGCCCATTCCTGTGCTCCGCCCCTTGGAGCTGCAGGGTGCTGGGTGCCACCGTGTTCCCTGACCTGCGCCAGAAGTAATGGGGGTGTGGAGAAGGCACTCTGCGCAGACCAGCACTCTGTGAGCACAGTCTGTGTAAGGACATGAAAGTGATTCAGGAAACTAATGGGTTCGAGGGGCAATGGTACCCACAGTGGGTCCCACAGCAGAGCCGTCCACATGGACAGCTCGTGTCAGGATTCTAACCGAGGGCATCTCCTTGAACTGTTCCTCTTTAAGGGGACAGAGAAAGCAAAAATGAGCAAATGTCATTACCTGGCACTAGAGATAGAGCATGCGTATGCGAAGGGGCCAGGGACTTAAAGGACACTAGTTATAAGCATTAATGCCGCAGGAGCCAGGGAAGCCAGTTCCCTGCTGACTGTGGCCTTGACTGACTGTCACAAGCTCACAAAGTGTCCTCCCTCCCTGACACTGTCAACACCCCTCTGTTAGCTGAGTCTAGCTTGCACACGCAGCCCAGAAAAGTAATTCAGAGGCTGCATGCCGTCTGTGGCTCGCTGATCCCGGGCATAGGCGACTCCTCCTAGTTAGATTTGGGGCAGAAATGAGTAAAAGACTGTACAGGGGAAGAACGGACAAGTGGATACACTTTCTTGGGTGAGCTGCAGTCGAGGTAACAACCACAAGGCTCTTGCAGAGGTCTGGGTGCCAGGCCGTGGGAGGCTGGCCCACAGGACCAGTGTGGGAAGGGAAGAAAAATGTAGAGAAGTTTGGACAGGGAAGGTAGTGAGATGTAGGGGCAAGATTGGGAGGAGCCATAGTTGTGTCTGTGATTTGGGGGACTATAGAGAGCACAGTGTTCTGATGCGTCACAAAGCATCCTAAGTGTGTGAATACAACAGCCTGGGCTTTGTGGAAGGTGTGTATCCCCGCCCCAGCCTTGGCTGAAATGGGACTTCAAAGAAGATGGAAGGTGGAAAGGGAAATATCATAGCGAAAACCTGTTTTGCAAAAAGCGCAGTTTTTTTAAGCCTCGCTCCCTTATTTTTGCGGGACACGGGTGGACCTGAAGATAGGAATCTCAGCAGAGTAGAAAAGCTTGATTTAAAATTTGAACAAAGCATTGTTCTGTGTCCCAATTCATATTCCTTGGAGAAAGTGCATCCATTTAGAGAATATTTTCAGTTGGCACAAAAAAGAAGACTTGGATTTACGGAGAAAGGAGAGCTTGTTTTCACACAAATAGCCTTGGGTGGCTACGGACATATTTAGTGGTTTCTGGGTCCTAGTTAGAAGCGGAACGGTTGGGGTCCTGCAGTTCTGGGTGACTGCTCGTCAGGCGGCTTGCCATCTGGACCCTTGTCAGGACCAGGAGCCAGGAAGTGAGTAATAGAGTGTTTGTGTGCACACACTTGTGCTTTTGACTGCTCTGGCCTAACAAGATGCCTTTCAGCCCGTGGATGTGTAATTTTGCAGCCTGACAAACAGAAAGGGAACCAAAACTCAGAGCCCTCGGAAATCCAGACAGCAAATAGGTATACCATTCTACCAGGTGACTCTGCTGTTAAGAATATCACTTTTAAGCGAATAGGCCGTGTTTCGGGAAATTCTATGCATGTGTTTTAAAGGAAGCCTCCTGTTTGCCTTCCGCTAAGGAGCCCTCTCTTTCTGCCCCTTCCCCAGAACGTGTACGTCAACATAAACCGGATCATGTCGGTGGCCAATCGCTTGGTGGAGTCCGGCCACTACGCCTCTCAGCAGATCAAGCAGATCGCCAACCAGCTGGAGCAGGAGTGGAAGGCGTTCGCCGCGGCGCTGGACGAGCGCAGCACCCTGCTGGACATGTCCTCCATTTTCCACCAGAAGGCTGAGAAGGTCAGTGCCCGTCACGGGGTGGGACCACCCGCTGCCCCCCGGCACCTCCCCCCTGCGGCCAGATCCTTGGGGGGCTTTGTGTGGCACCGAATCACCTGAGCTCTGCCAATGGTCAGCTGGCTTACCCCTCGCTGTGCAACCTGAGGCAGGTGGTTTAGCCTCCCGTTCCTCCGTTTCTCACTTGTAAAGTGGAAATCAGTTGGCTTGAGAGGAGTTTTACTGTGAAAATGAGATGATTCATATTAGGTGCCCTGCAGAGCGCCTGGCATACATACGGTGGGTACTAACAAGTGGTAGCGCTGTTCGTTACCCCTCTCCTCCCTCTTTTCTCCCCCCTCCTCGTTATCACTGCAAGACTCTAATGAGGATGCTGTGGCAGCAGGTAACAGGATGCCCGGCTGTCAGGCTTAAACATCAGGCCTTTGCTTTCCTCCCAAAACAAGAAGTGACAAAGTATAGGCAGTTCTAGCCAGAGCCGATGCCAGGGCTGGGCGCTCGACCGTGCGCTCATGGTTACAGGATGTAGGCCACAGCTCCCAGCACCAGCCCTCCACTTGGTGTCCGGGGAGTGCAGGCTGGCAGTGCGTGTCGTCGCCCATCACTTTGATCAGGGAAACGTTACTGTCAGGAGATCCCTCCGCCCACTGCTTTCCGTAGTCCAGGACTGGGTGCGGGGAGGGGAGCGGGGGACCCAGCTTCTTAGCCCCACCGCTGTAGGCAGGCCCTGCCAGCAAGGGCTGGGCGGACATGGCTTTGGGGCAGGCAGCTTTCAGTGTCGATCACAATTTTTAATGATTTGCATGGATTCTAACACATTGGCTTCATTGGCTGATGTGCTCGTCGAAATATCTTACTTAAGAGGTAATCTGTAAGGTGTGCCTGTACCACTCCCCACACCTCCACAATCCTTTCCGCAAACAAACTGGCTGGAGCAAGCAGCTGTGGAGGCAGCAAAAGGAGAGCGATGCGTTCCTGACCGAGACGGCAGCGTGGAAGGTGTGCTGGACAGGGACCTTCCTTCGCAGGTGTTGACAGCACAGGAGCCTGTGGCCACCGGGAAGGCAGGTGGGGAAGAGGCAAACGGTTGCCTTATTTTAAAGGGAAAATACTGATAGAGCTTTTTGGGGGGAAACTGTATTTATAGGGATTTGCACTGATGACTATAAGAAGGAAATAGTATCTCTTTAATCTAGAAGTGGTCTCTGTTGAGGAATGAAGTCAGTTGAGGTAAAACCGAGGCCCCAGCTTGCCTAGCTTTGGGCAAGGCAGCTAGAATGTTGCACAAGACACTAATTAGTAGTGATCTCAACTGTAGAGACCTTTAAAATGTGAAGCAAGAGAGGAAACGGTGGAAAAAAACCTTGATCGCCTCATGTGAAAGCCAAGCTGTAAAAAGGAACTTTCAGGTTTCAGTAGGAAGATTTTTCTGCTTATTAATATGCATTTAACTAGTTTTATGATTAAAGGATAAGTAAAGGCCCCTCCCCACAAAAGTAGCTCTTTTAAAGTAATAGGAACCCCCTTCAGGATCAGCTAGCGGTGTCTGCAGGGCTCTGACCCGTTCCGGTCCCTGTCGTTGTGCTGTACGCTGGGCATTATTGTGGGTGGGCAGATGAGCTGTGTGCTGCCCACCTACGTGTCAGCCGGAGTGGGAACCTAGCGTGAGGGGCAGCAACCCCTGGAACTGGGGCTGGGATGTAAGTCGGTGGTGGGCGCCCAGAAAGGTATGTCAGGATGCTGTGAATAAATTGGAAGCAGCACAAGCCGTCTGGGTGAATGGCAGGGAGTCCGAAGCATAATAACACATAAGGAAAATCTCTTTCGTAAACATAGTGGGATTCAGGCTTGTAAATACACCCGGAAGATTACTTGCTGCTCTGACCTGCCTGAAAATAATCTAGAAGTGTGAGCGCCATGGGGCATTTTCCTCCGCAATGTTTTATTATTAAACATTTCATCCTTGTAGCAAAGTTGAAAGAGACTGGAGTGTTTTTCCTTGGATAAAATGAGTGGCTGTAAGTTATGGATTTGAAGGAAACTAAACTAGATGAATATATTGAACAGAATTTCTTGGTATCCTGCATAAACAATAGCAATGCTTGAGGTCTCCATGCAGATCAAGTGGATAAGCAATAGCAATGCTTGAGGTCTCCATGCAGATCAAGTGGCCAAAGAAGTTAAATCCGAGCGTAGGGACGAAGTGGCAGGTGAGGCAGGGCCCGGCATTGTGGATGAACCTTGATGATGTCCTCAGAAAGTATTTCCTTCCCTCAAGCGAAAATGCAGTGTGTATCTTCCCTTCACTGAATAACAGTATGATCCTTGAAATTCTGATGCGGAGAAGGTCACATTTACTAACATGGCTTTCCTCTCCCAGGAGAGCAGTTCCAGGACTAGGCCAGCTTTGTCCCTTCTTTTTAAATGCTTTACCTTCCAGTGATGCGTAAGCTGTTTTCCTGACCTCAGGAGGGAAAGGACCAGAAACTTTGGACGTCACAGGCTAGAGGTCCATCATAGCCACCTCTCTGAACGCCATCAGAATTCTCATTAAGAATTTCAGTCTTTTCAAGGGAACATAGGGCTCAAATACGCGACCCTGTGCGAGTGGTCAAATGACAGGAAGAGGCCTCCCCTCTCGGGACAGAGCTGCCAGGGAGGGACACGTGTGTGCTGAGCTCCCCGCCTCGCTCCTCTCTCTGTGGATGCTCTGGTGTTGGTATTTGCTTGTGGGTTCATGAACATGAACCTAGAAGTTAGAACTATAGGAGAATGATGTTTTGTAGATGTTCTGCTTTCGGAAGATGCCTGGGCCACTCTGTCTCATGTCCTCATCTCCAGGATATCAGTTTGTCAGTGTGGGGGCATGACCTCTCTGTCAGCACTTTCACCAGCAGATGGCGCTGAGGGCTCCAGCTTTCACTTTCTGGTCATGTAGTATAGCCACTGGACAGCCCCTTCCTATTAAAAGCTCCCAAGGCAAATGTTATTAGAATTACATTTTTGTAACATAAAGAAATAAAGTGACTTGGTTTTACTGCACCTTAAAGTCTCCCATTTTTACTATTAAATAATGTGATCTCGAGCCACACTGTCAGTATGTAGCCCAGTCAGCACATGTGGCTACTGAAGTTCCTTCACATTCACTAAAATATATTAACAAGGTAATTTGAAAGCTGAACGAAATGGAATTCACTTCCTTAGTCACAGGATGCACAGTGCGGACGCTCAGGAGCACGTGGGCTTGTGGCCACGTTTACTAGGCGGAGCAGGTCACAGGGCCGTCACTGCCGAAGCGCCTGTTAGTGCTGATAGTGGCTGACCTTCCGAGGGACCCATAAGTCTGATCACCTTATTTATCTGTGACTTTAAGGGCCGCTGACCTGATAATATCCAAAAAGAAAGTAATAGCCAGTATTTGCATGGCTCTTTAAACTTCACAGCTCTTAACACAAAGCCTCATTTCCTCCTTCAGTCAGGCCTGTGAAGTACATGGGGCTGCTGTCCTTGTCCTTATGTTCTGTTTGGGGAGTGACTTGCCTGTGGTCTCAAAGCTTGGGCTTTCATTATTTGAAGTTTTCATTATGAAAATCTTTTAGTTCCTGAGATGACAGCACACGATTTCAGAAACAAGCTCTTAAAGGTTATAGAAGGAGCCTGACCAGTGTGGCTCAGTGGTTGAATGTTGACCTATGAACCAGGAGGTCATGGTTGGATTCCCGGTCAGGGCACATGCCCAGGTTGCGGCTCGATCCCCAGTGGGGATGTGCAGGAGGCAGCTGATCAGTGATTCTCTCTCATCATTCATTGATGTTTCTATCTATCACTCCTTCTCTCTTTCTCTCTGAAATCAATAAAAATATTTTAAAAAGAAATTATAAGTAAACTACTTTTACTATAGGCATTTGTAAAAGTTCTTGAATGTTTCTCTTTATTGGTTGCTTCAAAATTGGAGTTGACTATATTTCAGTTGTCATGTGGATACACCGACACACTAGTCTGACACTTCTGCTTACTGTGAAGTGTTATATAACTAAAACCGTCCCTGTTACATAGGAGGCGCATTGCCTCTTGGGAATATGTTGTAACTCTGCTTTGCTTGGGGTGTGCTGTAGTGACCCGTGTGCAGCAGCCATTAATTAGTGACTTAACCTGGTGATTTATTAATGATGCTGGTTAACCTCAGTCAACTCATAATTGAAAAAGGTTTATAATAACTTAATAATTGGTGTTAAATGCAATAATCAAAGAGGAGAGAGTGAAATGGAGATCAGGAATAGTTGGACTCATTCAACCTGACCTAATTGACATTTATAGAACACCCCACCCCAGAAATACTTAAAAATATGCCTAATGAGTCATGCCTGCATCTATGCAGAAGGGGAGCGGTAAAGTAAGTTATAACACTTCCATGGCCTTGAGGATGTGAGGCAGGTGCCACACGGGGGTGAGGAAATGCTCCCTGTGGGTGTGTGGTTTAGTCATGTTTGAAGCCAACAGAAACCACCTGCTATTCGATGGCACTTAATGCCTTATCATTGCTCTCAAGTCCTAAGATTTGCACGCAGATATTTTTCTGAGCCAGTACATAAATGATAAAGGGATTTTTATAAACAGTTGTTATTTGGATAGCTTGTCTATTTTAAGTTTCTAAAAAGTCCTAAGTACTTGGGAGGGCAGGTCAGTGACCCCATTTTAACTCGTCACCGCCGGCATCCCTGGTAAGCAGCAAGGCAGTGTAAACTAGGTGAAGCCCAGAGAAATGTGTCCCTGTCTAGTTGGCTTAACTGAGTTAGCATCCCTAATGGGGCCTTCTGCCGGCTTGCCTTTGACACTCAACATGATGCATGCTGAGAGGATCTCCCTAGGACATTTGGCAGTGGTTTCTCAGCTATTGATGAATTCTGGGGAAGTGGGGGTGGCCGCGGGGGGAGGGGGCTTTTGTTGTTGTTGTAAAAAGTCTGCAGCCTGCGACTGACACTCTTGTTTAACTTGCAGAGTGGGAGAGGCTGGCACGACCCTCGCCTCCCTCAGCCCACCCTTAGGTTCTGGCACACAGCCTAGGAGTTTGGAGGCCTTCATTGGGTTGTCTTTTAATCCTGTTTGTATTTGCTTTTGAAAAGGTAGAAAAAATGGTCCTGTTGCTCTTTCTGATGTTAGGTAAATGATTTCAGATGTTCACCATTAGCATTTTAAATTTTTTAATTACAGTTGTCATTCAGCATTATTTTGTATTAGACAATCATATTCGTTATAAAGTGCTCCCCCCAAGGTCTCAAGTACCCACCTGGCAACATGCATAGTTATCACACGATTATTGACTATATTCCCTGTGCTGTGCTGTACATCCCCACGACTGGTGTGTAACTACCAATTTGTGCTTTTTTATCTCTTTACCCTTTTCACCTATTCCGCAACACCCCCTCCCCCTGCAGCCATCTGTTCTCTGTGTCTGTGAGTCTGTTTCAGTTTTGTTTTGTTTATTTTGCTCTTTAGATTTCATATAAGTGAAAACATGATATTTGTCTGACTGATTTCATGTATCATAATACCCTCATACCCTCTTGGTTCATACTATCTCAAATGGTAAGACTTCATTCTTTTTTTGTGTCCAATATTCCCTTGTATATACAGGGTGGGGCAAAAATAGGTTTATAGTTATGGGTACACGAAACACAGAGTTTATTCTTGAATTAGTATTTATAATTGTTGTATTGTTTTCCATACAAGCAATGGTAAACCTACTTTTGCCCACCCTCTATGTACCACAGCTTTTTTATCTGTTTTGCTATTGATGGCCACTTCAGCTGCTTCCATATTAACATGGCAATTGATACAGGGGTACATATATTCTTTTGAATTGGTGTTTCGGGTTTCTTCAGATATATACCCAGAAGTGGAATGGCTGGGTCATAAGGCAGTTCCATTTTTAATTTTTTGAGGAACCTTCACACTGTTTTTCATGGTGATGACACCAATTTGCATTCCCACCAACAGTGCACTAGGGGTCCCTGTTCTCCACATCCTCACCAACACTTGTTTGTTGATTGATTGGTGGTAGCCATTCTGACAAGTGTGAGGTGACATCTGTTGTGGTTTTAATTTGCATTTCTCTGATGATTAGTGATGCTGAGCATCTATTCGTATGTCTATTGGCCAACTGTGTATCCTCTTGGAGAAATGTCTATTCAGGTCCTCTCCCAGTTTTTAATGGGATTTTTTTTTTAAGCTGTTGAGTTGTATGAGGTCTTTATAAATTTTGAATTTTAACTTTCTCTCGAATGTGTCATTGGTGAATATCTTCTCCCATTCAGTAGGTTCTCTTTTTATTTTGTTGATGGTTTTGCTGCGCAAAACCTTTTTAGTTCGATGTAGTCCTGTTTGTTTAATTTTTGTTTGTTTCTTTTGCCTGAAGAGATATATCAGAAAAAATGTTGCTCAGAGAGACGTCAGGGATTGGCTGCTTGTGTTTTCTTCTAGGAGTTTTCCAGTTTCGAATCTTACATTTAAAGCCTTTAATCCATTTTGAGTTTATTCTTATATGAGGTGTAAGAAGGGGGCTAAAGACAGTTGTTCAGTAAGTAGTATTGGGAAAATTGGACAGATATATGCAAAGTAATGAAACCATTAGCAACTGAATGAAAGAGGAAAGCAGGAGGGCTGGACGGCTCTGGGAGAGTTGCACTGCTATCCTGCTGGGTTGGAGGCTGACACAGCAGGGCAGTTAGAAATGTGAATTTAGCGTTGGAGTTGGAAGATTAACCGGCATGCCCAGAACAGCAATGCAGGGCAGAGCTGCTCCAGGTGCGCCCCTGGACCTGGCCCCAGAGACCCCCGAGGTCATCATTTCAGGTGCAGGTTCCCGGGCCCAGCCCCAGCTCTGCCAGAACCTAAACCAGGGGTGGATTCTAGGAATCCAGTTTGAGAATTCATGGGAGAGCCATTTGAGATGGAGATTCAACCAGGTTCTTAGAATGTCTCAACTACCCTTATTTCAAAACCACGTTAAAGAATAGCCACTTCTCACTATACATCGCCATTGATAGATATCATCTTTTTTTTAACCTTCCAAGTACATGAGCAACGTGGACTCGTGGTGCAAGGCCTGCGGAGAGGTGGACCTGCCCTCGGAGCTGCAGGACCTGGAGGACGCCATCCACCACCACCAGGGCATATACGAGCACATCACCCTGGCGTATTCCGAGGTAGGCGGGCCTCTCTACTACGTTTGCAAAGCAACGTTATTTTTGTGTCATAGCACGAAGGCTAGGGAAAAAGGAAGTTTGGGCTGGCCTACAAGAACCTTTTGATTTTTGAGTGAAACTTCAGTTTTATTGTAACTTTTGAACTTGAGTAGGGGGTGACAGCTAGTAAGGAAAAGAGGGTGGTGGTGGTTGGCAGTGAGCAGACCTTTCACGCCTGTGACACTGTGGGTGTCCTTTAGAGGGCTCAGGTTTTCATCTGCTAGTCTCTGAAACCCCGGTCTTCTTGTCTCCAGGTTTCAGGAAACACGTGTTTGCATGCTCTTCAGACTGGTCACACTCCAGTTAGCCCCCTGAGTGAGCGTTCCAGAAAAGAGGCAAACCCGATGCCGCCTCATGCTCTGCCTTGCAAAGCACACACTATTTTTTTTCAAATCTGAACGCTGCTCGCTGCTGTAGAAATCTCAGGGTAGTGTTATTATTTTAGGGTAAATTATTTCATGTAATTACCCTGGTTTATTTCTGCCACCTTCCTCTGTGCAGGCTTTGTTGTAAGGACTTTATATATTACTGCTCACAAGTCTGGGGCATGTACTGTATTATCCCTGCTGTTACAAACGAGGAAACTGAGGCTTAGCGAGGAAGTGACAGGTCAAGAGCTGTAGGAGGTGAAGCCGGAACGTGAGCCCTGACAGGTCGGCTTCACCTTCTCAGCTGCCTTCTGTCATATCATGTTAGTGATGATGACAACTATAGGTGGGTCAAGGCATGTCACTTGTGGGTCGTTTTTTTATGTTTTTATTGATTTCAGAGAGTGGAAGGGAGAGGAAGAGAGAGATAGATTGCCTCCTGCATGCCCCCTTCTGGGGGTTGAGCCTGCAACCCAGGCATGTGCCTTGACTGGGAATCAAACCATGACCTCCGGGTGCATGGGACAACGCTCAACGCCTGAGCCACGCTGTCCGGGCAGAGGGGGGCACAGAGTAGATGTTTAGTAAATCTTTAAATCCAAGTCTTCCTTGATGTGAACCACATCCACTGTGAAAGTCGTGGGAAGAAACTGGCCTTTTGTTTTGAGTCTGGCACCTCCTGCTTCCCCAAGAGGTTGGCACTCTCCTGTCCTAGGCCCAGGTCTCCTGGCCCCCAAGTGCCGAAGTGGGAATTAAACGTTTGCTTTGGAATGTGGTCAAACCTTCTTCCCCTGGAAGTTGATATCTACATGCTTGTTTCTCTTGCTCCCTTTGTGCCTAACAAGATCCCTTTATCTCTCAGCACTATTTTACGCTGTCCATGGAATTAAGAATAGTTACCTCTATAAACACTTCTTTTTTAAAAAAAATATATTTCATTGATTTTTTACAGAGAGGAAGGGAGAGGGATAGAAAGTTAGAAACATCGATGAGAGAGAAACGTCGATAAGCTGCCTCCTGCACACTCCCTACTGGGGTTGTGCCCGCAACCAAGGTACATGCCCTTGACTGGAATCGAACCTGGGACTTTTCAGTCTGCAGGCCAATGCTCTATCCACTGAGCCAAACCAGTTAGGTCTATAAACGCTTCTTAACTTTACATCAGTGTTTACTAGCTAGTTTGATTATCTAGTTTTTTTAGGAACCACATCAATAAGTGATAGCCTTTTTATGGTAAAAATGAGAATTGAACAGATCTGTAATTTTGTATTGCAGTGATTCATGAAGATTTTGTGTCAAATGCATTAAGTTCTTTCCCGCGTGTACTGTCTCTGTGCATTGTCTGATTTCGACCTGGAATATAGAAAGTGAATGGCCTGTTATCCACCGTGGAAGGGGGTCTTCCAAGGAGCTGGTTTTGATTTCAGTGATGGGTTCCTGCCCCCGTGGGACTGAGGAGCTCACACACAAGGGGACCAGGTTGGCAGGAGCTGGGCTGCAGCCTTTGCCTGCGTGACCCGACCATGTCATGCTCTGGCCCAGCTGCTGGTTCAGCCTGTCTGTTGCCCTGGGTACTGCTAGCAAAGCACAGAGTTTTCTCACTGTTACCACTACATTCTATGAAAAGGGCATCTTGACATGGGAACTGTGTTTACCTGTGGTGCCAATTCATTAGATTTCAAGTTGGCACTAATAATTCAATGGCACGTAGAGAGCTTCCCAAGCTGGGGTCTTAAACCACAGATTTAGTCTAAGTACTTGTTTGCAACTGCTCCATACACTCCAGGAGACAGTCATTTGAACCAGGTAAATGGAAAGATTTTCTATCTCTCTGCCTCTCTGAAATAAGTAAAAATATATTTTTAAAAAGAGAAAGTTTGCCCTTGATGAGCATTTTGTGAAGAGATATACTGATGTAACAGGTTCAGACTTCTCATGGCCTCCGCCCACATCCTCTGGTGACGCCTGCCGTGTCGGTGGCCACTGTGGTGGCTGTCTGACAATGGCACTTATTTCCATCACTCCTCTGTATTCATTGGGCGGCCTTTTCTGCGTAACAAAGAGCTTTATTCTCATGCATCCATTCATTCATTCAGTATGGATTTATGAAATCTTTTTTATATTCAATGGGCTATAATCCAATACTCTATTTGATGCCTAAATTGTCCACATTTGGCTAGCAGGAGTCCCTTTTTTGAGTTTTTGATACATCCATCCTTATCATTTTTGAGCATTACTTTGTGGCATACCAAGATGGTCCCCAACTCATCTTGTCCTTTCCCTGCATCGTCCCTGAGGTTAACCATCTCACCAAGAAGTTCTGGTTCCTGTGCTGTTGTGTGGTATTTAGAAACTAGGATCTGGGTGCTTGCGAGGGCTTGTCTACCTGTGGGTGTCAGTGCTTCTAGGCTCTCTGAGCAGTTAAGAGTCAGGAAATATGTATGTTAATGTCCATCCGTCCATCCATCTGTCCATCCATCCTTCCATCCATCCACACACATCCACAACTACTGCCCCATCTACCTGTGTCTATCTCTACTTTAAAACTGCGTGTGTTTTTACTGGTGCTTCCATTTCTGATCCGGTCCTCAGTTCTCTCCAGCTTTCCCCATCTGTTTATACATTCCTCCCAGACAGCAGTGAAACCGGCTCCCTCAGTGTATGAACGCATTTGTTTACTCAGTGCATTTGCTCAACCTCCCAACCTTTCTGCCTGGCCTCTGTGAGCCCCTCACCCTGCCCACCCACTTCCTCAGAATGCCTGGCACCATGTCCTCCATGCCAGGAGGGGCGGGGAAGAAAGATGGGAAGGAAGGGCTGTCATGCTTTTTAAGTGTTTTTGTTTTGTTTTGTTTATTTCCTAAATAAGTGGTTTTCTAACTTGGGTGTTCTGGTTAAGAGTGCAGTTTCTCATAACACATACCCCCCTCTTCCCATGAATCTCCAGCTCAATGGGCTCTTTTAGTGATTCAGCAACTGAGGCAGATGCTTCACAGACCACACACCGAGACCGCCTTCCCTGTCCCACAGGCGGCGGGTCTGCTCAGTGGACATCCATCCACGGAAGCTTCCTCTGCCTCTGTGGGTGCAGGGTCATTAAGGTTTGGGATTTTACAAGCAAGTCTTGCTCTTCCTTTTTCTTTTCTCTTGTCCTCTCCCTCCATCCCACAATTTTTCTCTTTCAACCGTGTCTGTAGTTTTCAGTATCTGATGATAGTAAGTTTGCAGTGGGAAATCAATCTTCCCCCCACTTTTTCCTCAGGACACAAACGCCTGCTTTTCTGTGTTTTAATTAGACCTGTCCCACGTTGTTCCGTTTGTGTTTTAGCAACAGGAGCATACTGTGCCTGGTAAACATCCCTTGCGGCAGCTCGCCAGGTTTGGGCTCGTTTGATGGAGTTGATCACAGGAGAGTGAAGCCATAGAAACGCCTGGGATAAGCTCTAGTTTTAGAAACAGCATAGAGACTGGTTATTTTTAACATTTCATTTTAAGCAAGCAAACTTATCAACTACTTTCTCAGCAATCTGAATTCATACAAATGACTATCTCATATGCCCATGCCATCCTGGAAACCTGAACATCAAGTATGGGATTGTGAGGCAAGACTGTGGACAGATCCATGCACCTGCTGAAGGTCCCGGCCCTGCAGCGCGGCCGGCGGTTCCTGGAGGAGAAGGGTGAAGCACCACATGTCTGTCCCGCTCCGATCCAGTGCGACTCCAGAGTTTAGTTTCTGCATCACTTTTCCTCAGTTTAGCAAATACGCTGACCTATTGCACACTTCGGCAGGCTTCATGGAAGGGGCTGATTTGCTGCCTGCACAGCGGGCCAAGCTCCTTTTTGAAGGCACTGGATACATGGTGATGTTGTGATTTGTGTTATTGGCATGGGAGAAAACAGACAGTCAAGTGCGTCCCCTGGCTAGTACGCTTACTGAGATCACGTGTCCGCGGTGTGTGTGGAAGCTCGTCTGCCTCACTCCAGAGGAACGCCCGGAAGCTGTTGATTCTGAGCCTCATTAAGTATTGCAGCATCGCTGGAGGTGTGCAGGTGCTGCCGTCAACGTTTGGCAGCACATCAGAGCCCACAGGCCGCACGCAGTCTCCCTCCTCCCCCCAGACAACGTGCAAGGTCTTGAAATCCAGGAGCGGAAAAGGTCAAGCCCACGCGGAATCTACAGAACACACGTGTTCTCTGCGTGAATCTGACTTACTACCTGGGCTACCCCAGCAGTTTCTGGTCTGTCTTGTTTCGGTTTTTCCTTTCTGGTAATCCCAGGTAGAGGTGTCAGAGTGAGACACAGTTAGGGTGACCTGGTTTTGAGTAAGAAACTAATAATCTAAAAGAAATAGTACAGCCCTCCACAAGCTGATGTCTAAGAACTCACCTGGGAAAGAACCGTCTCAGGGGGGGACCGAGAGCTCTGAGGGGAGCAGGCTGCCTTCCCTCTCTCAGGCGGCCTTCCTGAGGCTGGGAGAAGACCTTGGCTTAGGGGACCTTCCAGAAGGTCACTGGCCTGTGCTACTGGTAGGAGCTTCTCCATGCAGCCCTGTTACAGGTTTGACCTCCTTCCACAAAGGCGAAGTGTGCCCTTGTTTGGCTGAGGAGTGTCACTCTTAGCTACAAAATCAGCTTGAGAGTCACACTGACATCTTCACTCTTCCCGGCTCTGCTAAAACTGTTTTGGAGAATATTTACCTAAGAGTTGGAAAGGTTAGTGGTGGCTGTGAAAGCATTTCCAGGCTTAGCATGGAGGTCTGTGCACCGCAGGCCACAGCGAGCCAGCCCTGCAAGAGAGTCAAAACAGATGGTGTTGGTTTGGTCAATGCACATAGTGCAATTCATTTCGTCAAAGTTTTGAAGGACCACTATTTCTTTATGACAGGCTTTGTCTGGTCATTTCTAACCAAGTCTTTATGTATTTTGTGTATTTTGCCTGTCTGGGTTATATCTCTGGAAGAATATTTCCTACACT
>NW_006294876.1:3453632-3455646 GCF_000327345.1 Myotis davidii | reverse complement strand
TCACTGAGGCAAGCAAGCCTCATGTTAGTTTCAAGCTGCCTGGCTGCCGGCCGCCATCTTGGCTGACAGTTAATTTGCATATCTCGCTGATTAGCCAATGAAAAGGGTAGCGGTCGTACGCCAATTACCATGTTTCTCTTTTATTAGTGTTGATATATATTTTTAATTAATTTCAGAGAGAGGAAGGGAGAGGGAGTAGGAGGGAGAGAGAGAAACATCAGTGATGAGAAAGAGAATCATTGATCGGCTATTTTCTGCACGCCCCCTTGGGGATTGAGTCCACAACCTGGGTTTGTGCCCTGATCAGGAATCGAACCCTGACCTCCTAGTTCACAGGTCAATGCTCAATCACTGAGCCACACTGGCCGGGCCATTTCCTACACTTTTAGATCTGAAACACTACATTTGGACCTGACTGACATATTCTAGGTCATAGTTGGTCTTTGGGTGGTGTTTCTGCAAACTTAAGCCATAATCTCCAAGTACTGTTCTCTTAGCTCAGAGCAACATTCTTACTTGGTGCAAGTGAAGCATATTCCTGCCAGAGACTCTTAGCTCCAGTCTGATTTAATGGGAAACGTATTGATCCAAGGACCAGAAATAAGGATAGGAAGTCTCTGTGAGGTTTGGTGGACTGTTTTTAGGGTGACACAGGAATTCAAGTGAGAAATCTTCGGTGCAGTTGTAAATATTCAAGAACCAGACTTTTGTTCTGTGTTTTAAATAGTTAAGTTTCCACTTAAATATTAGGAACAAACATACCTTTATATGGTAAACTTGTAAACTTGAATCCCTTTCTTTCGCTTTAGTTAGTACTTCTGTTTTCTTAAGTCATTTAGGTATTTGAGCATATTAGTTCATATTTTTATAAAATGTTAATCTTTTTTTTTAAATATATTTTATTGATTTTTTACAGAGAGGAAGGGAGAGAAACAGAGAGTTAGAAACAACGCTCAGCTGCCTCCTGCACATCTACTGGGGATGTGCCCGCAACCCAGGTACATGCCCTTGACCGGAATCGAACCTGGGACCCTTCAGTCCGCAGGCTGACGCTCTACCCACTGAGCCAAACCGGTTTCGGCAAAATGTTAATCTTTGTAAAATGTAACTTCTGTGGCCATTCAAGCCCCTGAGCACTGTGTTCAACACAGAGCAGAACCTGAATGAGCTACTTGGATCTGTTCAAAAATTACAGAAGATTAAGTGCTGCTTTTTGATAATAAAGATTGATTTTCTTTTTTGCAGCTACTGTCCCTTTGGGGGATAGGGTTTGACTACCTAAAGACTAGAAACACATTTTTAGACAAAAGGTGTAACTTAAGCAAATTAATTCATCTGGTTCTATAGCTAAGAAATCAAAACTGTATCACGTACCATAAACTTAGATGTGTTATTTGTTTTAGTACTTAAATTATATATGAATATGTTGGCTTCTATATACTTTTCGATCTCTTCTTTCAGTAATTTTCTGGTTACTCTGTGCCATTTAGAAATCTTTCTATAAAATAGGACATTAGTCTTCATAAAATTCTAGCATTTTCCCCCTACATACTACTGTTGTTCTTATAAAAACAAAGATATTTTGGTAACTATATGAAATCCTTTATGTGCTTGAAGAATACCTTTTAAGTTGACAAATCTATGGGATAAAATAGGATTGCTTCTGAAAGGTTTTGGGGGAAATGCGGTGCCTGAGCGTGCCTTCGACGTTGCAGGCTGTCTGGTCCTAGCGGATGCAGATGGTTTTGTTGCCCAGAGTCTTTCCTGCTACTTCTGCTGCCATCTCTACCACTGAGTGACAGCCAGCAGTGGAACCAAGAGACACCTTAACCCCTGCTTCGGAATTCCTAGAAGGCAAAGCTTTGCTTAGTGAGTTGTCTTTTGTTTAGATATTTGTGTGTTCCGCACTCAGCCATTCCTCACCACCCTTCCTCCATGAGCAAGCGTGATGTTCTCAACCCAGTAATCGTGTCTGCTCTCAAGCTGTTACAAAGACACCCCCGCAACGGCAGTC
>NW_006294876.1:3452855-3453270 GCF_000327345.1 Myotis davidii | reverse complement strand
GGAGGAGCTGGCTGTCATCCTTAAGGTTACCTCAAGGTCATGAATAGCTGCCAAAGCTCCAGCCATCTCCACCACGTTCTTGGCATCGGGGAGGAGGACGAGGAAGGGGAATGAGCATGCTCAGCCTCCTATTCAGCATTTTTCTGGGAGTCCCATTCAACAGGCTTTACTTCTGTACATTGGCCACTTCTGTAATCAAGGCTGGGAAATATGGTTTTATAGCTGGGGTGTTGCTGTACCTGACCGTAGGGGGTTAGCTCTGGAGGAAGTGACTTTGAGGAGGCATCTGTCAGTTTCTGCCACACCTTCGGTTCAATGTCCATCTGACATGTTCACCGAAACATGTTTAACAAATGGTTATGATGTCTGCTGAAATAAATGTATGGCTAGTAATCTAGCTTTACATAAAGTTTAT
>NW_006294876.1:3450910-3452071 GCF_000327345.1 Myotis davidii | reverse complement strand
TCCGCCCCGCTCTCCCCCTAGAGACCCAGGGAGGTTTCAGATTCCGAGGTGTCTGAGCTCCAAGGGCTCCGAGATGAAGCCTTACTTTGAGAAGCCCCCTGAGTCACACAGCTGGTTGCTCTGCGACCCCTTTTTGTTGTCTGATCGGACATGTTTTCCTTCTATGGCATCTGGCTTGGCTTCATCATCCCTCAGTCTTAAGACTCACTTAAAAATGAAAAACACGTCATGCTTTTCTTTTCATATTCCGCCCTCATCTTTTCTTACTTCTTTGGTTAGTCTGAATGCTTTTCATTTCATTGTATATTCCGTAGTTCACTGTGCTAATACAGCACAGAAGTCTTTTCCCAAAGCTGATGACATTTTAATTAACATTACTTTTTAAAGCAAATGAACCAAATTAAATGGCATTTTAAAATTTTCTCTCTATTTCGTGAAGTAAAATTGCTATCCAACTATGTAAGAAAGTTTATGTACATATTCCTTGCTTAGTGCTAAATTATTGATTTAAAAAAAACTGAGGTTTCAAGATTCAACATTAAAATTTGCTCTTGTAATTGTTTTTCTCTCTAACAATGACTACTTTTACATGTTAATTTGAGGATTTCCCAGCAATGCAATTTTATATCCGCTGACTTATGTCATTAAGAACAGCGTCTACAATGTTTCATGATAACAGGTGTTCTTTTAACTCAGTGTCTTATCACATTTGGTTCTGTAGTGCCATTGGATAACTGATGGAGTTGTTCTTATTTTATTTTGTTCATTATAAAATATGCCTTTGAGTAAAACTGTGGCTCACGTTCATGTGGGAGCGTGCGTGCACATGGCTGTGTGCGCACGTGCGTCGAGGACAGCCTGCCGCACGGCCGGGCGGACGGCGAGTGCCGAGCAGCCACTGGTTCTCATCGCTGTCTGTTCTGGGCAGGTGAGCCAGGATGGGAAGTCGCTGCTCGACAAGCTCCAGCGGCCCCTGACCCCCGGCAGCTCCGATTCCCTGACAGCCTCGGCCAACTACTCCAAGGCCGTGCACCACGTGCTCGACGTCATCCACGAGGTGCTGCACCACCAGCGGCAGCTGGAGAACATCTGGCAGCACCGCAAGGTGCGGCTCCACCAGCGGCTGCAGCTGTGCGTTTTCCAGCAGGACGTCCAGCAGGT
>NW_006294876.1:3438336-3450794 GCF_000327345.1 Myotis davidii | reverse complement strand
CCGCGAGTTAGGTGAGTGGGTCCTCGTACTGGGCGACGTGCTGATGGAGTGAGTAGGAGATGATGCTGGGAGAAAACCAAGTTCACAGTCACACACACGCAGCTTCTGAGACTGCCTGCTCAGGCGGCTTTCAGACGCGAACTCCCATGTCTGCGCGGAGCATGTGAGATGATGCTGGGCCTGCATGGAGACTCTTTGAGTTCTGTTCTTGAGACAGGGCATTCGCAGTTAAAGTTATTTCTGAGAATAACGCAAAGGCGCTCATCCCAGGTGTTGTTACAGTGTAAGGTTTCTCTGCTCTTCCTCTGCTTCAGCTCTAAGCGGGTCGCACTTCTTTCCCACCTGGGGGCCTGTGGGGCACAATAGGTGCTTAATAAATGGCTGCCTAATGAATGAAAAGTGGACTTCTGTGACTCTCCTTTCTAAGTAGTTGATATCCCTTTGATGTTGTTATAAAAATAAAAGTAAGCCAGTCCCCACTGTTTTTCTCCTTAGTATGGAATAAGGAAGGCTGTCCTGCGACCTGGGTTTTGAGGATTAAAACAATGGGGGCCTGTAAAATATGACTTAGCTTTAGGGATAAATAAGATACTAGTTGTGTTCTTGCTCTAAAATAGAGGGTGTGAATGAGGTGTCAGCTCTGGGCTGAGGAATTCTGGGGGGTGCAGGGAAGCCCAGGCATCCAGGGGAGTTGGCAGGAAGCCACAGTGATAGACCCAACCAGCTCCCCCTGGGCGTCCAGGAGCCGCGCTGTGCTCAGACTTGCAGGAGCTCAGATTTCACTCTCCCTGCGGATCACCTGAAGGTGAGTGGGTTTCCTCCCAATGGGCTGAGAGTGTGGAGACTCGCGCTGTGTTCTTTGAACGCACGTTCTCCACGATACTCCGCACCCTTCTTCGCACGACGGGAATCGGGTGAGTTCACAGTTCTTTTCGTTGTGCTGCAATTTTTAATTTTCACACGCTATGCTTTGCTTCTCCTTACGGTCTTTGAGCTCTCTGGAGTCCCCCAGCACAGTGCCTCGGGAATCATGGGTCGATGTGAGTCATGCTTCCTTACAACACAGTGTTAGTCCAGGAAGATAATTGCCGGTAACAACACAGAGCGGGGAGTGGGGGCGGAGCCGGCGGCAGGAGGCCCTGTGAGAGCTGAAATGGTGAGGTGGAAAACCGGGAGTGCTAGTTTTTCTGAATTGTCCGAAAACGTTCGACAATGAAATGGTTATAGTTTAAATGTAATTATGAAAGGATTTCCCTGCCCACCTCTCTGGCTCTCAGATCAAGTGTTCATTACACACCCGCGGACCCACACACTTTCTGGACGTGTGTCTGAAGCAGCAACAGGCCCCCTTCCGTCCCACCTCTGGGGCTCCCCGGGGCCCCAGTCCCATAAGAATAAGCCACTGAACTATTTATGTCCCAGGGAGGCAGGGGGAAAGGCAGGCCGTGGGGACAGGGAGGAGTCTAGTCTGATTTGGCGCCAAGCTCTTAATGTGCTTGAATTTGAAAAAAGCAAACATTAATTTTTGTGTTCAATAGGTCATTATGGCAACAATGAGGCCAGTGCTTTCAGCTAGCTTTTTTCTCAAGCAGTCGGTTGGGTGGGGTGTCAGCAGGAGAAAGTTCTGCAGAACGCGGAATGCTTGCAGGTCCTGCTAGTCTTCCATCAGAAGCAGGTGAGTGCTCTGGAAGCGAAAGGTTTCGTTGATTAAATGTCTGGGAAAGGTTTGGACTTGTCATGCAAACAGGAAAATTGCTGTGTAGGCTTGACTTGTGAAGTCGGGAGCGAAGTTGATAAGACGAAGCAGTCTTTTACCTTGAAGGAGTACATAGGATGTCAGCACCAAAATTGTGTTTCTGAAACTCAAGACATTATAACACATGGAAAGTTTTGCCATACTGACCATGGAGTAGGAGAGGTAAGCTGAGAATAAGTGAAAAAATGTAGTACTTTAAAAAGACGTTGTCAGTAGAAGGTAAATTTGTAAAGACAGAAACAATCAAAACCCACAAACATACAATAAGCTGACTAGAGCTGCCTGTGAATTTCTGTTTGTTTGTTTTGGATGAGGAGGAGCGTCTGTAAATACTGCTGAGACAAAGAGAAAAGCACTCACCCCCCAGTAGGTGTGGAATGATGACATTTTAATGAAAACAAGCCTCCACCTGGAACAGTATGTGTCTGTGAAAAATCCTCGGAAGAATAGACACCGGACTTGTTAACAGCACGCCCCCAAGGACGGGACTGGTGGGAACATGGCAGGGGCATTTGATTTTTAAAACATGAGTAATTTTGCTTTAGTGGTTAATTTTCTCTCATAAGAAGCAAAGGCAATTCTGTGATTTCTGTGTGGAAGGTATTTCGGATGGAGTCATGCTGTGGTATGGGCGGGGGTCGGGGGGGGGCGCATGAAGCTTCTTTACGTAAACGCTTAGTGTTTGTCCAAATCAAAGGATGGGGTGGGGGCGTGGGAGGTCTTGCTGAAGACTTGCCCCTACATGTGCTAGCTGCTAACCTAGGTTAACCTTTGTCCTGAATTTCAAAATAGAATCGGCACTCTCTGTGCCATATTCCAGATGATCAAACAGCATGCGTTCCCACTGCCTTCTCTCTACATTCGAGCAGCCCTCAGTTGGGTGTTTGGTTGACTCTGCGAATGGTTGGGCTACTGCCGAGCAGTGGTTTTTGTTGAGAGCATGCTTTATTTCACTAGAGCGAGATAATGTATGTGTGTCGTACTCGTTCAAACGGGGTGATTGTTGGGAGCAGGATGCTGTCAAACCCGTTTTCCTACTCACTCGTCCAGCCCGCCTGCCCTTAGGGTGGGTGGGATCTAGTCACTCCAGCAGGTGGTGTGAGGTGACCCATACTATGCAGGCTGGCCTCCCCAGGGGAAGCCTCTCAGGAAGGGAGGCCTTCCCCTAAAAAACCTCTCACTCTCCTTGCAGAACTTTGTGTGGGAGGGTCACCCTTGCTGAGTTAGCTCCTGGAAGAACTTTCTCCAGGTTCATGTTAGGCCATTAACGAATATTCCCAAAGTAGCAATTGCTGGGCACCAGGAAAGTCTTCAAGGGAGAGGCAGGGTTTGAGCTGATCTTTGGAGGATGGGTAAAAGGTCAGTAGGTTGAGGAACGGCAGTGAGAATTGTAAAGGATTGCAGAGGCCGGGCCTGAGCAGAGAGCAGCAGGTGGCCCAGTGTGGAGAGGTGGGGAGGCATGAGCTGGGTCTGGTGCGGGAAAGGCGACCTCCGCCATGAAGGCTCAGGACCTGTTTCTGTAAGATTAGGACACCATTGCAGGGACCCAGGGGATGAGTGCTGTGAAGTGGTGCCAGGGCCTAGCGTGCCCTGTGACTGGCTGTGAGGGACCTCTGTATGCACCCAGCTCCTCTCACTAGCATGTAAGTGCCTTTCCTCCCTCATGCTCCCTGATGCTCACAGCCAACCTGCTGAGGAGTGGACACTTTTCCCATTTCACCAGGTTGAGTTCACACTGTGAAGGGCCCGCGCGGAGTCTTTGACTCCGTGCTGTGGGCAGTGGGGGTGGATGGCAGGATGCTACTTGCCTTAGAAAGGTTGCTCCGGTTGAGTGTGATGACCCAGACTCCATGCGAGTCATGGAGAAGTCCCAGCAGAGATGTAAGGTCCACAGAGGCAGTGATCTGGTGTTTTTATTCCTGGTGTTTCCCAAGTGTCTGCGGTAGTAGATGCTCAGTATTTGTTGAGTGAGTTAATGAAGAAATTTAAGGAATTTGCTAAAATATTCTTTTGGGCTAAACACTTCTTCATTTATTTTGGAACCAAGTAATCCAACTAGGAGATCTGCCTGAAGAAACCGGAGATTTGATGGATGTTGGGGAGTTAGGGGTGGCTGAGAAAGGAAGGGATTGTTTTAGTTCATGGGAATTTTGCAAGTGTGATGAAATCTTTAAAATATTAAAGATTTTGATATTTGAATGCAAAAATTAGGGTCTTAAATGACAAGTTCTAAAAGAGGGAAAGAAGTCAGGAAATGCCAAAGCGGCAGAGAAATGGCTTTCAGGTCTACAGAGAAGCAGCTTCACAGGTTCACCTTGGGTCCTCGGCTGCTGACCTTTGCCAGTAAAAGCCATCTCTCCGTGATGCCTGACTTAAGGCTATCTCTACGTTGGCACCGCATACTTGCTCTTAAGTGAAGGCTCCTGAACCTCATTTGTCCTTTGCTCATGAAGTCAGAAAGGTGGGTTTTCTGCATCCCATTCATCAAAAGCCTTCTGTAACCTTAGCAGTTTAACATTCTCTTCTGTTTACATGCCCCTGCTCGCAGTTCTGATTGTGGCCCTTGTAAGAATGGTTTAGAGCAGCGGTTCTCAGCCTGTGTGTCGAGACCCCTTTGGGGGTAGAAGGACCCTTTCACAGGGGACGCCTAAGACCATCAGAAAACACATAAATAATTACATATTGTTTTTGTGATTAATCACTATGCTTTAATTATGTTCAATTTGTAACAATGAAATTGGGGGTCACCACAACATGAGGAACTGTATTAAAGGGTCACGGCATTAGGAAGGTTGAGAACCACTGGTTTGGAGGCTTGCTATCTTTTCTGGGAGTTTCTTGGTTTGAATTCGGAAATGCTGGAGGGCAAGTGTTTGGGATGGGTAGCCTGCTGAGAGCAGATAGAGGCTGACCAATGGTCTTCCTGGCGTGTAGAACTGCAGCTTTACTTACCTTTTGTCCTAGTGAACCCAGAAGAGACATGACTGTCAGTAATCCTAGTAACCACAGCTGAAAGTTCACCGGAGGGAGCTAAAAAGGTGGGGAAATGGATGACTCTCTGCCCCAAAGTGGATACAATACAAGAACAGAAGTGTGGGAGCTGGCAGTGTAGGCAGTGGAACTGGAAGTAGGAGCCTGGGGGTGGGGGGGGCGGCTGGTATGAATCGGAAGTGAGGGGGCACCTGAGGCCCTCGAGCCCTTGAGGACGCAGGTTCTCAGGATCCAGGACGATAAGGAGTGGGCAGAGCTGAGAGCAACCCCAGGCAGCTAGGGCCTCTTTTATTGCCAGAGCTCCTAAGGGGAAAGCGCCCGGGACAGGCTGCACAGGGAAGTTTGTATGCACGTGTGTATGCATACCTATGTGTGTGTGTATATTTACACAGTTCAGTAAGTGGACTTAATCTTTCTATACACAGTAACTTTAGTTCCCCAGATAACAGTTTCTAGACATAGGAAGATTTTTCTTGGACAGCTTTGGACTATTTTACGTTCATCTCTAATCTGAAAATGGAAAAATAATTTTCAAACATTTAGAAAATTACTAAAAGGATTTACCTGTGTTGATAGAGTGATGGTTTGATGGGGTTTTGGGGGAATGTCTAAGGTGAGACTATATGAATAATAACCTACCTCCTTTTCTTCTTCCCTCTTCCTGAGTTTCTTTGCCTTTCTAAAGAAATTTCCTGTCGTTTTTGCGGTTAAAACTAGGATAATATAAGGAGAACTGGTGATTATTTTTTTAAAGATGGATGGATGGTTGGATGGATGGATGGATGGATGGATGATGTAGAAGTTTAAAAGCCTGTAACCCCTTTGTGAGCCCTTCTACATTTATTTCACCCACACTTCCTTTCAGCCAGGAAAGTGCATGGAGTGGCATTTCATAGGAGGGCATATTGGTAAACAAAAGTAGCTCTCGCAACGCAGGGCATTGTGGCTCTGTACCCTGCTTTTGCCGGTATAATTTGACTGGGGTTTTGTGGGGTTTGTTTGTTATTTTTTGATAGATTCTTTTTCCAGGTGAGCTTAGTATATTTGGGCTTAGTTTATTTTGGAATGTTTTAGAAACCACTTTAAAAAATAGATATTTCAATATTAAGAATAATTATATATATTTAGAACAGACTTATTTTTAATTTTGAAATATAATGAATGAAACAGAGTGTCTTGGCCCCAGTGGAGAGAAATAAAGGTGCGCAGGGGAGACCGGCATTGCCGCCTGGCAGCTGGAAGCGCTGGGCCTAAGAAGTTCTCCTTCTTCCCTCTGTCCCCAAGGCCCACAGATGCATGTTGAGTTTTGTGTCTGTTTCTTTGTACTGAAAAAGTTAGGTCGTGCACACCGTAGGATGTGGAGCCCTTGCGATCATATCAGGCCAAGCCCCTCCTTTTCCAGGTAATAAAACGGAGCCTCAAAAAGAGTCGTGACTTGGCCAAGGCTCCCAGAAGCCTCGTGGGTTTCTAGCTGCCTCATCGCTCTTGACCTGAGGGGCACTTCGCTTGGGAGCTAATCAGGAGTCACGTTGACTTGCCCTGCTCCTTAGGAAGGAAGGAATACTTATACGAGGCTTCCCTGGCTAGGGAAAGGGCTTTCTCAGAAGCTGCAGTTGCCCACCCACCAGAGTTAAGGAAAGTAGCTACTTAAGGAGACTTTTCAAAAAATTATTTTGAAGTTTCATCAGTCACCTTAGGAGTGGATACACGGCACCGGAGAAAGCAAGGGAGAGAACTCGCCTACTAGCAGGTCCCAGCCACCCAGGCTTTATTTTCTCCTCCGTGCAGTGGAGCAGGTGGCCTGGCCTCAGGGAAGGAGAGAACAGGACAGAGACACTGACTCAGGGCTCAAATAGGCTCGGAGCATTCAGGAAAAGTGTCTGGCAGCCCAAGATAGGAGGAGGAGTGGAGGCGGTAATTTAAACTCAGAGTATTTCTTCATTTGTGATTTTAAACGTTGTGGGTAAGTGACATTAATAGTATATTAATAGTAGATCACTTGCCAGCAATGCCAAACACCAGCCTTTAAGAAAATTGACCTTGTCTAAGTGAAGGCCTCCTTTTTGGTCACCTGTTTACATTTAGTAAATTTGAGATGACATTGCTCAGTTGGTCGGTTGTCCTTCGTTGTAATCACTACCACACTATTGATTTGATCATCGAGAAGGCTCAGATTTCAGCAGCACGTAGGTAGTTAAAAGCACAGCTAGAAACATGGTAGGTCCATTTCTGTCTACATTGGTATCTCCATTGATTTACATAAAAGCCAGAAGGTTAAACAAGGAAGTAACTAAAATAAGTAAAACGCGGTCAATTTTGGTTTGGTAGGGAATTCCTATTTTGCATCTGGAAAAATTTGATTTTATATATAAAAGAACCAATGCAGAATATCTGAGAAGTACCTTTGTTTTTTGATTTGCTTCATGTAATCATAGTTATTTTAACTGGATATAGAACCAGAAGAGCTTATTGTTTTTATTTTTACACACAGAAAACCTGACTTAGAACAGAAAAAATTTGCTAACTGGAATTGACAGATGTTTGTATATTTTCTCTGAATACTCTTTGAGTCATGAATTACCATAAAAGTAGACTGGCTTAATGTGTTCCTGATTGTTTAGTGTCAGAGGTCTTATCTAGTGTTTATAACAGCGTCCTAGACAGCATGCTGACAACAATCTCATTATTAGCTGAGAAATGGGCATAACCATACTTACCATCGTCATGTTCAACCTTGTAATTACAAACTAGGAATTAAGCTAAACAATCCATAGGATTTCCTGCATATCTGACATTTGATGCTAAGAGACATAGGTGTTGGGCTCACTTGGGAGCGGGCTTGACCTTGGTGCTGTCACTGAGTCCATTAGAGGGCACCGACATCCAATGGAAGGATCTCCTCCCACATCCTCAGACCGGGAGGGAAGGCGGGGTTGTCCCCCTGCTATGCTTTCTGCCCTGAACCAGGTAGGCTGCCCGAAGGGATCGGTTCTGCCCTTCTCCCGGCGTCTGGCAGCAAAGCAGCAAATCCTGGTGGGCCTTGCTCCTGGGCTCGAGGTCACAAGGCAGAGAGATGGCAGCCGCCTCCACAGCTCAGGTCGGAAGGCGGCTGGCCGAGGTTGATGAAGCCCCCTGGTTTGCAAATACATGCATGTCTTAAGTGGGAAGAATCCACAAGCATGTCTGTGAAATGCTCCTTGGACCAGTTTATTGATTCAGGATTCCGTGGCAATCTGGGAAAAGTTCTCCGACTTGTGAAAGATGTGAAAGCCTAGGAGGGGGTTTGGTTTTGAACACGAGCTGGGTTTCATACTTGTCTGCTACCCTTCTAATTAAGTGCTTGGACTTGTACACTCTTCTTTGAATTGCTTTCATATTTGTTGGAAGTATAATTTGACCTGGTATTTACAATTTTGTCTAAAGGAACTACTGATGAAAGAAAAATGCCCATGATAACCCTGAGCAGTTGGTTTATAATAGCTTTAATTTCCAACTTACGCTTCCTGAAACACTTTCTTAGGCTTAAAAAACAAATTGTTGTTATTATTACTTCTTAAATATGTTTTTATTGATTTCAGAGAGGAAGGGAGAAGGAGAAAAAGAAACACTGACTAGAGAGAATCATTGATCGACTGCCTCCTGCACTCCCCATACCAGGGATCGAACCCAAAACCCAGACTTGTGCCCTGACTGGGGATGTAACCAGGGATCTCTTAGTTCATGGGTTGACGCTCAACCATGGAACCACACTGGCCAAGCGATTATTATTATTTTTTAAATACTGCATTTTGCTTTCCCAGCCCTTTCTATCAAGAATAATGTTCACCTTTTACCTTTTGAAATTGTGCCACATTCCAGGTCCGTATTGAGCCACCAGTAATCATTGGGTTTGCTACTTACCCATGGCTTCATTTTTTTTATATATAGTTGAGGAATATACAGAATATACCATAATTACAGTAAAAAATGCCTCCCAGCCCTGCATGCAGACCTGACGGGCAGGTTGACTGAGGCATAGGTGCTACTTATATAGCCCTGAATTCTTTTCAGTCTTACAATGTTTGATCCCTGTCTTTGCATGAGGTTGGCCTCATGTCCAGAGGCACATTCCATTGACTGGGTCTCGAGGTTGTCATTGGACATTAATTGAGGAGTGCATTTTAAAATATGTGTTTTAAAGTATGTACTAAGAGCCTGTGGTCTAAACAACCCGGCAGCTTGATATCTGCCTTGAAGTCCAGCAGTGAGTGTAGCACCACCTTCTAATGGCAGTACTGATACTAAAGGTCTCTCTCTCTCTCTCTCTCTCTCTCTCTCTCTCTCTCTCTCTCTGAAGAAAAGTAATGTACTAAGTGCACTAGTTAGAAAGCAGTGGAACCTTTTAGCTGTGCCACCACAGTGCTTGCAATTAGGTGGAAGCCTGCCTCGGGTTGTGTCTGTGGGTGCTGCCCAGGTGCTGTGTATGTGCCACTCTGATGTTAAGGTGCTTCACCCCAATATCACGGAACATTTGCAACCTGCCTGGTTATCACCACTGAGCCAGTAGGGAAGCTGCAGCTCAGAACCTGTGTTTGTATGCAGGGGCTGGGGGTAAAAGGGGGAAATGAGAGAGCTTTCAGAAGGATGGGGGCTGAGGTGTTAGACAGAATACAAATGGACCCCATGAGACTTACTCTGTAGTGTGCCCCCAGGTGACTGGCAGCGTGGTGGTGCTGACAGAAAATTTCAGACATGAACTATCTACAATCAAAGTTAAATGTGTGGCCCGAGCACCCACTGCAGAGCTTGGCCTCCATACACCCCTCACTTCCTTCCCTTCCAGGTACCCACACACTTCTGCTCTCAGTGTCTGATTACAGGGGCCTTCAGTCTCTCTCTCAGAGATTGAGTCCCCTTTGCAAGTAATGTACTAAGTGCATTTTATTTATTGCAAATGTTGCTAAGCCCTGCGCAGAAGAGACCCCTCAGACCCTCGGCTTCCCAAGGTCACTGGTTTGGAGCAATGAGGAGCAAGGCCGTTGTCCCTAGACAGGGGGCTCGGGCCCTTGCTGTCTCTTTTCTTCTGGACACCTGTCAGCACAGCTGGCATCTCTGTAGTGCAGGTGACAGAGGGCAAGGGATCCCCTCTGCAGCAGTGAACCCCAAGTTAGGCCCTTTTATTTGCCTTAGTGGAGTGCTGTGGCTGGCGGGCTTCCAGGTTGCCCTGTAGGCCACCACCCTAGCTGTGCCTGCCCAGGTGGTTCTGCAGTCCCAAATCCTTTTGATCCATATGCCTAGTTACCACAGTCACTGAAATGCAAGTTCAAGGCAGCCTTCAGTGCTTTAGCTGCATAATAACAACTCTATTTAAATATTTAGATGGCCCTTTTAGTTAGTGTTTTTAGTTTCTAATCAAAGACAGCACTGAGTGAGTTTTTTGCTAGTTACTTCCGCTCCATCAGAAAGTGACAACGTGTGTATCTGATATCGTGTAAATGGTTCGTTAGTTATTGTCAGCCTTTCGCCACTCGGAGAGCCAGTGAACTCCTCGGTCCCCACTGTGAGCTGGAAACATCGGCGTACGCTCTACTTGCCCTCTGTCTCTGCAGTGGAGTGGATTTCAACAAGAACTTAAGTAATTAAATCCACGACTGTTCAGCTTTCACAACAGCTTAGTTGATTGAAGAAATTGCCCTTAAAGACCAGGACAGAGGCGTTCAAGGGCTTTGTTTTCTTGGGTTTTACTGATATGTGTCACGTCTTCTAAGGACGAGACAGGAAAACACTAACTGTAGTTAAGCCTGAATTGCGCTGTGTAGCTTGCTTGTACTTTGGTCTCTGTGGCTTGATAACTCCGATCATACGCAGTCAGATTTGGTGGCTTGGTCATGAAGTGAGGTGAGGTTTAAATTAATCATCATTGCTGTAACATCACTACATAGATTTACACGTTTAAAGTAAGAGCTGATTAGAATTGTGGTGGAAAGCTGATAGAAGATATAATTCTCAAGTGTGTTAGATTAGTATACAATTGCTTTCATTTTTCTTCTTCTTCTTTTTAAATAGAGTTTTGACAACAGCATGTATCTTCAGTAGATAGCCCTAAACTTTGAGCAACACAGGCCGTCGTTTTTATGGCCAAACTCTTGTTTTCATTGCAGGTGCTGGACTGGATCGAGAACCATGGGGAAGCATTTCTGAGCAAACATACAGGTGTGGGGAAATCTCTCCATCGGGCCAGAGCTCTGCAGAAACGGCACGAAGATTTTGAAGAAGTGGCACAGGTAAGACAATGGCTTTCCCTGTTTTCTCCTGTGAATACCTGTGTGCTTGGTTTTGAGTCTGTTGTAACCACAGCTGGGGAGAGCTCGCCTTGGCTACATGTGTGTGAAGGTGACTCAGAAGAGTGATGCTCAGATTTCAGAGGGTACCTGGCCAGCGGAGGCAAAAGATGATGCAGTCAGTTGACCCTTTTGAAAACTGTGATGTTCTTGAAACAGATAAACATCTTGAATGTTCTGCCGCATTTATGGTGCCAGGTGTCTGTTGATTAGCTTGTGAAAGTTCCGTTCATACCCAGAGGGTAATGGGCCTTGCATTTCTGTAATGATGGGCCGGCATTCTTGTCCTTTTCCCAGTTCTTCTCCGTGTGTGTGCTTAGGAAGCAGGCGGGGAGGCTGTGGTGTGTCCAGAACCCGGGAGCTGTGGAGTTCAGGGTTGGCCCCGGTGCTCACTCGCCGTGTGACTTTGGAAAGTCTCTTAACGTTTCTGAGGTTAACTCTCTTGTCTGAAGAATAGGCTCTTAGAGAGGAAGTGCATCTAGGAGGAAAGGCTGGGATTAATAGTTGGTAAATATGTCTATAAATCTCAATGGATCGACCACTTAAACGAAAGACAGCGATTTGATGGAGAGTTACAGACTTCAGCTATAGAGGGAACTAGAGCACCAACCACTTCATCTCTGGAGAGGGGAAGGTGTTCTGAGGACACGGGAGGAGTGGTTTCTCTTGCATGTGCAAATTCAGGAGTGTATGTTAGCATTTTCAAATGACCACTGTAAGTGTAGGAATAGAAATCACTTCCAAGTAAGTTTAAAGGGAAAAGAAATCCAAAAATTAGATAAATAAAAACTCACTAGATGAATCTGTTGGAAAGAAAAGAAATCAAAACAGACATCATGATAGAAATCACAAAATATGATATAATAATTTGTCTATAAGTATTGGTGATTACAGTAAGCACAAATAGATTATAGTTGTTAAAAGACAAAGATTTATCCAATTGAATACCTTCTAGAAATCATGCTGTATATTGTTTTCAAAGGACACACCTAAAACATAAATACCCAGGAAGTTTAAAAATATAAAATCTAGTAGAAAAAGATCTACCAAGAAACTATAGCAAACAAACAAACAAAAACTAGTATCAGAATTGGAATATTAAACTAATAAACTTAAAAAAGCATGAAACCATTATTAGAAATAAAGAGGGTGTTCAATTATAAAAGGAAAAGTGTCAATATACATGGAGCATGATAATCTCAAAGTCTATAAAACAGGTAAACAGCAGTAAACCCTGGCTGCTCTGTCTGTAGGTCCTACACGAGAGGGGAACCTCAAGGAACTAAACATGGGCTAGAATTATGGGAACTAAACAAACTGCACTGAAGTCCTATTCAGTGAAAATGCCTTTAAAAGGTGATCTTCTTTTTTGTGTTTTTTTTAAAAAATAT
>NW_006294876.1:3411020-3438086 GCF_000327345.1 Myotis davidii | reverse complement strand
AGCCCACAACCTGGGCTTGAACCCGGGCCCCTTCAGTCTGCAGGCTGACACTCTATCCACTGAGCCAAATCAGCTAGGGCAACGTTACCTTCTTTACATGTCTTCATATGTGAAGTGAAAATGAGAATCCCAACCTTCCTGCTTCTCAACCTCAAGAAACAAGAAAAGATCGTGTTCGGCTGCCTCGCCACAGGTGGATGCAGCTGGGTTTTTCCTTGTCTGCATTATACATGGTCTCCCTTCTTGCCCTCGCTGGAAAGTATTTGCCTTCCTCTTATAGCAAAAATATGTGGAAAATGTGCCCTTATCTCCCCTTTATTTTCTCCATAAGATAAGGCACTACTATAGCCAGTATGGTTCGAGGAAGGATGTGAAAGTTGGATCATGTGAGCAAAGACTTCAGGCACCAAAGAACCTAAGAGGCCGGACTGGCAACAACCAAGCTCTGGAGATGCAGGCTCCTGCCCCACGCAGCGCCTACCCCAGCCCTGCCGCCCTTCCTGAGAGCGCTCAGATACAGAGGCCGAGGGTCTGCTAACGTCCTCCTGTGTGTCCAGCACCCATGGACCGCCTCCCTCCCATTCCTGTGGTTCCTTCCATTCTCCATCAGGGAAATCTCTCCTGTGGCCCATCCTGCCCTATGTCTTTCTGGTAAACCTGTTTTATTCAAAGACGATCATCAAGGCTGTTGAGACAGGTTCTCAGGGCAGCAAGAGCGAGAACACTTTTTTGTAGGAAATGTCTCTGCTTTAAGGTTTCCAGAGCAAGCCAAGGGCAGAGCCTGAGCCATGGTCTGCTTCTTACCCTGGTTCAGAGATGGGCAGGAGCTTGCCTGCTCCTCCCTCCACCCATCGGAGTTTCAGTTCTTTCCTGTCATCTCTGCTCATTGCCCCTGGGATTCTAAGGGGTGCCTGGCACACTTTTCCTTAAATTGAAAGGGCTTAAGGCTAAATCTGAGCTGTTCATGGAAAGAAACCTTAAATGTAAACACCTTTTGCAGACTTTGCAAACATCTGTGCCCACATTCTCTCCTTCTGGCTTTCAAATAATCACCTGTCAAGTGTCAGGCATTCTGCCAGGCATGGGGGGTGGAGAGGAGGCAAAGAGTGGGCCGACAGGCCAGACCCAGACCCCTGAATGGGCATGGCCACCTGTCAGGGGGCTTTCCCTGGTAGTTCTTGCTGGCTAAGCCAAGACCTCCTCATGGGTCCATTTCAGTTGGTGACAAGGATGAGGATGTGAGAGGCAGGCCTGGGGGACAACAGCTGGGACCGTTGGGCAGCAGAGCCATGTGGCCGTGTGGGCTCGGGGAGCTGCGTGCAGGTGACTAGCCTCTTCTCTCTGTGGGCCTCTCTCCTTTGCACACTCACGATGGGTGCGGGCTCCACGCTCTCCACCCCACACCTGGCCGAGCCTCTTTTCCCTCTCACATCTCCGTGTCCCTCTCCGCCTGTGCTCTCCTTCCCGCTGCACTGCCAGGACCCGGCCCTTCAGTATGGCCTCTTTTCCCAACATCTTCACCTCCTCCCGCTCTCAGTTCTTTTCTCTCTGGCACTAAATACTTTTAGACCTTCCCCACTCTTGAAAATGTCACTGGATACGGCCCTTTTTTTTAGATGCCTAGTTGGTTTTGAAAGAGTGCTCTGCCACTTTCCTCTGCCTGCCCATTGACCACTGTTATAGCAGTCCAGCATGCAGTAGGCACACAGTGATTGTCATTGGTCAGTGTAGACATTTGAAAGTCTATCAGAGCCAAGGTCAAAGACAAAGAGAGAATCTTAAGGGCAGCAAGAGAGAGACAGTTAGTTACCTACAAGGGAGCTCCCATAGGTTGTCAGCAGATTTCTTGACAGAAACATTTCAGGCCAAAGCGGATTGGCATGAAGTATTCAAAGTAATAAAAAGCGAGAGCCCTAACCGATTTGGCTCAGTGGATAGAGCGTCGGCCTGCGGACTGAAGGTCCCAGGTTTGATTCCGGTCAAGGGCATGTATCTTGGTTGCAGGCACATCCCCAGTGGGGGTTGTGCAGGAGGCAGCTGATCGATGTTTCTCGCTCATCGATGTTTCTAGCTCTCTATCCCTCTCCCTTCCTCTCTGTAAAATATCAATAAAATATATTTTAAAGAAAAAGAAAAAGAAAGGAAAGCAAGAACCTGCAACCAAGACTGTTCTATCCAGCAAGGCTATCATTTACAATTGAAGGCAAAATAAAGAGCTTCCCAGACAAAACAAGGCTAAAGAAGTTCAATACTACCAGACCAGCATTACAAGAAATGCTAAAGTGACCGCTTTAAGAAGAAGAAGAAATAGAGAGAGGAACATAGGCATAAAGAAATAAGTAGCAATAAGTAAGTACCTATCAATAATTACCTTAAATATTAATGGATTAAATGCTCCAATCAAAAGATATAGAGTAGCTGAATGGATGAGAAAACACGACAAATATATATGCTGCCTGTAAGAGACCCACCTCAGAACAGAAGATTCATATAGACTGAAAGTGAAGGGATAGAAAAAGTATTCTATGCAAATGGAAACAAAACAAAAAAGAAAAGCTGGGATTGCAATACTTATTTCTCACATAATGGGCTTCAAAACAAAGGCTATAACAAAGAGACAAATAAGGTCACTACATAATACTAAAGGGATTGATCCAATAAGAAACAATAACCCTGGTAAGCATATATGCACCCAATATAGGTGCACCTAAATATATTTTGTAAACTTCTAGAGGACTTTAATGGAGAGATTGACAATGGCAATACAGTCATAGTGGGTGACTTTAACACCTCTCTGACTTCACTGGATAGATATTCCAGACACAAACAAACAACAAACAAACAAAACAGCAATGAAACAGCAATCCTAAATGACTTACTACATCATGATTGTCTTAATTACATTTTCAGAGCATTTCACCTGAAAGCCACGGAATACACATTCTTCTCAAGTGCACATGGAACATTCTCAAAGCTAGACCACATATTGGTATACAGAAGGCTTTTCAAATTCAAGAAGATTGAAATCATATCAAGCAGCTTCTTAGATTACAAGGGTATGAAACTATAAATCAACCACAATAAAACTTAAAACATTCAAACACATGGAGGCTAAATAGCATGTTATTAAATAATGAATGCTTTAAGAATGAGATCAAGGAAGAAATCAGAAATTACCTGGAAACAAATGAAAATGAACACAAAACAACCAAAATCTGTGGAACACAGTGAAAGTAGTCTCGAGAGGGAAGTTCATAGCATTACAACCTTACCCCAAGAAACAAGAAAAATCTCAGATAAGCTCTCTAACCCTACAACTAAAATAACTAGAAATAGAACAAGAAAAACCCAGAGTAAGTATACGGAAGGAAATAATATTGACTCTAGCAGTGGGCGTGCAGACCTGGTACATGCCAGAGAGCACCCCTAGAACTACTTCCAGCTGGTTCTAGGAGTTGGCTGTGCCTCCGAGGGTACCATCGGGCCTCTGAAGTGAATGCCCTCTATGATGGGAACTGATCACAAGCACGGTAAGGTGGGAGAGGGCCTTAAGACTTGGAAAAGTAAGGGTGGACTTCACTCTGGCCCTTCCCCCTTGTCTACTAAAGAAGGGGTGAGGGTAGGAGGGAGGAGGACAGCATTTTAAGCCAGGAGAGATCTTGGCTGTGAGGGCCTCCACTGGGAGCTTTAGGCAGACAGTGGCCTCAGTACCGCGTATCATTACACCTGTGTCAGTAGTTTCATTCACTGACAGCTCCCTAGCCCGTCCCAAACAATAAGATGACGTGTCTTGCTTGTGTCTTGCTTTAGCACAGTGAGAATGAGGCCCGCTGGCGTGGATTACTACCTTCCCCCGCTTTCCTTCTCTGCCCTCCATATCTCTGACTGCTTCCTGTCAAAACACATTGTAAGGGAAGGGGTGAGTTCATATTTTAGATTTATGGCTGTGTGTTTTTTGACAGGATGCACCTTAAAAATGGAAACAGGCACTCTAGGCCTTAATAAGGAGCTTATTTCATTTTCTGAAGCATATTCAAAAGGTGAGGCAAATTTTGGGTTTAGGGAGAAGAAAGGTCCTCTCAGAGTTAAGTTTGAAGTTGGTTAGCTTGTCTCCTGGGGCTGTTTTGAAGGACCGTTGGTAAAACACATTCTAAATTGTTTTTAGTGTAGACACCCTGAATGAGTAATTGATTTAATAAGTAATATAGTCAGCTTCTTCAAAATAGTGAGTCGTGGCACGATGAAGAAACATAACAGGTTCAGAAAGGAAGTGGTGAAAGTATTATGGTTGAATTCCTTTTAGATGTGCTAAATATAGGTTTATTTAGAACAATTCTAGTGTTCTGGGAAGGAGGAACCTGAGAGGAACCTCCTCTTTGCTTGGTGGAGAGTCGTGTAGCCAGCACTTCTGCAAGGCACACGCCTTCCCTGCAGGCCTGGCTTCAGGCTTTGTTTCCAAGGCAACTGTGGCCGCACAAGGAAGCACTTGCCTCGATCTTGCAGGCAGCTATGCAGAGCCCGGGGCCGCTGCATGCATCTGAAGGTCCAGGCCTTCTTTGTTACAGTGATTGTGAGTAGCTATATCCTATTGACAGAGTCTGTGCCAATGAGTTTATAGAGTGTGGCATATGCAGCCATGTTGAATTTTCGTGCAGGAGCTTTAAGAAAGAGATTCAGAACACTTTCTATGTGAAGCTTTTTGCAGATGAGTGGTGGAAAGGAAGATGCTCTTTGACAGCCGTCTTCTAAATAGTCGTCCACATTGATGTTCCCTTTTAGATGGAAAAAGCTCTGAACACAAAAACCAGGAAAACCCAGAAAACTCTGGCTCAAGGGAGACGCTGATGATGGGGTCACAGATTTCTCTAATATGATTGATTGGTACATCACTGGCATAGCATCTTCCCATCGCTGTTCCGTCTGGTCTGCTTGTTCCTTGGGATTCAGATTACCTTCCAAAAACAGGACCTGTCAGGAGGTCATTCTCCATGAAGCCCCTTCTGTCAGCAGCATTTTATATGCCCCATGAATTATCTTGTCTTCCAGGAGAAAGATCTGTGGGATTTAGAAGGCAGGAACCTTACCTTTCACTCTGTATTTTCAGAAGCTAAGTAGGTGATGCTCCAACTCCCTGGTCCCTGCTCTAACTCCCTGGTCTCTGCTCCAACTCCCTGGTCCCTGCTCTAACTCCCTGGTCCCTGCTCTAACTCCCAGGTCTCTGCTCTAACTCCCTGGTCCATGCTTCAACTCCCTGGCCGATGCTCTAACTCCCAGGTCCCTGCTCTAACTCCCAGGTCCGTGCTCTAACTCCCTGGTCCCTGCTCTAACTCTAGGTCCCTGCTCTAACTCCCTGGTCTCTGCTCTAACTCCCTGGTCTCTTCTCTAACTCCCTGGTCTCTGCTCTATCTCCCTGGTCTCTGCTCTAACTCCCTGGTCCATGCTCCAACTCCCTGGCCGATGCTCTAACTCCCTAGTCCATGCTCCAACTCCCTGGCCGATGCTCCAACTCCCTGGTCTGTGCTCCAACTCCCAGGTCCCTGCTCTAACTCCCAGGTCCCTGCTCTAACTCCCAGGTCCCTGCTCTAACTCCCAGGTCCCTGCTCTAACTCCCAGGTCCCTGCTCTAACTCCCAGGTCCCTGCTCTAACTCCCAGGTCCCTGCTCTAACTCCCTCTGTATTTTCAGAAGCTAAGTAGGTGATGCTCCAACTCCCAGGTCCCAGCTCTGACTCCCTGTGCTCTGCTCTAACTCCCAGGTCCCTGCTCTAACTCCCTGGTCCCTGCTCCAACTTCCAGGTCCCTGCTCTAACTCCCTGGTCCCTGCTCTAACTCCCAGGTCCCTGCTCTAACTCCCTGGCCAATGCTCTAACTCCCAGGCCAGTCCTGAGCTCACTCAGCTTTTGCCAGGAGGATGCGCTGCAGTCAGCAGGCGGACATACAGAACTCCTCCACATTGTTAGCAGAGCCTCAAGTCAGGCCTTGAAATGCTCATGTTTTTCTCCTGTCCTATTTTTTCTAAGATCAGGAAAACCCATCTTTCCCACCAGATTCTTTGGGACTTTAGCTCCCAAGGATGGTAGAGAGGAAGTTCTGGTCTGCCTTTGAAAAGCCCTATTTCCTGACTCCTAGCAATTATGCAATTATTTCACTTCTTAAGAAAAGAGGAAACCTTTTGGGCCCCCACGCTGGCCTGGCCCTGTCTCCTTAGCCCTCCTCCGCAGTGATTGTTACTCCCTCAGACAAGGAACCGAACCTGGAGAGATGCCCCCAGCAGCAGGACGGCAGGTAGGAGAGAGACGGTTAGGCTCTTTAGACTCTGAAATGGGCTTTCCTACCTGACACCCTCCTCTCTTTAAATCTAACTGGAAGTGACTGCCTTTTCCCTTGTAAGATGAGCCCTGGCCTAGGCATTTGTGGTTTGAACAGTCCTAGCTCCGCTGACTGACTTCTCTTCTCTGTGCCTCAGTTTCCACACTTGTGAAATGGGAATGAAATGGTGTCCACGTCACAGGGCTGTTGCGGGGCGCAGACTAAGTGTGCCAAAGTTGGCACTTGAGGCCTGTCTGCTTACTGACGCGTGGAATCTCTTGGGAAAAGGATTCGGGGTGGTGCTGTTCATGTGAAGAGCAGCCTTGGGTGTCAGCGAGGCCGGTGCTGACCTGGACGCCAGCAGCCCCGTGCCGGCTGCCCCAGGAAAGCCTTGAGCCCTCAGTGCTGGCTCATTCTTCAAGTGTGAAATGAGAAGTGGGACTGAATGAATGCTGCTTAGTGTCCCAGATCAGGTAAAATGCACTTGTTCCTTTGGGACGTTTATTGTTGCAATGTCGTTCCCTGCCAGCAAAAGGGTGGGAAGCTTCCAGAAACACGTTTGCCTGTTGGGAGTCACTGTTACTGCAGATCCACCCGAGAGGTAAGTGGCTTCACGGCTGTAGTGATGCTCAACAAGAAAACAGGGTTCAGCTCCTTAAAGATGTGTGTGCAGCATAAAGCAGGAGACTGAGGCTCCGCCAGTGGACGGAGCGTGGGTCCTGGGTGAGGCGCTCGGGGAAGCGTGGATCTCCATCACCCTTCATCCCGGAAGTCCCTTTACGGTGCCGCCTCTGGTGATGGGAGAATCCTTGTGGGCAGATGTGGGCAGAGCCTCCGAGGAGCCCTGATGCCCTTTAGCTGATGTCACTGGGAGAGCCTGCCCTCCCCAGAGCCTCATCTGGTGGCTGGAGTGTTAGTCTCTCGGAGGGAAGGGCTAGGTGTATACACACACATTTTTAAATAAGCTTTTTTAGGCCAGTTTTAGATTTCCAGAAAAACTGCGACAATGGCAATAGAGCATTCCCATACCCTCCACCCCACGCCCTGTTTTCCTGATTATTACCATCTTTCCTAGTATGGTGTGTTTGTTACAATCAATGACCCAATGTTGATGCACTGTTATTAACTCAAATCCGTACTTCGGTCAGATTTGCTCAGTTTCCTCCTACCCCAGGACCCCACATTCTGTTTAGTTGTCATGGGGCCTAGGTTCCTGTTGGCTCCCACAGTTTCTGTCGTTATTCTTATTGTCGTTGGTAATGGCAGTCATCCTTTCCCCTCATTATCGCTGTGTTAGTCTAGTGCTCGTTCATAGACTGACTCTTCCCCTCATTCATCAGTAGGCGGATGATCTGTGGTCTCCAGCCTGAGGCTCAGGGTCACAAAGTTGGTACTGGGGCCCCCCAAAGTGAAAGTCTCCTCCTGACCTCTGCAGCTCCGAGGTGGTGTGATCATCCACGTGAGCTAGAGGTGGTGTGATCATCCACGTGAGCTCCGAGATGGTGTGATCATCCAGTTGAGCTAAGAGGTGGTGTGATCATCCACGTGAGCTCCGAGGTGGTGTGCAGCTCTGAGGTGTGATCATTCGCGGAAGGCTGCTTCTTGTCACAGCCGTGGTTGGCAGGCTGCCAGACTGCACCACGGGGATGTGGAGGGCCAGGAAGACTTGCACAGGACATAAGGTGGGAGTTTATAAAACAAGCTTTTGTTGTTACAAAGCTCTTTTAAAGTGGGCAGTTTCACTGTGTCTCCTTTATGTAGGAATTATTGTAACTAAGCATCTAAATATGTCACACTGAGTATATATAGAACTCAATATATATAAAGCAGTCCTCTTAAAAGTTGTGCAGTTAGATTGGGAACTGACTGCTTTCAAATTATGTCAAACAATTTGATTGCAAAGAACATGTGAAATGTACACAGGCATTCTCCAAGTCTGGCCGTAATTAGTGGCTTTTAAGGGATTCTTCGACATCTCTTCCATCTTTTATTTAGAAAGAGTTCTGAGAGATCCTTTGTTAACAGTACAGAGTGTTGCCATGAGACTTCAGATAGTATTGAACATGGAAAGACCCCCTGAAGGTGGTTTCTCAGATGGACAGGGCGAAGGAGGTGACCGTGGACCCAGCCTCGCAGCAGTGAGTGAACTGGGCTACCCGTGGAGGAGGCCAGGTGCTGAACAGCATGGGGTAGTGTACGCATAGACTCCGGAGTCCCGATTTCACCACCTGCCCGCTTCGTCCGTGAGCCCATGGGCTCCCTCCAGGCCCCAGTTTCCTTACCCGTAAAAGGCTGTGGTTGGGATTGGACAGCCCGTGCAAGGGGAGCACGCGTTTCTGATGCACAATAAGCAACATGGAGATGGTGATGAAAGGAGCAGACGGACATTAGCTGGTCTTTGTCGTCCCTGTAGACCAGTGGTTCTCAGCCTTGGCTGCACATTAGAATCACCTGGGAATCTTTTTAAAATCCTGATGTCTGGGCCTCATCCTCCGGAAATTCTGTTCCTTTGTTACTAATGTTGTGGCCCCACCCCATAACAAAGAAACAGAATTTCCGGAGGATGAGGCCCAGACATCAGGATGTTAAAAAGATTCCCAGGTGATTCTAATGCGCAGCCAAGGTTGAGAACCATTGCTGTAGACTGTGTCCGCACCGCATCCCCATGCTGCCCACACAAGGATGACTGTCGCACCCCCCGTGGCGCACTGGGGGCACTTGCTCTGTATGTGTGGGTCAGTGTCCCTGTGGAGGCCACCTCACACCTGTCGTGCTGTGTATTACATCCGTTTTAAATTTTCCACCTTGCAGGAAGTACAGCATAAAGAACTTACTCTGTGCTTCCTGTTTTAAATTCTGCTGGACAACCGCCATTCCACCATCGAAGTCAGGACGTTAACACTGATGCCTGATGACCTTCCAGCCCTCGCAGCCCACGAGGCTGTCACAGCTGAAGGGGTCCGTGTGGACCTTCAGTTGTCACGTCGCTGAGGTCCTTGGGCCTGGAGGGTCTTCATTCTCCCTTGACCTTGCGACCTGACCCTTTGGGAGGTTTCAAGCCGTTATTTTGGAGAATGCGCCTCGCTTTGGGTTTGTCCGATGTTTCCTGGTGGTTAGATTCTGGCTACTGTGTATCTTCGTCGGGGGCATCACAGAGTAAAGCTGGGTCCCACCCGCCGGGGGCACCCGATTCTAACTTGTCCGGTGCACCTGGTTCACTCTGACCCCTGAGTACTGTGTCTTTCCCCCTTGGTCGTCAGTACGCACTTTGTGGGAGGTGCTCTGACGTTCTGTAGACGCCTGGTCCTCATCCAGTTTTATTTATGTCAGAGTAGCCTCGCGGCTTCCTCGCATTCAGTGCACTGCATCGGTTATGTTCCTGCTCACCTCGTCACCCTGACTGGCCAGCGGAGCCTCCTCAGGCCAGCTCCTGTGTCCTGTCCACACTGTTCTTGGGGTTTCCATACTCTTGGCCCCGTAAAATGTCTCAGGGCCATCTTGTAGTGTGTCCACTCCACCCGGGACCCTGCCGAGGTCCCTCCTCGTTCACAGTGGTTCCTCCAGTTCTCCTCCAGTGCCGTGCAGTTAACAGCTTTTCCCCTTTCCTATATTTGTAACTCCGTTCCCCACAGTGAGGAACCTGCCTCTCATCACCCTCGGTAGATTAGTGCCCCTGGCCGTAAGCAGCGGGGGTGCAGGGGTGCCCTTGCCCCCATCAGCCTTGGACTCCCACAAGGACACCCTCCCCACGCTCGGGGCACTGCCCACTCTCACTGATGAGTCCTGACCTTGCTCGGCTGGAGAACTAAAATATTGGAGAACGGTGAAGGGCTCAAACCGTTTTTCTTTGTCTTTTATTTTTTTAAATATTTTTATTTTTATTGATTTCAGAGAGGAAGAGAGAGAGAGAGAGAGAGAGAGAGAGAGAGAGAGAGAATCATTGATTGGCTGCCTCCTGCATGCCCCCTACTGGGGATTGAGCCTGCAGCCCAGGCATGTGCCCTTGACTGGAATCGAACTCGGGACTTTTCAGTCCACAGGCTGACGCTCTATCCACTGAGCCAAACCAGCTAGGGCTCAACCCATTTTTCAAGGGGAGACACAAGGTTCCCGGGACTTCTGCCCCAACCTCTCCCAGTCCCCTCTCACTGATAGTTAACAGTCTCGGGCTCTGGCCTACCTGCTTGTTTGAGGAACCCATCTGCAACCTCTGCTTCAGAGTATTTTTGACACCTGTTTCCCTTATCTTCCAACTCTTTTAAACTCTGGCTATTTTGTAGCCATTATAGTTATTACTTCCTCTTTCTGAGAAAATGTGCCAGTAAGTAGAAACATGTGAAAAGGGGCAGCAACTTATTTACGTTCTTGTGGAATTAACCTGTCACTTGCACTTGGAATGCTCATGCGTGCTCTCTCATAGTGAAAGGCACAAAACTGGAACTGTCCTCCGTCACAGCACGAGAGAAGTGAAGCGGGCCTGCGGCTCCGCGCCGTCTCTGGCTGTGCAGGTGCAAGAGCTCAGAGCCCTGGATGAGTCAGGACGGCCAGCGATGGCCTGCAGATACCTCTCGCCGCCGGACGCGGAAGGGCCGGTCATGAGGTTCGAGGTTTGACTGAGACAGGCCTGGACGAGGCTGCTGATAGGGGTGTAGTAACTGAAGTCAGCTTTTCCGTCGCGTTTCTGTTTGATTCGCGGAAATGATCGGGAGCAGCGCAGACTGAGTGCAGTGCCGTGGCCCCGGCCTGGCCGGTGTGTGTTGTTCACCGTGTGTTTCTCTGGCTGTTCTCTCGTGCAGAACACATACACCAATGCGGACAAGTTGCTAGAGGCCGCGGAGCAGCTGGCGCAGACGGGGGAATGTGACCCCGAAGAGATTTATCAGGCCGCCCATCAGCTCGAAGACCGGATCCAGGACTTTGTTCGGCGTGTTGAGCAACGGAAGATCCTACTGGACATGTCAGTGTCCTTTCACACGCACGTGAAAGAGGTGAGAACCGGGAGGGGGAGGAGAGCCCGGGACTTCGAGGGTCTCTGACACAAGCCGTGACATGAGAGCGTGGACCAGAGCTGGGCAGTGGTGATGGCAGCCTGCTCCCTCCAGCGGAGCGGTCAGCGCGGACGGGACCTTCCTTGCAGCACAAGCACAGACAGCCTTTGTGGGGGGTGGCCCGTGAGGGGTGGGCGTCTGGGGAGAGGTGTGGGTGAGGAGGTGAGCTGAGCTGAAGGAGATCCTTTACGTTGGAGAGAGACAGGCGTGCACCTGATTTAGCGTGAACAGATGGCCCACACACTGTGGTCAGAGCTGCTGGGTCTCCCTTCCGTGTTAGCCTGTCATGTGGCCCCAGTCACCGTTGCCTTCTGATTTTGTCAGCCTGTGTGGCCATCCTCAGACACTGATAACAGTGAGCCGTGCAGAATACTGACTGCACCAGACGCCAGCATTAACTAAGGCCCCGCCGGCTTTGGTGACGTCTGCTCAGTGTTAGCTCTGCAGTTCGCAATTCTTTTTAAGACTCACACCTGGAAAGAGGTTGGTGCCTGTAACTCTTGTCCCAGACCAGGCATTCCAGTCCTGTGTGTTGAGATCTCTGGGCTCTTTACTCTCTCACCCCTAGAGGACAGAACACAGAATACTACTTGTTTCTGGGGAGAGAGAAGAGGAGATATTTTCATGGAAATGGTGATATTTTATGCCTGGAGGCTGCATGCGGAAAGGTGATTGATGGAGGCATCAGCCTCAATTTCACCCGTAAACTTGGATTTGGAAACATTCTGGGGCCCCTTTCTCCCTCTTTTTTTTCCCCCTCTCTGTGAAAGGAATTCATGAGAGGCTTAACCTCCTCTTAGAAGATGAAGGCTGGTGCTCTGCCTTTTCAAAAACGTTTTTAAAATAGTATTTAACAGAACTGTTGATTAGTCTCATACAACTTTGGATTTTATTTTGGGAGAACTTTTTTTCTCCTGCATTTGTTTTCCACCTCTCAATCTCTCTAGTCCCTTTCGTATTATTTGCAGCATTTTATTCACATCAGTTCTGAGTATAATATTCCCATGATGAGTCTTCATTACCTGTCCTCTCCTTTCCAGTGCACTTTCCACTGCTCATTCCTTCACTCTCTCACTTATTCATCCCAAAGTGTCTCCTGAGCCACTGTAATGTTCCAGGAGGTTGTGCACAAGGGAGAACGGTGGAAAACATACTTTTGTGTCACACATTTCAGATGTTGGTTTGTTTCTCTTGGTGGATGTAAAGTGCCTTGAAGACCAGAACTCTCACTTACCCTTGTACCCACAGCTGGCCTCCGTACCAGGCTTAGCAGAGCTCAGTCGCTGGGAATAATGATGTCTATTTCTAGCACATGTTCTGAGATTTAATGATAAAAGGACATGTTTCCATTTTCAAATATAGCAAAAGCACAATTATTTTCATCCATTTGTACTCATTCACCTTCTTTCTCAAAAGTAGGTCCAGAGTTAATGAATAATTACCTTGGAAATGTGTGGGTTGTTTGAGGTCACCAGGTGGTCCCGGCCAGGCTTGTCTCTGGAATGGACTCGGGGCCCTGAGTGGGGTTCTGTTCATTGTTTCCCAGAGGCCGTGGATTCCCAGGAAAGGTTGTTCTCATTTGGATCGGCTGCGATTCTCGCTGGGTTTCAGGAAAGGAGCCGTGGGCTCTGCTTCTGCAGACTTACACTCTGACTGGGACCGGGCTTTGTTTGGGGTGATGCCTGGGATGGACCCTGTCATTTTGTTCAGGAGTCGGAAAGAAAGCCTGACAGCCACCTGGGGATTGTTCTGTCTGGCCTACCAGCCTGGCTCCGTTTTCATGCTACCACTTGGGCAGGCAGACTCCTTTCTTTAAGCCCAGCCAGTGCTCACTCTCCCTGGACCTTGCACTATGGTTGGAGGAGGATTATGGGGGGTCTCATTGCTCCTTGGGGTGCAGAGCACTGGGAGTGGCCTCTTATCCCGTCCTCACCTGGTTTGCTCCTGGATTCTTCCCTTTTCTCCTCTTATGCATATTTGCTTTGCTATTATTTCATGATACTGACTTCGATTTGCCCAACCCATGCGTCCTTCATAAATTCCCTTTCGTCATATGAAGAGATCTTTGGTCACCCATCCAAGAGCACCGAGCTCTGCGCTGCACCGAGAACACCCAGGTGCGCTGAACCCTCACTCCTCTGATCAGGGCCGTGGGCGTGTGCGCCAGGAGTGCGTGGGCAGTTGCCGGCCGAAGAAGGTGCTGTGTTGCTCATGGCTGAACAGTTCCCCTTTGATTTCTGCTCTCATACCTGAAACTGGATCCCATTTTACGTTTAGAATGGTGCCTTCTGAAATTCCACCTGCCAGTTGCCATTGAAACTACCTACTTCTGCTCCTGGCTTGCAGCTGGGAGCTGTGGCTTTTGTGCTTCTCACACCACCTTACAGCTCACCCATCCCCACTGGTACCCGAATGATCATCTTAGTCATAGACAAGAATAGATGCCAACAGCAGTAGCTTCTGTTTATAAAGTGCTTGTAGTAATTGACTCTCAAACTGGCTTTGCCAGTTAGGGAAGACATATATGGTAACATGAGCCCATTTCATAGATGAGAAAACTGAAGGTAGAGAGCGCCAAAGGATTTCTCAAGGCCACCCACAGCTGGTGTGTTGCGAGCAGGTTTATAGCCTGCGTGCAGACTGTGGCTGGAGAGTGGTTGCCCCTAGAGCAATCCCCAAATCTCAGGGTCCCTATTCTACCACCCACAGAATCAGCTGGCAGCTCAGTCCTTCCCTGGAACCCCCTCCCCCATGAGTTCCTTTAGGAGTCCTCTGTGGGGTCTCCCCTCCCCAGTTAGTGAGGAAGGGGCTTTTTCGGGGGTTTCTCCCAGCAGAGCGAGGTTCCTCCTTTAGGTTCCACCCAGCACAGTTTGTGGGAAGGGTATAACTGGGTCAGACTCGGGTGGACACAGGATACAGATTTTATCAGTTTTCTCCCCAGAAATCCCTGTGTCTCCCTAGCCCAGCCTGCTCTGTGACCCAGGCCTGTGCACACTGCAGCCACTGTGGGCTGGGTTCAAGCTCTCTTCCATGAAGCGGGCCTGGCTGCAGCTCAGAGGGCCTCTAGGGGGCAGCACTGCCTAAGTCTGGCTGCCTGAGGAGCCGAGGCCGTGGGCACAGTTCTTACTCATAGAGTCCACGCTGCCGAGAACTTGGTTAGAATGAAACTCTTGCTGTCAAGCAGAGTTTATCTTTTATTGCAAATTAACAGCTAGCACAGGAGTACAGGTTTCTTTCTTCACATTCAGGAAGCTTGTGGTAAAAATTTTCAGGCCTCCTGGAGACCTTTTCTCATTGCTTTGTGCAAAGGTTACTTTAGGAGGCATAGGTAGCATTTTCAAAGCTTAAACAAAGGCTTTGCCTGAATCCTGTTGCACGACGAATGCATCAGTTCATCTAAAATCGACATCAGAAATACTTTTCTCTGAGACTTTTTTTTTTTTAAGTATATCTTTATTGATTTCAGAGAGTAAGGGAGAAGGAGAGAGAGAGAGAGAGAGAAACATCAATGGTGAGCATGAATTATTGATCATCTGCCTTCTGCACCCCCCCACCACCCACTTGGAGTTGAGTTGAGCCTGCAACCTGGGCTTGTGCTCTTGACAGGAATCGAACCTGGAGCCCTTCAGTCCGCAGGGTGATGCTCTATCCACTGAGCCAAACCAGCCAGGGCCCTTTTCTCTGAGATCTTTTTGAATGAGAACATTTCCTTGGGACCAGACAGAAACATTCTAAAGGGGAAAGGACCTTTGGGCATGAAGATCATGGACTTAGGGGTAACCTCGCTCCTCCGACCTCGGTTTCCCCCTCTTCACCTGCCTGATCCCAGCACGGTCCCTGCGGGCTCCTGCACAGCTGCGCTCCACTGGGCGGGCATGTCCCCCATGGACGTGTGTTGAAGTGTCCAGGATGTGGAGGGAATAAGCTAGTTCTTTAAAGGTTACCGGAGGAAAGGAAAAGGCCTCACTCCCGGCACTTCCCCTGGAAGCCAGGGGAAGTGCTTTCTATAGAAGCCCAGACATCCCAGCAACTTTCCTCACGCCGTCCTATTTTTAGGTGTGAAAGCTTAAAATGTGGGATGGTGTTAAGCTGACCAGACTGTGACATATTTTGAACAATTGGTAGGAACCTGAATACATTTTGAATAATATTTAGAGAAAGAAGGCTTTTAAAACATTGTGAGTCTTATTATTAGAAGAATTTTCCTTGCAAGAACAAGACTAATAGTAGTGGTTAACATTTACCTACCTCTCCACGTGGGTACATGACCCTACCTCATCTTCCCGGGAGCCTGCGAGGCAGGCATTATTACCAGGCCCGTCTCATAGGAGAATACACTGACACCTGGACCCAGGTGAGGAACGGACCTGAGGTTCTCTTCACTGTTATTCCGTGTCCCCTCTCAGGAGAAGTGTTTCGTTTAATTACTTGGGGATGAAAGACGACCTCGTCTGTGGTGGCCGTGGAGTCGCGGAAGCACAGCAGTGCATTGTGCCTCGAGCGGGGTTTGCACTCCTCTCCTCTCCCCTCCACAGTGTGCAGAGGCAAGACGTGTTCAACTGGTCCTGTCACTTAAATGGTATTTAGTGGAAGTCGTGCTAAATGGTAGTATTTGCTGGAGAAGAGGAATTCTGCAGACACCTCCCCCCACCCCGCATTCTGTCCCACAGGCGGGGTCACACTGGGTCAGCGAGGAGACCTGACCCAGCTGTTTGAATGGGGGAGGGGGCTTGGGACAGCTGTGTGGGAGGTGTGTCTCACCCGGGACCTGCGGACTCCTACCAGCTGCCTTAATGTTGCGTTGCTGATATTGCAGTATTCTTCTAGTGGGCTTTTAAAACTTGCATTTCCGTGTGTTTGCACAACAAATTTCATTTCTACTAACGCACCTCATTTCTACTAATGTTATGAGATGCTAGCTTTTAAAAGCGCAGTGTCACTAAAACGAGGGGCTACAATGGCTCCAGCGTGTGGTCTGAAGTGTCTGCCAGACCCTCCTCTGTGATGCAGTCAGCGTTGGGGCAGCGTTGGCTCCTTTACCTTTCTCCTCGTTGATACAAACATTAGATCACATGCGAGAAGAGCACTCCTTTTTGGATGTACATTTGCTTAAATTATTCAGCTCCCCTGGGTGAGCAGAATATGCTGAGGGAGCACTATTCCTGAACTCAGCAGCTTACTGTGCTGTGTCCCTCCATTCATTCCCGAAGAGTCCTCCATCGTCTGCCGTCACTCAGTGCGGGGCTGTCTCCGCCGGTGTGCAGGGGCCCTCTGTCCCTGGGCTCCCCCACAGTGACCGGAGGGTGGGGGCAGCTTTAGGGCAGCACGTGGATTCAGGTGGAACACAGTGGAGACTTTGAAAGAAGGGAGTGAAGTAAGTGGTTTGTTGTTGCTTTTATTCTTTTTTAGCAGGAAAAAAAACAGTTGCAAAGGTCCACTTTTTCATCAGTGTCCATCGTAGGACAGGAATCCGCGGGTGGGAGGGCTGTGTCCAAGAGCTGCCGAAAGGCATTCTGTGCTGGGAGCCCGTGAATTTAAGAGAGGCTTTAGCAAAGTGTTGCCTCCAGGCCTAAGAGATCACTGCATTTCCTTGCTACACCAAGGACCCTCAGTGTCAACCGTCCTCAAGGAGTTACTGAGACGGCCAGAAGTGGGGGGGGGGGGGGGGGGGGGGTGTGGGGGGGGGCCTAGGAGTGCATTTCTCAGAGAAACGCGTGCAGTTCACTGCATGTCATACCTCAGCAGAGCAGTTTCAAAAAGGAGGGGTTTGGAAACAAGAAGCCAAATGCACACACTTGCTTCGGCAAGTGCCCTGGTGCTGACTCAGCCCCGAGGCTGGCGCGTGCGGCTGGGCAGTGTGTCCCGTAGCTCAGGCAGGCGCTGGGCCCACACGTGTCAGGTGCTGGAGGTGATTCTCACATCCCTGGGGAAGCAGGGAGCATTGTCTCCCCACACAAACCATCTCCACGCCCAGGGCTCATTCGGCTTAATTAACTGCCTTTCCGGCTCGCTGAACGGCTCCCCGAGACCTGGAGCGGCTCCCTGAAGCGGGCGGAGGGCTCTGCTCCCACCAGACCAAAGCCAGAGGTCTTACCCACCCAGGTCCCGGGCACAGTGTTCGTGGTGGTGAGGGTTTGCAAGGGTTTCGGGATGCCCACTCCTTCATGAAGGACTGTGACCGTGGCCTTGGCTGGCCGGGCGTGGAACCTAGCTGTGCCACATCCCCTCTCCTCCCGGGCCTGGGGAGGCATCATTCCACCACGCTCCATGCTTCCTTCTTTTCTGAGGGCTGGAAAGCACCCATGTCTGTGGGGAGGTCTAATAATCAACAACAGACTGCAACGCCCTTGCTAAGAGTAAAATAAAAGCCACCGGGCTGCGTGAGAGAATGCCGTCATGTGTGGCAGGTGTTGGAGGGTCTTTTCTGATTCTGTTGCACCCAGTGGAGCCTGGGCAGAATCGGGAAGAGCCACTTCCCGTCCTGTCTTTCTCTTCTCTGACCGTCCCCTTTGGCTCTCTGCCTGTTCGCTTTCTCACCTCGCAGCCGTCACATGCTGCGTTTTTTGTGCCTTTGCTGCTGGCTGTCGGACTGTTTGGGGTACTTCTCCCTCCTGCTCCCCCGGGGCAGCCTGCCCCTGCCCTCCCGCCCCCTCACCTTCTCGAATGGGGCCTGCCCTGGCGGTGACAGCCTCACTGTCTCCCTCCAGCTGTGGACATGGCTGGAGGAGCTGCAGAAGGAGCTGCTGGACGACGTGTACGCCGAGTCGGTGGAGGCCGTGCAGGACCTCATCAAGCGGTTCGGCCAGCAGCAGCAGACGACCCTGCAAGTGACCGTCAACGTGATCAAGGAAGGGGAGGACCTCATCCAGCAGCTGAGGTGGGCCCGCCCCGCCTCCCGCTGAGCACAGGCCCTTTGAAACTCTGCCAGCGTTTCCCCTTCCCCTGGCTTTTGGGAACAATTGCCTATAATTCTCTGTCCAATGGGGTAGAGAACAAATAACGTCTGTGAGCGTAATGCAGAGTAGCATCTCTCTCTTTTCTTCTTCCCCCTTACGGTTTTTTCTCAGTAAGTTTTCTCATTACAGCATTGCCTAATAAACCTTCCCAGGATTCAGCTTTTATTAATATTCCCTCCTAACACTCAGTAATGAATGAAACTTTACTTAAACCTCCCAGGACCTTGTCCTCAGGCCCCGGTGACCTGTCTCTCTAGAATGTGGTGGGGTGTCCCCTTTTCAAAGCTGAGGCCCAGGCAGGCCCGGCCCGGCCGACACCTGCCCGTCGGGACCCGGTGGCAGGAAGTCAGGACAGTGCTGGGGCTGGAAGCATCACAGGGACTGTTTACGTAAATGAAGTCTCCCGCCTGCTCCTCGGAGGCCAGCGTATGAATCGTTGGTGGTAACTTCCCCTGGTGTTCGCTTTGCGAAGTCAGGCAACGTTGCTCGATAGAGGCTTCGTTGATGCATTGGAGTTTAACCCCTCGTGACTAATGGAACCACCGTTCATGGTGAACAGGTGTCAGCTCTTCTGTCTACTTAAGGAGAAAGCGGCTGGAAGTGATCCCTGCTGACTGGCCTTGCGAGAGCGTTAGATTCTTGTGAGAGCGATGAGAGGCCGGAGAGGCTCCGTGCTCCCTCGGGTCTGGGAGCTGCTGGAGGAGGAAGCCGCTGTTGTTCTGCGGGAGGGGCGGCCGTCCTTTCTGAGACAGGCAGCCGCTTCCTGCCGGCTCTCTCCCCCCAGGTCCCGAGCTGCCGGATCTGGGATCTGACAATGTGCGACTTGCTCCTCCAATTCCTGTTTGTCTCTTTGAAATCCCGTTTCCCTCTCTGCTCCCTCCCAGGGACTCGGCCATCTCCAACAACAAGACCCCCCACAACAGCTCCATCAGCCACATCGAGACGGTGCTGCAGCAGCTGGACGAGGCGCAGGCCCAGATGGAGGAGCTGTTCCAGGAGCGTAAGATCAAGCTGGACCTCTTCCTGCAGCTGCGCATCTTCGAGAGGGACGCCATCGACGTGAGTGCCCGCCCGCTCCGCCCTGTGTCCTTCCCTGGGCCTGGGCCGCTGCCAGGAGGAGAGAGGAAGGGAACTGGGGGCTGGGACTCCGCTCCTCTGTCTGAAGTTGGAACTGGCGGAGGCAGCGGGCACTGCAGGGCCCACGTCGCACACAGGATAGAGCAAGGCCAGGGTGGAGGGTGAGGGCAGAGCTGCTGGGACCGGTCCCTCTCGCCCTCTTGGCTTCTCGCCTCCACTGGGCCCCACGCAGCCCTCCCTGTCCTGGAAGCAGGGACTCAAGCTCAAGCAGGGTCCTCTCTCCTTCCTCCCCCTCCCCCTCCTGCTCTGCCCGAGACCAACACCTCGGCCTCTTAGGGAATTCCCCCACAGAAGGGCCTCAGATGGTCTGTCATTCTTAGTTAACATGCGACTTTTACGCCTCATGTATGACTGGGAGAAGGAAGTTCAGGTTTCTTTCCTTTTTCTTCACCAGAGGAGGGGGTTCTCCGTTCGGTGTCCGGGAAGGGCTTTGTTTGAACTTGGAGTGCAGGCAGAAGGAAGTGCGGTTGGATGACACTGCTAGAGTCTGTGAAACGTGAGGAAAGGAACCGAAGCTCACCTCAGCCGGGGAGGCCGGTTTCCGGGGGCTGGTGGTGGTAACGGCCGCCCGGGGGGTCCCCGACCGCCCACCAAGATGTCTGGAGGAGGCTCCCCCCATATCGATCCCTTGTCCTGGGTTTGAGCCGTGCTGTGAGAGCACGTGGCCCAGACGCTAAGGGCCGCCAAAGGCAGGGTGAGGCAGGGCTCAGTGTCAACTGCCGTGGTGGGCCTTCTGTGCTGCCGGAGGCCTGTCTGTGGGCCCTGCTCTGAGGGGCGTGTGGTGCAGGGCCAGGCCTGGACCTGGGCAGGCCTTCTGGGGGGCCCGTTGGTTGGCTGCTTGTGTAAACGTCCATCAGTGGTTTCATAAAAGGACAGCCTCCTTGGCTGTGTTCATTACCATCATCTGTTAATGACAAGAAAGGTATTGAACCCTCACATGTCCCTGAAAAAACAACAACAACCTGCCCTCTGAGTCTTGACACTTAAACCCACTCGGAGCCACGTGGTTTGGAGCCACGTGGAGAAAGGCTCTGGCCTCAGCGGTCAGGCCCCGCCCCGCCAGCCTGTGCGAGCAGGACCCCGCAGGCAGCCTGCTTTCCTCTCTGACCTCTGCTTTAGAGGAACTGCTTTGGTCAATGTGGCTGCTGATTAAATAGTTTCAGTTAAAGCAACGGAAAGCAGTCAGAAGCATTATTTGAAGTTTCTCCTTCCAGGACCTTGGCTATTTGGGGGGGAAATTGGCTTCACATGTATTAATGGTCTTTAAGGGGGAAATAACTCATTGTATTTCTGTTCTCATTGAACCAGTGTATTAAATGGAGGTCAGGAACGCCAGATGACTTCCCCACACTAAAGCCGGGAGTTCCGCGTGGCTCAGTAAGGCCAGGCTGCCAGGCCGGGCACGTGACGCCTGAACCCAGGAACGGAGCCTGCAGTGCGTTCACAGGGCGCTAGGATACAGTGTAAAACCTTTTAGCACCTCAGGCCCTTGGAACCTTTTTTCTCTCGAATGACCCTGAAATGTGAAGATCTGAGCAGTTTAGGTTTCAGCTGGGATTTTCCCTCTTACTGGGAAAATGCCTCATCTGGCTACCCATAGGAAGCATGCAGTTATGTTGTTGGTGGAAATTCATGTTACTTGGTTGATTTTTTTAAATCCCTCACGTCTCTGTGTTGCAGTTGGAGAAGCATTTCCATCTCTGAAAAGTGGATGGAGATTTTCTCTGCCTTAGCCTACTGCAATTTCAGCTTCCAGGTGTACCAGTTAAATCTGCTTTATTGCTTGAAAAACAAAATAATTACTGTAGCATCCTGTGACAGGTTAGGTATGGGAAACAGTCATAACTAAACCATATATGTGTTTAGGAGGAAAATTTAGACTTAATAAAAATTCTGCGATACGCTTATAGTTTCAGAGCTATTTCTCCAAAGTATTAATATTCAAAAATGACTTCCACTTTCATCAGCTTTGTTTTGGGCACAGATTTCTTTTCTTGGCTCCGATGGTTGACCAGCTAGAATGCTAAACTGTGGGCGGGGTTTTCCTGATGACCCGAGATCACGCCATGCCAGGGTTCTTTATACCAAGCCAGTGTTTTCAAATCCTGCTGGTCTGAGCACAGTGATCTGTGTTACTGCCCGTTGCTTGATGCCGTCTGAGCCTGATGGTGTCTCCTCCGTGAAACCATTCCCGCGTCTGTCTCTCACCACACACCGTGTCTTCTCCCTCAGCGCCAGGAAACAAACAAACGTTAAGGAAGAATCCCCTTAGAGTGGAGGTAAAGGTTAAAGATATGGTCAATTTTTTCCTTTTAACAATATTTTCCCCCAGTGGCTTTTTGGTTTATGTCTAATTTGGCATTGTTTAAATTTTTTGTTTTATTAATAAGCATAACTTAATAGGTTAATATAATATGCATGTTGTCTACGGCCTCTGTGATAAACGAATAAACCGAGAAGACTTGTGCAAAGGGGTTTGAGGAAGCCGTAAGTTTCTTATTACTTCCCATCTCCTAGCCGGAGTCTGTGCACACTCTCCCGTTCACGGATTTTCACACTAGTTCGCTTACTGCTCATGCAGAGAAAGGAATAGGATCGATGGGAGATGTGTTTCCATTGAAGTGTATCGTATGCTACTCTTCCACAAGAAGGCTTTTCCTGCCTTCTGGATGTTATCATTTTACTCTTAATTTTTAAAGATGAACGGTTTGCATCAAGGTGGTGAGGACAGCACAGCCCCCCTTGCTTCAGTCCCTTTTTTGTTTCTGTTGTGCTGTAGCATTTTAGAGAAAAATGTTGTCGGCATGTCATTTCACCCCTGCCAACTTCCCTAAGAAACGAGGCCATTTTCTTCCATGAGCACAACTCCCTGAACACCCAGCAGTCCAGCAGTCACCCCGGTTGTCTTCTCAGGCCGGCTGTTCAGAGGCCGTAGCACCTCAGTAGGGCCCACGGGCCCGCTCCTGCCCTGGCCGCTCCGTCTGTTCATCTACGGTGGCCTCTCCGTCCGCCCTTCCTCCCCCACACCACCACTTGTCGAAATAGCTTCATCCGTGGTCAGTCCCACTTTCTGCCTTTGCTCACTTGATTTCTTCCGAGTTGTTCACCACTTTTTCTTTCCCCGGCATTTCCTGTACACACAGCAGTTAGAGGTGAAGACCTCATTGGAATTGTTTCTGTGCGAGAAAGCTGCACAGGTGGCACATCACAGCTCCTCCAGTCAGAGGGCTGTCCGTCCGGCCGCCTTCGAGGAAGCGACGGTGGGTCTGTGGGCTCAGGAGGCGGCAGCCTGATCCTTCCAGTGTTCATTCCCCATCAGCCTTCCTCGTGGCTTACTATGCAGTGGTGATCATTACCCAGTTTACTAGACTCTAAACCAGAGGTCCTCAAACTTTTTAAACGGGACCAGTTCACTGTCCCTCAGACATTCCACACATGTACACTGCGGGCCCGGGACGAGTCGGCCGCTAAGCAGGACAGGCAGCGGCGGCAAAAACACCCGGCGGGCCGGATAAATGTTTTCGGCGGGCCGCAGGTGGTCCGTGGGCCGTAGTTTGAGGACCCCTGCTCTAAACAATAATTAGAATAAAATGTTCTGATGTTATTAGGCTTTCTACATTTAATAGCTAGATTTATCCAGAAAGGGGAATTTTCCTGCACCATTTTATGCTTATATATTTTTCTACTATGGTTCACAGTTTTTAGGAGAAAGATTAGTTCCCTGGCTACCTCTAATCAGAACCAAAGAGTTTTTAAATTAATTTTTGGCTTTTAGCTCTTCTTTTTAAGCATCACTAGGAATTCATGGATTTTTGTGTATTTTATATATTCTATTCGATGGTGGTCATTTTTGTATTTGTTTAGTGTCTAATTGTCCCATCATTGGACAGTGGGAGCCCCTTCAGTTGGCCTTTGTGTCCTTCTAACACAATCCCCTGAGTCCCTTCCTTCCTTACCGGGCACGGAAGCTATTGCAACAGATTCTTATTTTTAAGTCTTGATCCTAAAGAGAGACTTTCCTCTGTCAGATCATCTCGGACCTTGAGTCTTGGAATGATGAGCTTTCTCAGCAAATGAATGACTTTGACACGGAAGACCTCACAATAGCGGAACAGCGCCTCCAACACCACGCGGACAAAGCCCTGACCATGAACAACCTGACCTTCGATGTCATCCACCAGGGGCAGGACCTCCTGCAGTATGTCAATGAAGTGCAGGCGTCTGGTAAGGAGTGCGCTCCCTCTGCGTCCGTGGTGGCTCCTCGGGTCCCCGTGGGAGCTCGTCCAGGTTATCGCAGTGTGATGCCTGCAGGGTTCAGGGCGCCCCTACGGTATAGATGTTATAGATCAGTGGTTCTCAACCTTCTGGCCCTTTAAATGCAGTTCCTCATGTTGTGACCCAGCCATAAAATTATTTTTGTTGCTACTTCATAACTGTAATGTTGCTACTGTTATGAATCGTAATGTAAATACCTGATATGCATAATATCACATTTAACATTTTGGACAGTGCAGTTACCCTTAATATTCTTAGATGTTATTATAAGTAGCATGAACATTAATTTTGTAAATGATCTGTTGTAGCTCTCTGAGTGAAATGTAAATCCCTAGAAAATATTTTCCCATTCTTTATTTTTTTTTAATTTATACTTTACCAGCAGATGGCACTATGGGCTCAAAAATGTAGAAAGAAGGCTATGGTGTTAAGAAACTTAGCAACAACCTGAACATGCCGTTACTCATTTTACACAAATCATGTTCTTAAATGCTTCCTGAAATGTGAACTAGATGTACAGCAGGTAACAACAAAAACAAGCCCAAGTTCTCATTTATAAAGGATGCCACATTTTTGTGGTTATTGTAGAAGTGGACTGACAGGAGACGGGCTCGGTGTGGTGGGCGGGACATTATTATTTGGCTTTGACATGTCAGATACGTTCTCTGGGACTCCTCACACGCTGCCAGGCAGGTGTCACACTGCCCTGCGCTGGGCCCTCCCTGCACATGGCCTTCAGCGTGATGGCCGGTCCCAGCTGGGAGGTGACACACAGACAGACCACGTGCAACCTTAAGAACAAATTGAAATGTGAGTTGAATTCTAGGGTCTCCCTCTGGTGTCCGCAGGCGTGGAGCTGCTTTGCGATAGAGACGTGGACATGGCTACGCGGGTCCAGGACTTGTTGGAGTTTCTTCATGAAAAGCAGCAGGAGCTGGACTTGGCCGCAGAGCAGCATCGGAAGCACCTGGAGCAGTGTGTGCAGCTGCGCCACCTGCAGGCGGAGGTGAAGCAGGTAAGCACGTGCTGGCCCAGAGCCAGGGACGGGCACAGGCGCGTGGAAGGGGCCTGTAATTCGGACCTGGACGCCTTGGGAACGGTTGGCCCTGGTCAGAGCACGGCTGTCCTGGTGCATAACCCAACACCCACCCTAATGCAGCCACGTCAAGCGTAGAAACTGAGCCACTGCCTGGACAGCTGTGTTCGCGCTGTGGTGGGAAAGGCTTCGAGAGGAACATCCATGTCATTCGTTTTATTATTGCTATTCTCTTGCTTAAAACCTGTATGCTTTGCTTCCTGGTCTAAATGACCATGTGGTTTTACTGCCAAATACACTGTTATGAGTCCGACTGGACCACAGCTGTGTATGGCTCGAGTTCTCTTACATCATCTGTATGGCCACATCTTGGATACGTGGAAAACTGAAGTGGGACGTTTGGAAGAGATTGCTCTCTGGCTCAGCACCGGTGGGATTCCATGCGCACGTGTATTCAGCCTGTAGGTGGCGCTTTATCTCATGAGCAGGGATCTTGGCTTGATGCTGGGACAGTACGGCTTGCTGGTACTTGCACAGAAAAGCACGTGATAGTTTGATCCGAGGGGATTTAAGGTACCTCTAGACCAGGGTGGGGAGTGTCCAGCCCACGAGCCATATAAGGCCCACAAAATCATTTGGTCTGTTCCTGCCAAGGCATTAGGGGTGAGTTAATTAAATGTTTGACCAAATATAGAGGCCAAATTTTAAGTTGACAGAATTGTATGGCCCACAAATGATGTTATCAATCTCCAAATGGCCCTTGGCAGAAAAAAGGTTCCCCACCCCTGCTCTAGACCAGGAGTGAGGTGTGCACAAGTGGGCAGCACTCGCATTAAAGCAGACATGTTATTAAACAGAAGTCTTTAAAAGAGCACCTGTTGTAATGAGATAAAGTATGTAAGCTGCTTTTTAAAGACCAGTTAATGAAGTTCTTCTTCTTGCCAAACATAGAACAATTCACCTAAAACACATAGGGATAGATGGACATATTCATTAGGAACTGCATTTGCCTAACGAGTAACAGAGTCCAAAACCACGTAACAAGTCGGAAGGTGGCCCGTGGTATATTAGCTGAGATCTTGATGGTAGGTGGCCCTTTGCTTGTGATCCAAACGGTGTTGTAGCCCCAACCATCACCTCCACAGTCCAGGCATCAGGAAGGGAAAATGTAACACGAAAAAGGCAAAACATGTACCAGGAAAATATTTTCACAAAATCCCCCAGAGGCGACTGCTTTGATCTCAGTGGCTACGATTATGTCATAGCTGTACCTGAGCTGTCATAGTGGCTGAGAGGTGGTTTTATTTCAAGCTGTCCCCAAAAGTTGGGGTTTTCTGAATAAAGGAGACAAGGAAAATAGGTATTAGGAATGAGCTGTCTCTGCCACAAGTAACTAGCCGGAGTGACTTCCGCAGCCGTTGGCTTCGGCTGTCAGAGGCGACCTCTCTTGGTATGTGAGGTTGAGGATCTCCTGGTTTGCCTCTGAGCATAGAGTACAGCTCTGTTCACATTTCAGTTATTGTGCCACTTAATACTGATGCTATAATGGAAAATTTTTATTACTGGGATGAAACAGTTCCCTTACCAAGCAGTTTGCCAAGTTTGCATTTTCATTAGGACTGAAAGAATGAAAAATATATATATTTTTTTATTAGCAGAGAATTCTTTGTGGCCGTTGGTTTGGGGATATGTGGCCCCCAACCACTTTTGGCCTGTGGACTAATAACCATTCTCTGGACCCTCTACCCTTTCAGCTCCCATTTGCAACTAAAAATAACAGCATCCACTTAACAGTGCAGTACTTACGGCCGCACACTCCCGACGGGTCTCAGGCTGTGGGCAGGAGGGTCATACGGAAACCAGCTTCATGTGGCTGATGTGAGCAGCTCGGCCACCTGCTGCTTGGATTGCGTCACTGCTGGTCCACGGGCTGCCCTGGGAAGGGCGCGCTTGGATGACCTGTGGACCGTTTCAGGTGCTGGGCTGGATCCGCAACGGCGAGTCGATGCTGAACGCGGGGCTCATCACGGCCAGCTCGCTGCAGGAGGCGGAGCAGCTGCAGCGGGAGCACGAGCAGTTCCAGCACGCCATCGAGGTAGGGCGCTGGCCGCCTCGAGCGGGTCTTTCCCCCGGGAGGCAGGCCTGCTTCATCCCTCACATGGCACTGACCCTGGATCCAAAATGGGGTTCCACGGGACCCCAAACGGCAATGCGTACAAGCCCACAGGCTGTCACAGGAGAAGGCCTCAGCCTGGCCCTGCGGAGGAGCGAGGCTGTACACGGCAGAGGGCCCCCAAGGCCAGGGCT
>NW_006294876.1:3407842-3410862 GCF_000327345.1 Myotis davidii | reverse complement strand
TATATGCAGCCTCAGCAAATAAAGCTCTCTGGGCGGCTCACCAAGACCAGGCAGAAATCACGCTTCACTGTTGCCGGTGGGTGACCCAGTGCTGTCCACAAACCCTGCGCCCTGGGGAAGGGCGTTACTCACCCATTGTCTCCAGTCTTGAGTGTCAGTGCCACCCAGCACGTTAGCAGAACGGCTCGGGCCGCTTCAGGTGCCCAAGTTCACCCTCACAAGAGGTCGATGATTACTTTTAGGTTTGAGGAGCAGTTACAATTATGACAGGTGGTCTCAAGGCAAAGCCCAAGGTGAAAGAGCATTTGATTACACAGAACTTGTTTTCTGCTCTCTTTACATACGTATTGTCAGCCAGAGAAGGGAGCCACAGAGATCGCATTAATCTGTGCCTTAGACTGGTTTATTTTCAACTACTCAGTGCCAGTGGACACACATTAACACTCTGGAAGCCCAGACTCCGGGCACCTTTTGAAAATTGTACACTGTGCTAGTGATTCCCAGTAATTACATTGTCAGTGCGCATCACTGTGTGGTGTTGGGACTATTTGTTAATAAATGAAAAAAGAGAAAGCCATCTGAGTCCACGGAGACCCACGCACTCCCCTACCCAGAAGTCATTTCTTCACTGAGGGACCTGGCCTCGTACCCCCACCCCACCCCCCCGAACCTTCCAGGGAGGACACAGAGCAGGAGGTCTCCTGGATCATTGTGTTATGTTCATAGATTCATCATAGCGTGGACCTCCAGGGAAACCGTTGGTCTAGCCTTAGCTGTTCTTTTCTTTCTTTTTTTTTTGTAAATCAATAGTTCTTGAGAACATTTTACTCTCGTCCAAAGTTAAAGTTGAAAATGAAAATAAAAAGCCTTCACTGTGGCCACCTTTTCCCCACTTGTTCCTTCGCCTGAAGCTGCTATTATAAGAAGGATCAATAGGAATAATACACTTGGACTATTTCAGCAGCTTTTCTAGAATGTTGGCTGTTAAAGGTTTCTCCTGCTCCTTCTCAGGCCGAGACCCCATCACGGAGGCCTGGGAAGTCTTAATGCATTTCACCCTTCATTAGCTCATTTAAATAGAAGCAGGCGTTGCTAGGCATGAAAACATGTTTTTAACTAAACTATCTGCTGTTTTTAGAAGTGTCCTAATGAGCATTAGCTGAGGCGGTTTCTATAAAAACAAGGGGCACGGAAGGCCGTGGCGTGGCCAGTGCCTTTCCAGTAAGTGCATGGCGCCCCTGTTGAGTGCACCCTCCCTTTCCTCCCCTTAGAAAACGCACCAGAGCGCGCTGCAGGTGCAGCAGAAGGCAGAGGCCATGCTGCAGGCCAACCACTACGACATGGACATGATCCGGGACTGCGCCGAGAAGGTGGCCTCGCACTGGCAGCAGCTCATGCTCAAGATGGAAGACCGCCTGAAGCTCGTGAACGCGTCCGTCGCCTTCTACAAAACCTCGGAGCAGGTAGGGAGGGGGCCCAGTCCCTCAGCTCCTCCCGACTGGCATGTTATTTTGAGCTCGATTGGATTGGACAACTCAATCATTAACTTGTCAGTCATCATTGAGCCAGCTCATTCCAAGCCCAGCAGAGAAGAGAAGCATTCTTTGACGTGACACCACTTGTGCTCACCGTAGGCATCCAAGCGTAATTGGCTGGGAAGTGGCTAAGAAGCACCCCTTTTCCGATCACTTAGTATATGACCTGAAACATGTCTGAGGGAGACAGGAAACCCAGCTTTTGTTTGGTCCCTGTTCGGAAAGGCCTGCGTGGGCAATCCTCATGTTAGATGGAGCCGAGGTTCCTTCCAGTGGTCTGATCCTTGGGACGCTTTGAAAATGCTCCCCACAGATGCCAGCCCGTGCCCTCGGGTGCTGGGGTCCCTCTGAGCTGGAACTGTCTCCTGCCCACAGGTCTGCAGTGTCCTCGAGAGCCTGGAGCAGGAGTACAAGAGAGAAGAGGACTGGTGTGGAGGAGCTGACAAACTGGGCCCCAATTCCGAGACGGATCACGTCACCCCGATGATCAGCAAGCACCTTGAACAAAAGGAAGCGTTCCTGAAGGTATGAGCTCTTCCTGGGGGGCCGCTGCCTCGCTGAGCAGTGTACACAGATCCCGCAGGGTCACCTGAGGTGGGACTATGGTCAGAGACCCGCAGACACCCTGCAGGCCGGGCGTGCTGGGTCATCACTTCCACCTCGTGGGAAAGTGATCGGGGCAACATCCCATCATCAATAAGTCCGCTGTTCAGAGATAATCTTTAAAAGGTTTTGTTATTTACACTGTCTTGTATTCGTACCACAGTCATTTATGTGCTTCAGAACAGTTAAACTCGAAACAGTGGCCAAGGTGTTTAGCAGCACCGATTGACTGTTTCCACGTTGCATTCTGTCACTCTTGGACCAGATTTTCTGAGGTTCTTGTTGCCACTCAGACCTGTTGGAAATAGGGGTGGTGTTTACTTTTCCTTGTTGCTTTATTTAGTTTAGTTGTTCTCATTGCATCAGCATTCTGACTCCTCTGACACTGTTTCCTGTTATGTTTAATAATTTGTTTCATTTCTGAAGGTGATGGACTATCCTGACAGGGAGAGTTTTTGTTTTGTTTGGGAGAGAAATTGTAACTCTGAAAATTCTTATCTGGTGTACTTACTTTGAGCTTCCACCTGCCTTTCTATTTAAGCAAATCGGTGGGAGACAGTTGTAGCCGCCCCAGTCACTTATTGTAACTATTTCAACAGGACCTGAGAGCCTGTGTGCCTGCTTGTCGCTGCTGTTTAAGTTTATGAAATGCCAGCCCTGTTAGATGTTTTGAGTTGAATTATAATTTACCTCCCCTTCTCTGGACTCCAGTTAGTATAAAACAAAATTGAATGCTACTTAATTATATCATTTTTTTGAATAAATATTTATTGTTCAGATTATTACAGTTTTTTCTCCCCCCCCCGCCCCCAGCTCCCCTCCACACAGTTCCCAACCCGCCCTCTTCCCTCACCGCCCCCCAAGAATAGTTAGTCCTCATCC
>NW_006294876.1:3405100-3407227 GCF_000327345.1 Myotis davidii | reverse complement strand
TTTTTTCTTGGCATTCCCACTAAGATCCTTGAAGGTCTCACTAAGTTCCTCAGAGGTTTCTAAAAGATTCTTGAGTAACCTTATAACTGTGATTTTGAACTCTATATCCAGTAGTTTGCTTTCTTCATTTCTTTCACTTGTAACACATTTCTGTGTCTCCGCATTTTGGCTGCTTCCCTGTGTTTACCTCCAAGCCAATTGGCTATGAGGACCAGCTGTGTCTACAGTGGAAGAGCTGCTATGCAGGAGATACCCTTATGGGGCAGGACTTGCTTCAGTGGGCTTTGGTGCTCACTGAGTCTGCACCTTGAGTGTGTCACTTATGGATGTGAAGAGTTGTAATCTGGTATGGTCTCACGCTGACCACTGGTTACACTGGTTCTTGGATCTCCAAGGAGGTGCAAAGTCAGCCACTGCCTGAGGCCACCCCGCAGGAGCTACAGAGAGATCTGCAGATTCCTTCTCTTTGTATGGGGTTTGGAAGTGCCCAGCCAAGGCCCAGCTGTGAAGCAAGGGTGCTGCTGCTGCCACGTAGTGGGCCTTCTTTTGGAATCTCTGGGGCTCTCTGACCCAGCTGCAGTTTGTTTTAGGCGAAAGGACAGGCCATTCATATGCAAAAGCCAATGCACACAGCTTGGGTGGGGTATCAAATGTCTCTGATTGTCTCACAAATACCTTTTCATCAAGATCCAAACAAGTGCAAATTGGGTGGGGCGGGGTCTCTGGGAATCACCAGGCTGGAGCAAACAGCAATGGCTTCCCTGAACCAGAGAAGTCCCTGGTTCTCCGGGTCCCGTGCACCTGTGCAGGAACAATGATTGCTGTGAGCACCTCTAAGAGTAAGCCGCCCTCACGTTCCTGTCCCAATGCCAGACAGTCCAGTTTCTCCCCGTATGTGTCTGGGTCCCCCAGAATCTCACCCGGAACTGGAGTTCAGAGCAAGCGGGAGGTGGGATCTCCTTCCCGGTTTAAAGAACAGCACATCCAGGTGCCAGCACTTTCCGCGCCTCCGCATCTCTTACCGGTCTCAGTGCGCTTTCTTCACCTCTCTAGTTGTGGAACTTCCACTCAGCCAGCTTCCCTGTGGCTCTGGGTGGTAGTTCTGCCGTTTAGTTGTAATTTTGATGTGGTGGTGAGAGGCAGCAGGTATAGGTGATTACCTAAGCCACCATCTTGGTCTACTTAATTATGTTAATTAAGAAAGATATTTAGGTGAAATGATAAAACAGAGTCCTGTTCAGATTCCTTTGCTCACTAGAATTCTGTAGTGTTTTTGCATTGGGTGTCTTTAAACATTTTGTGGTGTAAGTGTAAAGGGGTACAAAATAAAGAACGAATCGTATGCATCTGACCCAGATTCAGTGATTATCAGCCTATGGGCAGTGCCCATCTTCAATGGATTGTTTTAAATTCCAATATTACATCATTTTATCTGCAAATAGTTTAGTAAGTATCTACACATTAAATTGTACTTTTCTAAAACAACCACAGTACCATGATCAAGTCTTAAAAATTAATGGTAACTTATTTCATGAAGAATCAAAGCATTCAAATTTCTCTGATTGTCTCACAAATACCTTTTCATTAAGATCCAAACAAGTCCAAATATTGGTTTGATTTGTATGTCTCTTCATCTAAATGCCACCCTTCCTTTCATTACCATTTTTTAATTGAAGAAATAAGTTATTCATACTGTGGTGTTTCCCGCTTTCCAGACTTTGGTCATTATGTTCTGTGGAGTCATTTAGCACCATCCTGGATGCTCTGAATTTCTGTTAATTATGTTGAGAGCCCTGGTCAGCTTCAAGTGTGAGTGTGTGCATGCGTGAGTGTGCTTGGCACACCCAGTGGGTGGTGCTTGCACTTCCATGTGTTACATCCGGAGCCACATAAGGTCCACTTCTTCCTGTCTCTGCAATATGAGAATTTGTCAGTGCTTCAATCACGGTGCCTCCAGCTCATCCATTCTGCTCTTCCCCAACAGCCTCTCACCTCGTGGGTTTAGTACCAGTGGTAATATTGCTCATTAGCAGTTGCAGAACAGTGGTATTCTGTCATTCCTTCTCCTCAATTAGCTAGAATTAGTAAGTACCCCTGAGCTATTTTGTTAATCTAAAATAGAGTCCG
>NW_006294876.1:3404320-3405054 GCF_000327345.1 Myotis davidii | reverse complement strand
CCCTTTGCTTGCCATTTTCAGAATAATGAGCTGTTCCCTTAGCAGCTTGTACATACACTTAATTTGTTTTTTTCTTCTTGTTTTGTTACTTTTTTTTTACCATCATCATGGATTGTAATGTATCTGGTATGCTTCAATCCATTGGAGTCATTTATGTTTTTATATTCAAGTTGTTCCCTAGGGGGAGCCCCTTCAGGCCAGGTTGTGCAGATGTCCTTTTGACGTGACTCCAGCAGTTTCAGCAGCTTCCTTGGTATTTGGTATGACAGCTCACTTTAGACTCTCAGTAGAGACTCATGGTATATTTCTTAATTTAAAAAAAAAAAAATTGCGCTAGGTTCCATCTCCAGGAAAGGCCTGGACACAATGACCAGCCCAATGATGTTGTGCACTCCTCACGCCCAGATTGTGGTCTCAGTACCATTTAACACAGAAGGAGGCCGAGCTCTTGGAAGAAAAGATTAATTCCAGATCTGGGACAGGAACTGTGCAAGATATTTCCTCTTCAAATATAATTAATGTGGGGGTTTTTCTTAACTGCTTTGATTTTATATTTGTATCCTTTTCCCCTTAACTTTTTTTCTTCTTTTTTATTCCTCACCTGAGGATATGTTTTCCATTGATTTTTAGACAGATTGGAAGGGAGGGAGGAGGTGGGAGAGAGAGAGACAGACAGAGAGAGAAAGAAACATTGATGTGAAAGAGACACATCGATTGGTTGCCTCCCGTTTATG
>NW_006294876.1:3402483-3404010 GCF_000327345.1 Myotis davidii | reverse complement strand
AAAGAAAAGGAGAGGCCCGGCCAGTGTTGCTCAGTGGTGGAGCATCCACTCATGAACAAGGAGGTCACGGTTCGATTCCCCATCAGAGCACATGTGGGGTTGCTTGCTTAATGCCCAACAGCCGATCAATGATTGTCTCTCATCTTTGATGTTTCTTTCTCTCTCCCTCTCCCTTCCTCTCTGAAATCAATAAAAATATAATAATAATAATAATAATCAGCCTCACATCAGTATCCCCAAAAAGCATCTTGAGGGTCGCAGAATTTTGGTCCCTTCTGTTTATGAACACACGTTGGCCAGGTGAACATTTTCAGTAAAGACGTGTGTGAGCGCCACCTGATGTCGTCCATATGGACTCGATGTGTCTGCGTAAGTCGGATCCACAGCACATGGCTCCCTTGTGCCTAGGCTTGCACGCTCGCCAGGAGGAATGCAGACGTCTTCCTGAAGTACCTGCACAGGAACAGCGTGAGCATGCCGGGCATGGTGACGCACGTCAAGGCCCCGGAGCAGCAAGTGAAAAGTGAGTCAGCCTGGAGGCGCGCGTGACAGCGAGGGGAGGGGCTGGACGACATTGCCTGGAAACCCCATCCCGGGCTTCACTTTAAGGTCCATTTCACATATTAAAGCTCTGACTCATTATCTTAGCTGAGTAACAAAATATTAAATATACAGATTGGTAATCCTATATAATAAAAGCCTAATATGCTAAGTGCCCAACTGTTCGTTCGACCGTTTGTTCTACCATTCAACCAACCATTCGACCAGTTGCTATGATGTGCACTGACCATCGGGGGGCAGACGCTCTGACCAGTAGGTTAGCTTGCTGCTGGGGCTAGCCTATTGGGACTGGACGAGAAGAGCCGGACACACCCTGAACGAATCCATACACCAGGCTGGTTTCAGCCCAATCCCCTCAGGTCAGGCCGAGGGACCTCTAGTTTATTCAATAAAGTTGAAGAACATGCACAGGGAGAAAAGGTATAATATATATTGGCATTGACTGTTTTGTTAAAGTAAGTAAAAATATTATAAATCAGGAAAAAATGCAAATGAGAGTTATCTGCCGGTTTCATTGATTGTATGCTTTCCTCCGCGCTCTCTCAGATATCTTGAATGAGCTCTTCCAGCGGGAGAACAGGGTATTGCATTACTGGACCATGAGGAAGAGGCGGCTGGACCAGTGCCAGCAGTACGTGGTCTTTGAACGAAGTGCCAAGCAGGTCAGTCCTGGGCGCCCTGCCCCCACCCTGTATTCCGACCTCCATTCAGCAGGCTCACAACCACTTGCTAATGATCCAAACAGTCGGGCCTTGTCATGAACAGTTTGTTCTGAAGAGAAACCCCCACAGCCTCATAAGGCGTGTCTCTTGGCGAGTGTAGCCCTCAGCTTGTCTCCGTTGGTTCAGACAGCAAGTACAAGTGAGAGAAGATGATTTAAAAATCGTCATGGAATCTAGGCTCTGTGTTTGCGTAAATACTGTGGTGGGTGCCTTTTTCTATCTCTGTATTTTTGTGTGAAAGATG
>NW_006294876.1:3398547-3401682 GCF_000327345.1 Myotis davidii | reverse complement strand
GATAAGGTAGGCAGGGAATACACCAGTAAAGAGTTCACATTTAGCCGAAACCGGTTTGGCTCAGTGGATAGAGCGTCGGCCTGCAGACTGAAGAGTCCCAGGTTCGATTCCGGTCAAGGGCACATGCCTGAGTTGTGGGCTTGATCTCCAGTAGAGGGCGTGCAGGAGGCAGCCAATCGATGATTTTCTCTCATCTTTGATGTTTCTTTCTCTCTCCCTCTCCCTTCCTCTCTGAAATCAATAAAAATATAATAATAATAATAATAATCAGCCTCACATCAGTATCCCCAAAAAGCATCTTGAGGGTCGCAGAATTTTGGTCCCTTCTGTTTATGAACACACGTTGGCCAGGTGAACATTTTCAGTAAAGACGTGTGTGAGCGCCACCTGATGTCGTCCATATGGACTCGATGTGTCTGCGTAAGTCGGATCCACAGCACATGGCTCCCTTGTGCCTAGGCTTGCACGCTCGCCAGGAGGAATGCAGACGTCTTCCTGAAGTACCTGCACAGGAACAGCGTGAGCATGCCGGGCATGGTGACGCACGTCAAGGCCCCGGAGCAGCAAGTGAAAAGTGAGTCAGCCTGGAGGCGCGCGTGACAGCGAGGGGAGGGGCTGGACGACATTGCCTGGAAACCCCATCCCGGGCTTCACTTTAAGGTCCATTTCACATATTAAAGCTCTGACTCATTATCTTAGCTGAGTAACAAAATATTAAATATACAGATTGGTAATCCTATATAATAAAAGCCTAATATGCTAAGTGCCCAACTGTTCGTTCGACCGTTTGTTCTACCATTCGACCAACCATTCGACCAGTTGCTATGATGTGCACTGACCATCGATGTGCTCTGACCAGTAGGTTAGCTTGCTGCTGGGGCTAGCCTATTGGGACTGGACGAGAAGAGCCGGACACACCCTGAACGAATCCATACACCAGGCTGGTTTCAGCCCAATCCCCTCAGGTCAGGCCGAGGGACCTCTAGTTTATTCAATAAAGTTGAAGAACATGCACAGGGAGAAAAGGTATAATATATATTGGCATTGACTGTTTTGTTAAAGTAAGTAAAAATATTATAAATCAGGAAAAAATGCAAATGAGAGTTATCTGCCGGTTTCATTGATTGTATGCTTTCCTCCGCGCTCTCTCAGATATCTTGAATGAGCTCTTCCAGCGGGAGAACAGGGTATTGCATTACTGGACCATGAGGAAGAGGCGGCTGGACCAGTGCCAGCAGTACGTGGTCTTTGAACGAAGTGCCAAGCAGGTCAGTCGCCCTGGGCGCCCTGCCCCCACCCTGTATTCCGACCTCCATTCAGCAGGCTCACAACCACTTGCTAATGATCCAAACAGTCGGGCCTTGTCATGAACAGTTTGTTCTGAAGAGAAACCCCCACAGCCTCATAAGGCGTGTCTCTTGGCGAGTGTAGCCCTCAGCTTGTCTCCGTTGGTTCAGACAGCAAGTACAAGTAAGAGAAGATGATTTAAAAATCGTCATGGAATCTAGGCTCTGTGTTTGCGTAAATACTGTGGTGGGTGCCTTTTTCTATCGCTGTATTTATGTGTGCAAGATGAGAGTTCGTTCTTCAGATAAATCGAGCAAAAATAACGTAAGAAATGTGACAGAATGTCTAACAATTCGGTGTAGCCAACCACGTTCCTACACTTGGCTCATGCAGAGTCACCTGGAGGGCACGTGGGAAGTGTCCCCCTCTCTGAAGTCCGTTTGGGAAAGTACTTCTGCCTGAACGTCAGTCATGGAAGGTCGTTTTAGGTGAAAGCCTGTCGCACCCCTAACTCGGACACAGGATCCCTGTCGCTCCTCTTGGGCCTTCACGGTAGCATAAGAACCCACAGGGCCGCTCACATGCTCCAGGTCAGACCCGGACCAAGGTGCCTTCTGAATCCACCTGTCCACCTACTATGTGCTGTCGCAGGCCAGGCATTTAGTGAACTCTTACAGCCTAAGAAAGATGGTGTCTTCCTCGCACAGGCTTCCTCTTAGGGAGCACGTTTGTTCCCTGTGGGTAAATGTTCGTCTGGCAGTGGGTGGCCTGGTCCCCAGAGGCGGCGGAGCTGGGGGGCGCGGTCCGCGCACCTGGCATCCTGACTCGGCCTGTTCTCGTCTCGGATGACTGTGCAGGTGTAGTCATCATATTCCCAACAGAGGCGGGAAGCAGTAATGTCTTTAATGGTTAAATTATGTTTGCTTACCATAGTATTTACAAATAATTCAGCCATGTTTGAGACTTATGACAGCTTGGTTTTGTTCCTAATTAGAGATTGTTTCATAATTCTTTCCCACATCTCTATTATTTCTCTGTTGAAAGACAAGGAATCACTCAGCTACACAGAACAAAATTGTAAATAATTCCCTTGACAGAGAAATGGTCTTGCTTTTTCCTAAAGCCCAGCTTGTCTGCCAATTATAAAATCACTAAGTTTAGTCCCTGAGCAGTGCCAACCCACTGGCCCTGCAGTCCTGTCGGGTTCTGTACCGATCGCAGGTGCATAGTAGGTATCCATCGCTCCTGGAGAACCTGTCCCCGGCTGGATCAGGTCTCAGGATGGCGCCCTGAGGGTCACTGGGCGGAGCCTCACTGGAAGGTGTTGGAGAGGTGACCGCACTGCCCTCCCCCCAGCATCCTGCCCACCACTGCCCCAGGCTCGCTGCCCCTCCTCCTCAGCCCACCTCTGAAGGCTGACTTTCCCCAGGGCTCAGTTGGGATTTGCTCTTGTTTCTCTTTCTTCTCTTCTCGGTTGCTATCTCCCAGCCCTCACCTCTATTTCTGGCGTCCAGACCTGTCCCCGCAGCCTCCTCCTTGGCAGAACTGTCCCCCACGTCCCCCTCATCTTACAGGGTGTGTGGTTCCTGATTCCTGTCTTCCCCTCATCGCCCCACCTTCACCCTTCATCAGTCTTGTGAGTGCAAACCTCCCCTGCGTGTCAGATCTACCCTTCACTCCCAGCAGAGCCGTCATGCCATGTCCTGTCTAAACCTCTGAGCCAGTTTGCTAATTGGTGTTGTTCCTTCCACTCACTCCGTCCCTTCCCGCACAGCAGTCCCTGCCCTCCACAGCCTCACCCCCAGCCTCTCCCCATGAGGGACCAGCTCCCTCAGCTTGGGACCATTG
>NW_006294876.1:3391449-3396803 GCF_000327345.1 Myotis davidii | reverse complement strand
GGGGAGGGACATGGCCCTGCTGGGGTGGGCAGGTGGTCCAAAAGAGGCATCTCTCCAGAGAGTGGCCCATTAAGCCCCTAGAGGAAACCAGATTTAGAAAGTGGTCCCTGTGTGTGGTTACAATAGACTGTGCAGGGACAAAGAGGAAGGTCGCTCAAGGACAGAGTTCCCTGCTGGGACTGCACCAGCCCTTAGCCCTGCCTGCTCCATTATCCTCTCCCAACTCTCACAGACTGATGAAAGCTGAAATGTTCTACAAACTAACATCATCCAGCCGTCTACCTTAATACTAAGACATTCTAATAGTACTCAGGGAACCAGAGTGGAGAACCCAGACGCCTGCACTGTGTCTCTCCATCCCTCCCGGGCCCATCCCTTTCAGCCTCAGGTCCCAGCGTTGGTACCTCCTCTGCTGACTGCCTTCTGAGCAAGGCCTCCCACTCCCGCTTTGTCTTCTGTGTATCTCTCCCCTTCCGGTCGGCAGCTGCAGGGCCCAAGCTTCCCATTCCCTGGTGCCTCCTGCACCGACTCCATCGTAGGCACTCGGGACGATTAGCTGTGTGAATGGAGAAACCAAGGGCCTTTGAACAAATGGGCAGAAGTGGCTTTTTGCCTCCATTCAGAGTCCGGTTAACCTTGTTGCCGAGATGGGATGGGACCTTGGGCACACCAAAAGTACATCCCAGCCAGGGAGCTGCCTGGGAAGGATCGGTCCTGGTTTTCTTAGTTTTCTTCTAAAACGCTGGAAATGTGCCCAGCAGAGGCAGGGTGTTTCTGTGCCCATACCAGCCCGGCAGTGGATGACTTGGGGAGTAGAAGGAAACATGTAAAAGCTTCGACTCAGTCATGCTTCTTTCCCACCCACCGCTGGCTCTTTCAGATGTGTGTGTTTAAGTAAGTCTGATTGCACCTCAGGCCTGTGAAAACGGGAGGAAAGCACTGACTTCCATCTTAAGCCAGGAAAGAGCAGAGGGGTTAGAACTCGTTCTGTGGCAGCCTGAGCCTGGCTGGCCCCCGCTCTCCAGGCGCGGTCGCTGCTCCCGACTGGAGGGCGAGGCCGTGTGCTCTGCCCGCTCCCCGTGGTGCTCAGGCACAACGCGGAGGCCCCCAAACCAGTGAAGTGGGTGCCCCCCTGGGCACTCCCCGGATCCAGGAACAGGAAGAAAGGGTTAAGTTGTGCTTTGGAAAGCTGGGAGTTTGCATCTGTGCTCCTGCTCTGGTCAGACTCCTGTGGGGTTGTGAAGTTCCCATGACATGAACGTCCCCACATTTAACAGCGTGAGGGTCGCAGCCCACCCCTCACCCACACCTTCGCAGTGCGTGTGGTTTCTTTTCTTACGCTTTTATTGTGACTTTAGGTTCCTGATTATAAGAAACTCTTGACCTTTTTATTGTGACACAATTACATACCTCCCAGTTTTAGAATTACCCTTATTTCAGGAATTGGTCTGTTTTTGAGGGGCTGCTCCCTGATGTGGGCTGTCCAAGGCCTGAGACTTCGCATTTAGATGAGATACTGAGGAACTTGGACTGCTCAGCCGTGAACATTTCCCATTCCCTGTCTGTCCAGGCTCTAGAATGGATCCATGACAACGGGGAGTTCTACCTGTCCACGCACACCTCCACGGGCTCGAGCATCCAGCACACCCAGGAGCTGCTGAAGGAGCACGAGGAGTTCCAGATAACCGCCAAGGTGCGTGCAGACCTGCTGTGCGCGCCTGTCAGCGGCCTGCACGTCTGCGGGGGTTTTTCCAGAATCACCTCGAGCAGGGTACCCTGGGTAAATGAGGGAGTTCTCAAATAGAGCATTTCAGAAACACACGATGAAGCGAGAAGAGGGTGACCCACATGGATCGTTGGACATGAGTTTGTGATACTTCCTATCGCCGTTCACACGGCCCCTCAGTTCCCCTCATGTATCTGTGACTGCTGGTCCTTTGACTTCTGCAAGTACTTCCTGTCCCCTTCCTTTCCATTTCTCTCCTGAGCTCTTTCCTCGGGCGTTCTGAGTAGTTGCTGTTTTGTGAAGCACTGTTTGGTGTGCCAGCTGGACTTGTTGTGTGCTGTGGGTGTGTTCCTTCCGCCTGAGCTGGTGAAAATTGTTACAGTAGCATTGTGTGCTCAGCCTGTGTTCCCAGTAGGTTGTCCATAGGTTTTATAAAACTGAGGGGGTGGGGGGTGCATTTTCAGTTTTCTCCCCAAAATCAAAATACAACTAAATACACCTTTATGGCCGCTGCAGTATAGGTGAGTACAGGTTAATTTTTAAGCAAATATATAAGAGTCTACACATTGGCCTCAGAGGCCTCAGAATGCTCTGAGATTCCGTTTCCTTCTCAACCGGTGGTGTTTTTCCTTCTGTTTTTCAGAGTTTTTGAATAGACCTTTATTATAATACCTTCAGAAGTGCTGATATATTTTGATGATACATTTTGACTTTTTAGAAAAAACTAAAAATTCAAGAGCAGAAAATAGATGATCAACCTAAATAATATTTTTGGTTAAAAAGACGTATTCCTGTAAAGTAAAAAGATTGATTTCGTTGTGTGTGTGACCCTTCACTTGGCTTTGAAGACATATCAGAGAGGTATTTTTTAATCATTTGGGGTGAAGGCAGCTACTTTGTATTATGTTTATTTGTACTTTTTTGCGTTTTCTGTAACGATTTCGACTCCTCCTCCTATTCTTCCCAGTCTTCTGCTCCCAGCCCACCCTCCCTTCCTGGGCCCGAGCTCTAAGTCATGTCCTTTCACGCAGCATTGGGGTGCTGGGAGCCCTGGTCTCTGTTCTGGAAAAGCAGCTAGTCTAGTGGAGCCACAGAACCGACCACGGCAGGGCTGGTGAAGAGGCCGGGTGCTCTGTGGGCACCGTGAGCATTGGGGAGGGCAGGCTCAGGCGAGGACTGCCTCACCATGACAGCCGGGCCTTGGGCACCAAGAGGAGAGCCGGCCGGGCCTGCTTCTGCAGGTAAGGACCGAGTCTTCCTTCCTCCAGGTACAGCGCACCTCCAGCTGTGAAATCCTCATTTGCATTAAAAGTTGGATAGAAAATTAGTTATTTATGCGCGCTACACGACCTTTATTTGTTTCTCTGAATATCCTTTGGTTATGAATAAAGGTCTGTAGGAAATACTTAAGATAGCACCAAGCGGTAGATGTGAGTTTGTTCTTTTCTCTGGCTGAGCGTTTCAGCAGCGCTTCACTCTGCAGGCCGTTCACACACACCCAGGGGCGCCGTGCACAGGACAGGGTGAGTGTCCCGTCGGGAGCTGAGGAGCCTGGCAGCTTAGTTCCACCAATGGAGTGTAGGAGGATTTTTCCATTGTTCCTAACTTTCCTTTTCCTCAAATTTGGAGTATGGTCATTAGAAGAATGAGCAGTTACAATAACAGGCATTTTTTTTTGCCATTGTTTAAGCATCTAAAACCATAAGTGACATCTGACCTTTCTGTTTTGCAAATATGCAGAAGCTGTTTCTTTCATTGGATGTATTGATGAGAGGAACTGGTCTGTTTTGAATAACCACCTCTCACTTTTTTTCTTAGCAGCTTTTCCCCTTCAGTTTCTGCTTTCCTTTCATTTCATCAGAAAGTGCCTGCTTTGGTGCTTGGAGGTGTCCTTTAGCTTCTCCTGTTGACACTAGGCTACGTTCTTGTACCTTCTGTCACCCTGTCGCATGTCTTCCAAGAAATCGTTTTTCTTCTGTTATATAGAGACTCCTTCCTGTGACAGGCAGCCTTCCAGCCCAGTTGTTACCGCGATTAGCACTGTAAGGCTGGGTGTCAATGGACACAAAGCCTCCGTTCATTTCACTGAGACGCAACTCTGATCATTTGCAATGCAACTCAGCATTTAAAACACATTCTTAGAGTCAGGATCAGCCTATCGGTGTTACATGCTGGCAGTGGGTCTGTTCTGTGATGTGTGTAGACATGTACATAAATCTTCCTGAAATTTCTTGCTGTGTTTTGTTTTAATGCATTGTCTGTTTTATCTCCACTTCTCTGTCCCCGGCTCTCAGAACTCGACATAGTTTTCTTAACCCCTCCATGGTTTGTGCCTAAATGGTGGGACAGCACCACTCTTCTGTGCTTTCCAGCAGGTTAACATCTTGGCCCTTGGCAGTGAAATCTGACCGAGGCAACCTAACTTTTGGAAATCCTGCATTAGCCATATTAATCCTCTGTGATATTAAATTTATTAGTGCTCCTAATTTAATTCCTTTTGGAATTTACGCTTCCATATCGGAAACTTGAACTTCTTATTTCCTTGGTTTATAACTAGGCTTGTCTCACATCTTCAGAAAGGTCTCCTGCTGGCGACAAGCCAGAGGCTGCTTTAGCAGATCCTCTCCTTTCAGTCCACTCTGCTGGAGTCCATTCTCACAGGATGAAAGCCTTAGAAACTTGCTGACTTTTTCAATAAACAGCTTATGAATTCACAATATTGATTTTTTTCACAGAGATAATTAATGTTCCTTGAATTTTATTTTTCTTTCTTTTTTTTTTTTTTTTTTTTTGTTAAACCTCATGGGGGGATATTTTTTTCCTTTATTTTTTTTTTTTTTTTTTTTTTTGGTGGGGGGAGAAAAAGGGAGGAGGGAGGGGCAGAGAGAGAGAGAAACATTGATGTGAGAGAGACATATCGATTGGTTGCCTCCCATATGTGCCCCGATCTAGGCTGGGGATGGAACTTGCAACCCAGGTATATGCCCTTTACTGGAAATTGAACCTGAGACCCTTCAGTCCACAGGCTGACACACTAACCACTGAGAAACACTGGCCAGGGCTTATTTTCATATATTTTTGAAGTATATGTGTTCATGCTCTTAAGAGTAGCTACCATGCCCATTAAAGTTATAGGCATATACACACTTGCATAAGGAACCTAATATTTTTCTTAGTAAATATTGTGTGACTGTCCACTATGTGCCAGACACAGGGAGGTGCAGGAGATATTAGCAAGCAGAACAAGCACCCTGGCCCGTGGCGGTCACCTTCTAACAGAAGAGAGACAGACAGCAGTGTCATCAGTACACTGCATCCTGCGGGAAGGTGCTGCGGGCCGTCAGAAGCAGCAGTGCAGCGGGGAGGGCGGCTGGGCAGGGCGGGATGTGGAGAAGGTCTTTGGGGGAGCAAGGCCTTACAGGAGCCACGAGGTCATCTAGAACAGTGGTCGGCAGACTCATTAGTCCACAGAGCCAAATATCAACAGTACAACAATTGAAATTGCTTTTGAGAGCCAAATTTTTTAAACTTAAACTATATAGGTAGGTACATTGTTATTAACCTAATTAGGGTACTCCTAAGGCTTAGGAAGAGCCACACTCAAGGGGCCAAAGAGCCGCATGTGGCT
>NW_006294876.1:3386418-3390538 GCF_000327345.1 Myotis davidii | reverse complement strand
AGCAGTGGCAGTCTGGGAGGGTACAAATGGTTTGCTCGACTTTTACCTTTTTAAATCATCACTTGTAAGGGGAAACCATATTTTTGTCTCTAACAGAGGTGATGAAAATTTAAGAAAAGAAACCTAAAACTTCTCGTTACCATCTCTTAAAAGAAATGGTGGCAAGAGAGTTTATGAACTCATCCTGTACACTACTGGATAGGTGACCGCGACAGAAAGTTCAACATCCTACTGTCTTTGCTTTAAAAATAAACCTTCTTTTACACATGGTTCACTGTCTCCTGAAAACGTGCGCATTGTAAGATGTTTCTGTGTAACATTTGGACTAGGTTCAGATGACTTTGTGGAGACAAACTGTTTTTAGCCTTGAAAGGAGAAGGATTCGTAATTGCTAGATGTTTTAATGATGCTACTTCCTCCCCCGGTCCTTTGTTTGCCATACTGTTACCTGACTTTAAATGTATTGGCATTTCGGGGTCCATATCTTACAAACGGATGGCAAAATGGATGGCTCCCCACAAAAGCAAAAGGAAAAAAGCAACCTAAGCTTTCAGGAGAGCATTTCCTTTCTTACCTTGCATGTGGATCCCTCACAGCTCCTAACAGACAACAGTATAGAGCAGTGGTTGGCAAACTGATTAGTCCACAGAGCCAAATATCAACAGTACAACAATTGAAATTGCTTTTGAGAGCCAAATTTTTTAAACTTAAACTATATAAATAGGTACATTGTTATTAACTTAGTTAGGGTACTCCTAAGGCTTAGGAAGAGCCACACTCAAGGGGCCAAAGAGCCGCATGTGGCTCGCGAGCCCCAGTTTGCCGACCACGGAGGAGGCTAGCACTCCAGGCAGCAGCGCACCTGTGCAGAGAACCAAAGGCAAGAGCCCGCCTGGGCCGGGTGCTGAGTGCTCAGCGGCCCCAGGTGCGGGTTCATGTGCAGTCTGAGCATCTTCAGTGCCGACTGGGCAGTTGCCTGGGGGCTTCTGGCTCAGAACTTCTATTGGACAGACCAGGATAATCTGTCTGGGTTCTGAACTCTGACCTTGCTTTCGGGGATTTAAAAAATCAATTTCCTAAACATTAGTCATAAAGGTTTTCTAGTTAAAGCTTCTCACAGCTGAAGAGTCACTGTACGCATTGGCATTGCCCGTGGGAACATTGCAGGAAGCCCCTCGTGAGAATAAGTGAAATGGATGTGACTAAAGATCGGTTGGAAAGTTGGGGTTGAGTGAAGTTACTGCTATTACATAGAACCAATGTTGGATGGTTATCCTTAACTTTACATGAAGTCAGAAACGTAATGCTTAACTTAATAAAAGATCTTTCCTAGGCCCATATACAAGGAAATGACCCTTTTAAAGGGAGTTCTAAAACAGGGATCAGTCTGAAATCGCCCTGTAGAGAAGCCCCGGCCCTGACGTGGCTTTTCCTCCCTGTCTCCCGCAAGGGAACCAACATGAACGTGTGAGGCACGTGTCTCCTCTGCGGGGATCTTGCGAGCGTCTGCCGTGCGCGCTCCTGGCCCCAGATGCACAGGAAGCCCGTCTCGGGGGGCTGCGCCCTCGGGGAGCTTTTGCTCTGACGGGTGCAGAGTAAACATGTGTAAAGCAGGGAAGGTCTTCGTGCCCAACACACACGCATTCAAGGACAGTCAGAATCCAGAGGGCGCCCCGAGGGAACGCGTGCTTATGCATTTACAGATTTCTGCTGAGCATCCGGCAGATGAAGACGTCGACAGAAAGTCTAGATTGTTTTTATCCAGGGGTTTCATAATGCCATTCATTGCCGAAGAGCTGAGGATAGGTAGCTCGTCTAGGTCCAGGGAGACGAATTGGATGGACGTGGGGCGTTGGTCTGAGCGTCTATCACCAGCACTCTGTTTCCTGTTCAGAGCTGAGCTGTAGGCAGGTTGCCCCAGTGGCTGGTTTCTGCAGTTGGGTTCATTTGCCTCCCAATACTTTCCTGTTGTGTGTGTTTCTTGCAGCAAACCAAAGAGAGGGTGAAGCTGTTGATCCAGCTGGCTGACGGCTTTTGTGAAAAGGGCCATGCCCATGCGGCAGAGATAAAGAAATGTGTCACGGCCGTGGATAAGCGGTACAGAGACTTCTCTCTGCGGATGGAGAAGTACAGGACCTCTTTGGAGAAAGCCCTGGGGATTTCTTCAGATTCCAACAAATCGGTAAATGGCTCTGTGCAGACGGAACCCGTCAGGGTGCTCTGCGTGTCCTGCGTGCGCTTCAGGCCGCCGAACTCATCGCTGTCTTATTCCACAGAGCAAGAGCCTTCAGCTGGACATCATCCCAGCCAGCATCCCGGGGTCGGAGGTGAAGCTGCGCGACGCCGCGCACGAGCTTAACGAGGAGAAACGGAAGTCTGCCCGCAGGAAAGAGTAAGCCGGACGTTCAGAACCTGCCAGGTCCCTTGAAAAAGAAAAGAGAATGTCACTGGGACAAACAGGCATCTGTGGGTGCTTTCAGGTTAAATGGCGTTGTGACATCTGCTTGGTCGGAATATGCTTAGTTTTTGCAGCTCAGACTCAACGGCGTGCCCTGTCCCCTCCTCACCGGCCTCAGCAGCAGTCGCTCGTTACCTGTCCCTGCACTCCCGTCGCTAGGGGCTGGCACATCGAGTTAGTGTCATTTGTCCTAGTGGACCAGGATGGGAATACTAAGGAGAAGAAGTGACCAACAAGGGGGGGTGTTTAAACGTTAGTGAACGGTACTGGGTACTAATAGACAAAAGATTGCTCTGAGTCCGTGATTCTCAGTCGGGCAGTTTGTGCTCTGGGGGACACATTGGCAGCGTGTGGAGGCGTTTTTGGTTGTGGCATCTGGTGGGTGGAGACAGGGAGGCTGCTGAACATCTACAAGGCATGGCACCCAGCAAAGCATTATCCGCCCTGAGTGTCGAGTGCTGAGCTGAGAAACCCCGATCTCTGGGAAGCTCGACAGAATTTGTCCCAAATTGTTTCTTCTTTCGACTTGGTGGCTAGATACTCTCATTCTGTCTATTCTCGATTGAATTCTCCAAAATACATGACTGACTAATGATTTCTGAACCACTTTATTATTCCATAAGCCATAGAAGTGGGTAGTGTGCCCTGGCTGTGCACTAACTGTTTGCTATCTTCCTGTGTTTCAGGTTCATAATGGCTGAGCTAATTCAAACTGAAAAGGCTTATGTCCGGGACCTCCGGGAGTGTATGGATGTAAGTAAGTTTTTTTTGCTTGTTTATTTAGATTGTGTATAATCTTGCATATATTCTTACCTATTAGTAATTCTTAAAATAATCACACTTTTTAGAGCCTCCGCCTGCAGACTGAAGGGTCTCAGATTTGATTCCTGTCAAGGGCTCTGAGATTTAAAGTGTCGTAGGCAGCCAGTTTCACGTTGCACCTCTGTGACATTCTGGCTCGATTTCTGCTCATTACGGGCTGATGCAGCGTTAACCCTCTCTCTCCGTGTGTCACATGGCGGCCGGGCCGCTGTGCCCGTTGTATAGAATTCACAGCAGCTGCAGAAAGATGCACCTACTGATGATCATTGGCAACTAATACTCAGTAGTTCTGTGAATATTTGTTGCACCTTGTGGAGTAGCTTAATTCCAAAATTCAAACCTCGGAATAAGTTTAGAGTCAAAAAGTACAGGAAGTGTTCTCAAGTACTATAGCAATGAGGGTTTGTGTGTGTGTGTGTGTGTTGTTGTTGTTTTTCCAGTTGTTCATGCTTTCCTAAAAGATTCTATTCTTAAGACATACTTTTGAGTATACATGAACTTGGGTCCAGTCCTACAGAGGTCAGAAATACCGGAGTCTGGAAAGTTTGGTGTCAGTTGTTGTCTAATCCCTGTTCCCTCCCGCCAGACCTACCTGTGGGAAATGACGAGTGGAGTGGAGGAGATCCCGCCCGGCATCGTGAACAAGGAGCTCATCATCTTCGGGAACATGCAGGAGATCTACGAGTTCCATAACAAGTGAGTGTGCTGTCCAGGGAGCCACAGCCGGTTGCCCTGGAGAGCCGGGGGCAGCGCTGACCATCCCTGATGGGCAATCAAGGTTTCCCACGGCAGCAAGTACAGGTTTCAGCAAAATTTGATTGAAACCTGCCAGGCTTTCTT
>NW_006294876.1:3382691-3386383 GCF_000327345.1 Myotis davidii | reverse complement strand
GACATTCTAAACACAATTTTAATACAGGCTCAACTTTATATTTGTGCTCACTGTTGGTAGAAATGAGGTGCGGAAAACTGTGAAAACTGTTTTCATGAGACCCTAACTCCTCTCGAGCTGTGTCATTGGCTGCTGCATAAGTTACTTCTTAGGGTTAAAAGAAAGAAGAGGTTTCCAATTACAAGCGATGTTCAATCTTTTTATTTATTTATTTATTTATTAACCCTCACCCAAGGATATTTTTCCATTGGTTTTTAGAGAGACTGGAAGGGACGGGGAGAGACAGAGAGAGAGAGGGACATTGATTAGTAGAGGTAGAGGCACGTGCCCTTGACCAGAATCAAATCTGAGACCCTTCAGTCCGCAGGTGGAGGCTCTAAGCACTGAGAAAAACTGGCTAGGGCAATGTTCGGTCTTTTTGGATAAGAAGGAAGTGGGAATGGGGGACGGAACAGATATGCAGTCTGTCCAGAATGAGATGCACTTTCCACTGGTCAGAGGAGGACACAGGTTCATTTCTAAGAATTTTTTAAAAGTAGTGTAACCTCACCCAGCCAGCGTGGTTCATGGTTGAGCATCGACCTATCAACCAGGAGGTCACGGTTCGATTCCCAGTTGGGGCACATGCCAGAGTTGCAGGCTTGCCAGTATGGGGCATGCAGGAGGCAACTGGTCAGTGATTCTCATCATTGATGTTTCTCTCTCCCTTTCCCTTCCTCCCTGAAATTAATAAAAATATATTTATAAAAAAAGTAGAGAAACATCAATTGGCTGCCTCCTGTACGGCCCCTACTAGGGATGGAGCCCACAACCGGGCATGTGCCCTGACCAGGAATTGAACCGCGACCTCCTAGTGAATGGGTCGATGCTCAACCATTGAGCCACACGGGCCAGGGTAAAGGGGTTCTTCTAATTGAATATTTCCATCCCTACATTATGTCTCTTACTACTAAACAGCACTTTCCCGAAAGTGAGCTGCTAGGTTAAAGTTTCTATTAGAAAGTGTTTAAATGCTAAACCAGTGAGGTGAATGTCACAGTAACTGACCCTAGTTAAGAGCTGCACATTCTGCTAAATCTCAGAATCTAGAGGGCACAGATTTTTCACTGCATTTGATTAAAATGATGAAACTCAGGCATTGCCTGAGGCCACGGTATGCTTGGTCTAATTTCTGGCATATTTCACTACTGAAATGTTTTAAAACATCATCATAGTAGGATAACGTTTTCATTCTCTGCAGCATATTCCTGAAGGAGCTGGAAAAATACGAGCAGTTGCCGGAGGACGTGGGGCATTGCTTTGTTACTTGGGTAATGAAACCTCAGCTTCTTGTTCACAGTTACTAGGTGGCTTTGAAGGGAGTTAGGAGGAACATTGTCCATTTCTTTTCTGTCACCGTACTCTACTGGAATCTGCAGACAGAGAAATGGGCTTTGTCTCAGAGAATTACATTCCCCAGCTAGTTACTGATGTAGAATGAGCTTATTATTAGCAGTAGTAGTGATTTAAAAGAGACCATTTAGTGTGCCAGACCTCTGCATGGCCCCGGGGATTCCCAGCTAAACATGAGTGTCCAGCCCTGCCAGGGTCGGGGTGGGGGGTCTCCCCGTCCAGAGTGGGCAGACACGTGACCTGTGATCGTGCCGTCTAAGTGCACTGCCCGGCTTTCCACACGCCGTTGTAGGGGAAGAGAGCACGTGCCAAACCCCAGCGTGCTGGGTCAGGGGAGGCTGCTGGAGGTGTATTTCTCAGTTTAGTAGACTTATTTATAACATAGGGTTTCTTTAATTTGGGCCTTAAATAGCCTTTGTCCACATCGCTTCTTTTCTATATAAAAGTTGATCATATTTTGACTTACTGCCGTTCGAAAGTGATGTTCTCATGCTTTTTGTTTATAGGCAGACAAGTTTCAGATGTACGTCACTTACTGCAAAAATAAGCCTGACTCCACTCAGCTGATATTAGAGCACGCAGGATCCTACTTTGATGTAAGTCATGGGTTACTGAGGAAACAGGTTTCCTAAGTTATTTCATAACTTACACCTGATGGATGGGATGATATTTGGATTTTTATCTATCACATATATGGTGGGATAGACTTATATTTTCTTCTGTTTTAAAATGCTCCTTCTCAAGCTATATATCTGTACGAAATTCAGGCTTTAATATGCGTGTGTGTATGTCATTACTATCTTTATATAATCATAAATGTTTACATGTACAGAAGATGTAAACTATTAAATTAGTCTATTTCCCTCTTTAAAAAAAGTAACTTTGAATCTTTTAAAATCATTTCTTTTTCCCATTTTAACTTCATGTTGTTATTTTCCAAAAGTGGCCTACCAGTAAAATTTTACAAATAGCACTGTAACCACTAGGCCCATTAGGAGTTTTATTAATTATATTCTCATTGATGTAAACATAGATGTAGCTCATCCTTTTTAAAATATATATTGCATGGTGACCATTTAGTACAAAAAGGAAAGCAGTCTCATGCTATAACATGCAGAATTCTTTTTGGGTTTGTAGGACGTAGTCACCTGTGTGCCATATAAATTCTGATCGAAAAAAGGGGTGCTTTTGAAGGCATGTATGCTTGTGCGTGGCCAGGTGTGACCATCTGCCCTTCTCTGCAAGTCTGGGGACTGAATACATTCAGCTTCTCTCTTTGCGAGAAGCCCTGCCTGCAGATGACCCTGTGTCCGTGCCATTCTCCTGGCCAGCAATCGCACCTCCCTGCCTTTGTAAATACGCCTGCTCCCAGCCCAGATGCTTTTCTTCTCAGCCTTTCATAGACCCTATCAGTGGTCGGCAAACTGCGGCTCGACAAACCGCGGCTCGCGAGCCACATGCGGCTCTTTGGACCCTTGAGTGTGGCTCTTCCACAAAATACCATGTGCAGGTGCGCAAGTACAGTGCTATTGATATCAAAAATATAAGTCTTTGTTTTACTATGGTTGCAAATATCAAAAAAGTTCTATATGTGAAACGGCACCAGAGTTAAGTTAGGGGTTTTCAAAATGCTGACACGCTGAGCTCAAAAGGTTCGCCATCACTGTCCTAAGCCTTAGGAGTACCCTAATTAAGTTAATAACAATGTACCTACCTATATAGTTTAAGTTTAAAAAATTTGGCTCAAAAGAAATTTCAATCGTTGTACTGTTGATATTTGGCTCTGTTGACTAATGAGTTTCCTGACCATGGCCCTAGGTCATTGCCACTAGGAGAAACCCCACACTGAGCGGCCACGTGCGGAGTTAGAATTATATAAGGCTCAAGCATTGAGAGCATGTGGCACGATGAATGTTTGGAATCATAAGGCCATTAGAAAAACAACGCTTTGCCCTAACAACCTTCAAGAAAACAGGAAATCATGTTTGTCTGACAGAGATCTCACAAGTTACTTGCCCGTCGTTTTCCTCGTACAGCTGCGTTTCTGTCAGGGCTCAGTTAGCTCGGGTGGCGGCAGAGGTGCTGGGCAGAGAGTGGATATTCACAGAGGGCGTCCCCCTCCGCAGAGAGGGGTGCAAACAGCAAGGACTTTATTGCATGGAAACGGCTGAAATGCACAGGAAGAATCAGTCGTGGCATCAGATATGCCACTGACCAGGGAGCTGGGTCCTGCTTTCCCCCCAACTCTGCCCCCTCCCATCCAAAACTTATAAGTAAAGAAACTTCAGAAAAGGGAATAC
>NW_006294876.1:3360463-3382652 GCF_000327345.1 Myotis davidii | reverse complement strand
CAGGATTAAATCTTGTGAGGTATTATGGAAGACTACTGTGATCTTGTAACCATGTTTGAATCGTATAATACAATGATAGGTAATAAGGATGCCAACAAAAATTGGAGGTGCATTTCTGAAAATGTTATTAGAACCAGGAGTGTTAAATACTACTAAGCATTCCCAGCACATTGTGGTGCGTTCTGCTCAGACGTGCGGAGGGGTGAGCCCAGATACATGGCGGTGTGGATTGGCCTCCTAAGCGTGGGCTGGAAGAAGCTGGCTATAGAGAGACACGTGCTGCATGAGTCCCTTTCTGTGAACCTCCAGGACATGCAAAATCCATCTGTGATGATAGGAATCAGAGCAGGGTTGCCTCTGGTGGCGGTGGGAGGCACGGGTCGGGGAGCAGATTGGAAGGGGCGAGAGGACTTCGTGATGGGGAATGTTCTGTATCTCGGTTTGGGAGTTGCTTGTAAGTGGTCAGGACATTGGTCGGAACTCACTGACCTGCCCTTAAGATTTTGAATTTTACTGTATGTGAAAGAAATCCTTTAGATGCGCGAACCTGTGTATCATCGTTACGTCCTGAATCCCACATTTTAAACCATGGCAAATTGAAAAGAAACCTTGGAAACTACATTTATGATCTGGAAGCCAGAGGAGGAGTTGTCAGTTTTTAATTTAATCTGCTGGATGCCTGAGGAGCAAGTCATTTGGTGATTCGTGCGGCCAGCACTTCTCAGGGCTCCTCTGATCTGCTTTTTCTGGCGAGCCGGATCCCAATGACGAACAGATGGAGGACACCGCGATGTGGTGGCTTTTACGTCCATTTTGCAGCGTGGCCTTCCGGGTGACAGCCGTTCTTGATAAATTCTGAGAACGCTGAGAACTTAGAAAAGGCAGCCACAGCAGATTGGTGTGGGAATTTTGGGCTAAAGCAGCTGAGTCGTGAGCAGAATAGGGGAGCAGAATTCCTTGATGGTGTGTAGCCTTGTTAGTGAGGGAAAAGGAAGTGTCTGTGGGGAGGGTTGTGGTCGGTGACTCAGGCACACATGGCTGAAGCTTCAGGAGCTGGTGGGAGGGAGGGTGGCCGGTCCCTGACTCAGGTGTGACGGCTCCGAGGGCGCCCATCCAGCCCCAGGGGACAGCGCTGGGGGTCATTGACTTTGCCTGTTTGATCTGAGAGCCAGAGAGGCAGAGTCAACGCTGCCATCTTCGGGGTTCCAAGTGATGACACATTCACTTCTTGTAGGTTGGCCATATTAGAAGAATAATCAGTGATTTCTGCTTTACATTACAGAAAAATAATGTGTGTATATTCATGGTGGGGATACAGAAATGTAAACTGAGTCAATGCTGTCTAACTTGCCCAGTGCTGTTTGTATTTACTTATTTATATATAACTTTTCTTTAATTCAGGAGATCCAGCAGCGGCACGGGCTAGCCAATTCCATCTCCTCCTACCTTATTAAACCAGTGCAGCGCATAACCAAGTACCAGCTCCTTCTAAAAGTACGTGTGATGCATCCTCAGCCTGCAAAGTGTATGATTGGTACATTGCTATTGTGACTTTTTTTTTTATCTGTAAAGTTCCCTGAATTTTAAAAATGACACCTACCATGTTTTGTTTTAATTCATTGCCATTTATTTCCCTGACCAGTCTCTTAGTGCAGCAGGTAAATAAGAGTATATGCCTCAGTTATGCCCCTAAACGTCACTGACCAACCCTCGTCAGTAACACAGAATGAGAAAGAAAAGAGAAATTGTCAGTCCTGGAAATTTATACCATGGCTCCTAATATGGCTGCTGACTACGGACCAGGCACTGTGCTGTACGCTTTGCATAGATGAAGCCAACCTCACACAGTGCTGTCTGCAAGGTGGGCCCTGGCCTTAGGGTGGGGCGTGCCCCGAGTCGTCACCGGTCCCCACCACCTGGGCGTGGCTCTGCACTCAGGCCAGGCTGGTGCCCAGGTTTCCCCTGAACCCAGAAGCACTACCCTCTGGTCTCGTCATTTGTCGCGCACAAATGCATACAGTTTGTTTGTACAAATCAAAGTATTTGAGTCACACTGACCTGCTTTTTCTTGGTTACGAATGATTATAACTAAAGTCACACTTGTAAAAGTTCTAATAACTATTAGTCTTGGCAATTGGGTGGTAAAGAAAACTTAGAATTTGTGGTAAGAATGTCTTAGAGTGCATTCTATATGTAATTGACACATATTTTCTTGACTACAAGAAAAATAATCTACAGCCTCCATCTAATGGTGTTTACCCTGCCATTTCATTGGCTGGTGAATGTTAGTAATTAAACATTAGAATGTACAAGTCATTCATCCCAGGAACAGTATCTTATGAACCTGTGTCCCCAGTTCAGTCCTAGCACAATAGTAGGAGGCAATAATGACATTCAGAAGAGGGAGTTATGAATACCTGAAACTCTTCTGTACTCTCTTTATTGGTAAGAAAAAATGGAGAAATAGTTAGGAAGTGGCTGCCTTCCTTGTGGTTCCCTTCTGGAACTTTCTGTCAGAGCAGCTCTCTTGCCCCTTGGCATCAGGATCTCCCTGAGGGACTGTCTGACTGTCCTGTCCCTGCAGAGACTTGTGGGCTGAAACTCCACCCTGGAAGCCGAGAGGCTAAGCTGTTTATCTTAACATTTGCTCTTCACTTCCTAATTCCGCAAAGGCGGTCACCTCTGGCTCCCTCAGGATTGAAGGACTTTGTTTTAGCCCGTGGCTCTCTACAGACCGTTCCTCAGTGACCTCATGTGTGGTCATTCGCAGGCTGGGCCTGGAACTCCTAACCCTCCCTTGATTCTGAGGAGGGTCCTGGAGAACAGGAGTAAGTGGTGTTGATCCCCAGCCAGGAGCTCCTGCCAGTGCAGCTGGCCTCCGTGAGTGGAAGCCCTCTTTGCCATGCTGCTCAGAATCATAGGTAAACGCCATCTGGCCGTGAGTGAAGGTGCCTGTCCGTAGCTCAGTTGCTCCAGACCTTTGGGTGTGAGGCCAGAGCTGACCTCACTGTCATGTCCCTCTCTTGAGTCCTGGGACCCAGAGTGCTGTTGCTGTGGCACTGCCTGACAGTAGTCATTAATGTACAGGTGAGGTGTCTTGGAGCCCAGAGGAGTCAGAATTTGCTGTCCTTGCTATCATTCATCAATGATGGTGACCCTGAGATCCGCGACGTAATCACTCCCAGGGAGTATGATGCAATCATGGGAGCTTCTAAACATCCTGCAGGCAGAGGGTGTTGCACCATCAGTGTTCCTACAGCATCACTGCTCCTGCCGCACACTGTGCAGTTCCAGGTTCGATGGCCCTGCGTTCATGGCACCAGAGGCTCAGAGTCATGCTGGGCCCTGTGGAAGCTCAGTGGTACTGGCAGGACCCTGGCAGGACTTCAGCCACACCAGTAGCTGACTGCTCTGCTCTCCTAATGGAATATTTTTATTTGTCATTTTGGGGGCTTGGTAGTTGACATGTACACCAATTTTATCTTAACTTATGACTCCCCCTGGTTTCTCTGATGTGAAGAAATGTCCTGATTGAGCAGGACAGGCCTGTCTGTCCATTGGACACAAAGACAGTAATTCGTCTCCTGTGAGACTATATGCCCAGGAGACCACAGTCTGTTTTTTTTATCTTAAAAATCAAAGCTCTTTCATTTCTGCAAAGATCTTGGTGGTAGAGCATGTTGCAGTCTTCGCTAGTTCATGGTCTTGGTCTTCTGCAGGAGCTCCTCACGTGCTGTGAGGAAGGCAAAGGGGAGATCAAAGACGGCCTGGAGGTGATGCTCAGTGTGCCCAAGCGAGCCAACGACGCCATGCACCTCAGCATGCTGGAAGGTACCGGACGCCCCACACCTGTGTGCGCTTCCTGCGGACGTCTGAGAATGGATTTCCCTTTCCCTGAAAACCTTGGCTTCAGGCCTCTGTGTTTACTTAGGAGTAAGAGTCTAGATGCGAATGTCTTCTTTTTTAAAGAATTGGTTTCATTGCTTCCCTGAAGATCACGTGAAATGCTTCCACCTAACCACCTGTCCCCGTCCCATCACTGGGAATGGCCTCTCCCTACTCTGAGCTTCCTATCGCCTGGTCTCTGTTAGGTGATGGGTTCGGATAGATCAGTCCCCTAAGATGAGAAAATCCTTAAAGGGGCTTGTTGCTTCCCCATCTCTGCATCCATTGCATCACGTGCCTGAGCCTGGAACACGTAGCGAGTACCACACAACTGCTTATGCAGGTGAATGTGGTATATAACACGGTAGAGAATCAGATAAATACACTTTAAAATGTTGCCATTATAATTTCTGTGAATGCTTCTGCTTACGAAGGCGATTCTGTGTTCCAGAGCTTAACTCTTACTCTCAGGTTACACATTTACAAGTAGCGCTGCTGGCCTGCCTGTGTCATTATTGCTGGTAGCACTGAGCAGCACACTGGTTAGGGCAAAGGTGCTGCTCTTGGTCACAGAGACCAACAGTCAAGGCCAGGCGGCATGGCTTTCTTTCTCTGGTGTAAAATGCGGAGCTGGCGTGGCAGCCCTTCCTGACGCCAGGACCCGGGCTCTGCTCCTGCTCGTTTCTCTCCACGCCTCGGATGTGCCTGGCTGGCTCAGCTCAGGATGTGTCTCTAGACCAGCCGTGGGCAAACTACGGCCCGCGGGCCGGATCCGGCCCATTTGAAATGAATAAAACTAAAAAAATAAAAGACTGTGTACCCTTTTATGTAATGATGTTTACTTTGAATTTATATTAGTTCACACAAACACTCCATCCATGCTTTTGTTCCGGCCCTCCGGTCCAGTTTAAGAACCCATTGTGGCCCTCGAGTCAAAAAGTTTGCCCACCCCTGGTCTAAACTGTGTTAACCTTGCATCGGGCAGGAAGTGGGGGGGTGGGGTGGAGCAGGGAGCAGCTAGATGTCATACATGTGACTCTCCCCATGCGGCCTGTAGGTGTGGGGCTCCCCGAGCTGCAGAGGATGCTGGGAAATGGAGTGCTCATTTGAGGGACATGGAGGGGGCTTTTGCTATTAGGGAAGAGGGGGAAGTGGAAGTTGGGAGACAATTAGTCCCCACCTGCCCCAGGAATCTTAGAGTCCTGGCAACGGTCCCTTCCATGAAGAGATGAGCATTCATTAGCGAAAGCCAGCCAGTGGCCAGAGCATGACTGATTCTCATGAAGAAGTTGCGTGCAGAGGGCAAACTCCAGAGAGATGAGTACCCAGAAGGAAGGCTAGACGGTCTTATGGAAAGGCCGGGACTGCTGAGGAATGTCCTGGAAGGGTGTTGTAGGCCCAGGAAGCAGCAGATCAAGACGCGGGCTGGGAACGTCAGGGAATCATTCTGGGCGGAGGAGGTCTGTACGAGGAGTGTTGGGAGTGCAGGTGTCGAGGCATGGCATTCTCAGCTGGTGAGAATGCCACCCTAAGGAGCTAGAACATAAGGAATAAAGCCAAGAGGAATCCCTGCTTTAAAAAAAACAAAAAAACACGAAAAATGTATTAAAGTCTTGTTTCAGGAAGAATTAGCCTTTCTTGGATGGGCCAGTGCCGGGGAGGCAGGAGTCAGGGGCCCAAATGGAAACGCTAATCTGAGATTTAATTGATGGGCATTTTACAAACATTTAATAATCATAATGCTGTCCTTCTTATTTTAAATTGATTGTGACTCCTTTTTTATGTTGTAGGGTTTGATGAAAATATTGAGTCTCAGGGAGAACTCATTCTGCAGGAATCCTTCCAAGTGTGGGACCCAAAAACCTTAATTCGAAAGGGTCGAGAACGGCATCTCTTCCTTTTTGAAATGTCCTTAGTTTTTAGTAAAGAAGTGAAAGATTCCAGTGGGAGAAGCAAGTACCTTTATAAAAGCAAATTGTTTGTAAGTATTGGCATTCGGAATTTTAAGTTTAAAGGTAACACAATTGCAACATTTTTGTAGATTGAGAAAAATTACTCTTTGTTGCCTTCAGGTTATCCTAAAATGTGGAAAGTCCAAAATTGTCATTTCTTCAGTGAAATTCTTTGACAGCTATGAGTCCACTAGAGGGCGCTCCTGAGTTTGCGTTTTCTTAGACTTAGGAGACTTGCTTTTTCTAAATTCCGTAGACTCATAACTACAGGATAAAACACATTTTGTAAGTGAATTTAAACCATTTGCCTTTCGTGTACCTTAACTAGTTTTATAAATACACAAAATGATTATATCTCACTATGATTTTGTGCAGTACTCATATCATTGTAATTAATTTTTTATTCACCAACACTGGAACATACTTATGCAGCCTTACAGGGTGGCTCACTGTGGGATCTTAGTGACAAAATTTGATATATTTTCATTAAAAATAAATTTAAAATAAATATATGGGTTTTACAATAGCAAAATATGATTATTGGAGAAAAATATATGTAAGCAAAAATCGTTTTAAAGACCCACAATCCCACCTGTTTAGAGACAGCTGTCCTTGAGTGCTTGGCAGATACAGTGATGCATTTGAATTCTTACTTGTCATTGTACTTCCTGGCAAGAGAAACACACCTAGTGCCTTTTTTCCATTCGGAGCACATCCAACCAGTCTCTCTATAAAATCACATGTCAACTCAGAAAAGTCTCAGGCACATGTCGTCCCTAGGGTCCACTATATTTCCTTCTTTCCTTAGTAGCAATATCTCAGAGGACTGTCATCAAAAAATTTCTGGACAGGCTCAGGCAGTGGGAGGATTGGGCAAAACTAAGGGAAAATCACCATCAGAGAAAGAATAGAAAATGCATTAGAATTTGGTTTATTTATACAAGGTATGGCAGATTGCTTATAAACATTGATAGATATTTGGAATTTGGATAATTTATATTGTATTCGTTACATGTTTTTATGGTATCCATATGTTAATCAAATTCCCAAAGTAATAAAATACTACCAAGTGTAGAGAGCATCTGAATAATAATCTGGAATTTGCAAGTTCAAGCTAATGGTTTTCATACCCTTTCCTTTGGCTAACATCCTGTTTGAGATTGTCTTTTGGACCACAGCCACCTTACCTCATTTTAGATCATATTCTAACTGGAGAGAAAAAATGCAGCATTGCTGGCTAGTAATCTCACTAGCTGGCTCTAATCTAGCCTCAGAGACCAAACTAGTCTGTTTTAGAAGCTGATACATCTTCACTTAATTTATCTTTTAAAAGTTGAGGTTCCCTCAGAGGCCCCTCTGCGCTATGAATCGCTCTGGGTTATGAATCACTTCCTTCGCTGGAGGCGGAAGAATGAGTTGGGGGGAACATGATGTGATGGGGTTGAAGGTGTTGACCTTCATCTGCACTCTTCCGTGTTCCGCATATTACACCTACATGTATTACAGAGAGCAATTTTGTCCTTAGCCCTTAAAATTATTGGTGAAATACTAAAAGTTTACGCGATTGATAAAGAAATTGGAAAATAACTGAGCTGTTAAAACACCATTTTGCCCTCCATGAAGGTACTTCATTCATGCGGAAAATGGGAGTGGCAGCTCTTTCACAACCATAACAAACGCATTTTGTTATTTATAAGGTTGAAATGGGTCAACTCTTAATCTTCCAGATAATAAGGTTTCACATACTTTGCTTTTTTCCCTCTGGACTTACTTGTGGACTTGCATCAGAATCTCCAGTAATGGTGCTCACAGGATATGAAAAAGATGAAACCAGTCGTTTGTAGCCTAAGAACAAAATTTCCTTATTTTCACTAAAGTGAGGGCTAAGGATTACTTATTAAATTAACAAACTACGTTGTTATAACCTAGCATGACCACATGGTCTCTGAATTATACTCTCATCTAATTATATCATTGTCTTTTACACAGACCTCAGAGTTGGGTGTCACAGAACATGTTGAAGGAGATCCCTGCAAATTTGCACTGTGGGTCGGGAGGACGCCAACTTCAGATAATAAAATTGTCCTTAAGGTACGTCCATGGGGAGCTTGGGGCTATGCTCTGTGACATGTTTATTGTGGCAATGAATGCTTTATTTTTTCCTGTGGTTGAAACTGTTGGTTTTCATATCACTTTATGTGTTACTTTGATGTTCTGTTGGGATTAGTGATTACCACAAGAACCGTAGAATAAATTCAGTTTGGTATTCCAGGGATGAAATAACGTGAGCTAAACTTTTGCTTGCTTACTCAAATCAAATGGAGCAAGTCTTCAAACTTTTCCTGTACTTCCAGTCTGGAAAAGAATTGTTCATTCCCTGAGAGATGCAGGAAGTTCAGGTCCAGGAGGACAGAGATGGGCCCACAGCTTCCATGCACACTGTGGTTTTAGAGGGAAGGGGGCACCTGGTGGAGTGTGATGGCCTTGGACAGTTTCAAGGCTGAACATGCCAGCCGTCTCCATAGGGTCCTGGGCTCTTTGGCTTTCCAATTTGGGGGCAGAGGAAAAGGGGGGATAGTGATCAGCTACATGGGTTTTATGTAATGTTTTGATTTCAAGTGTTTAAAAGACACTAAGGGCACTTTGAGGTATCTAGTCTTTGGGGGAGGAAAGTATCTTTGAATATTTGATTTGAACTCTGTCTTGAATACACTACCCTCTCCTAAGAGTGGCAAAGGGCTCTAGGGGTGTCGTAATGTACTTCCCTCCTTCTGTGTTTGAGAAAATACAGATGGAACTGTCTGTTTGAGCTGTCTGGAAAGACCATAATTGACTTAAGGATGTTCTGGGGAAGATGTAGACAACGATTTGTAGGATATTGGGAGACAAGCCAAAAGCGTAATGGGCCTCTGGTGTGTGAACTTGCATGTCAGCGATTTTGCCTTACATTCCTTTAAATCTCTATGGTATTTCCAGCAACCCCAGGTTATTCAGCAGCGTGTCACTCTTATAGAGCCGCTGACTGTTACACCAGTGCGTTTTAAGGTGTTTACTCACACAGAAATGAGGAATTGTTTTGCAATGAATGTATGATTACCAACCCAGTGTGTTCTTGTTAGTACTGGCAGAAAGCCCTATAAAACATAAATTGCACTGTTAGCTAAATATTAGATAACTGAACTTTACTAAGGCATAAAAAAATTTTTTTAATTGTTTTATTGCTTAAAGTATTACAAAGGGTATTACATATGTCTCCTTTTTTCCCCGCCCTTGACAATCCCCTGGCCTCCCCTACCCCCAGTGTCTTATGTCCATTGGTTATGCTTATATGCTAAGGCATAAAATTTTAAAGTATCCTCAAGATGTTAAAACTTCCAACTTATATTAAGTGTTTATCTAGATTAGCTGCAGTGACATATGCCAAAGGGTGTATCTAAGAAATAGTGCCAGATATTTTAGCCAGTTATGGATTACTTTCATTTGGGACATAATAAAATACTCATGATGCAGTTGAACAAAAGACTTCCTGTGGGCTTTACCAGATGACAGTTTTCTAGGGAGTTTTGAGTAATATTTTTCTGACTTCCAAGAAGAGATTAAACAAAATGATGTTCTCATTAATTTTAGAGATTGCTTTGTGGTGATGACACTAGTGTGAATGGTGATGACAGTGGATATTGAGGTGGTGGCAGTGGAAATGGTGATGGTGGTGATGGTGATGGTGGTGGTGGTGGTGGTGGTGGAGATGGTGGTGGAGATGGTGGTGGATGGAAATGATGGTGGTGGAGATGGTGATGGTATAAATGTTGGTGGAGATGGTAGCGTTGATGGTGGCAGTGGTGGTGGTGATGGTAGTGAAGATGGTGGCAGCGGTAGTAGAGATGGTGAGGTGGTGGTGGTGGAGGAGATGGTGGTGGATGAAAATGATGGTGGTGGAGATGGTGATGGTATAAATGGTGGTAGAGATGAGTGTAAGTGATGTGATAGTTGAGAAAATGTTTTGGTGGTGGTGGTAGTAGAATGTGGTGGTGATGGAGGTGGTCACTGTCATAGTTGTCATGGCAATGATGCTGATGGCCTGGTAGTTGAAAAACAAAATGTGGTCTTTTTTTTACTTTTATAGTCTGCAAGGGAGAATTCTATTTCTAAATCCTTCCTTAAATGGATTGAGACTACTAGGAGGATCATCCTCTATAAATGTAATGATAAATTCGCTTTATATCATGAGAATTTTCTTTATTTCTGAACCATAGTAACAGTTTTCCTGATTTGTCTCCAAACTTGGCCAGATGTTTTTCCTCAGATACTTCTCTTTGTGTAGCCTCTGAACATTTGTACCAGGCATTTAAATTCCAGTAGGTCTGTGTGTTCAAGTTTTCCACCCTGAGACGCTTATTGCATGCACAAACTCCCCTGCTCCCTGATCACGCTGCTCCGACCCCAAAGTCAGCGTGACTGCTCTCCTGGCATCAGATTCCAGAATGGGAGCAAAAGGCCCCATTTATCCTTTATTTGCCCATTACTGTCCCTCAATAACTTTAAAGCCATATCCTCCAGTTAAAGCATTTTATTTAGAGAGTTCTCAATTTTAATTTCCTTTCCCACCATGGGCTTTGGCTTTCTAGTTTCAAAATAAGGCCCACCATGAGGACATGGTGGGTTCCCCTCCCTATGTGATCTCATCTACAATCCCACTGACGATTGTTTTAATCATTTACAGGGAATCATGTTTATATCATAGGAGGCTGATGTTTTCCATAAGGAAATTAAAACTGTTACTAAGGCCCAGGGCGTGTAAACGGAACACAAAGCGCCCCTTTGAGGCAGTGAGAGAAAAACCTGGGCGGAGTCACGCCATGTGTGTTCACTCAGCAGATGCTTGCTGAGGGCCTACCCCGTGCCATGTCCAGAGAACCTTTCTCCATGGGTATAATAAAGTCCAGGGCAATCCACCACGTGGAACTGGCAGTAGGATACACTCGTTTATTTAGCGGTTTATTCCCATTTACAGCTAGGGGCCATGAGTGCAGAGCTGGGGCAGGTTCTGTCCTGTGCGCTGGGAACTGCAGCCTCACCTGCTGGCGGTGGGACCGGCATTCTCTGTGTCCACGCCACAGTCCCTCGTTTCACACGAGGGTAAGGGAGCCCGAGGACACTCGTGCCTGTGGAAATGTGGCGGCTGCAGCTGCTGTCCGATGAGTCCTGTGACGGGCAGCATGACCTCAGGCTCAGGGTCCATGGACACTTGGCCAGCCACTGACCACTCCTCTTGACCTGAGTTGCCTCAGAACAGCTTTGGTTTGGGCTGGCTGTGTTTTCACGTCATCCTGGGGCCAGGAAATGATCGGTGATTAGAATATCCACTGATGTGGAATAACATAAGTGCTATAAAATAAAAATGGTTTTGATTAAAAAACATTCAAAACTAGGGTCATTTATTTGGTGGCATATTAAACATAGGATGGGCTGCTTTTCTGCTGGAAAGCCATGTTTAAAATGGAAAGCTCCAGCGATGCGAGGCCTGCGTGGTTGGGGCAGGATCTGACGGGTTCTCGCACCGGTTCAGGCTTCCAGCATCGAGAACAAGCAGGACTGGATAAAGCACATCCGGGAGGTGATCCAGGAGAGGACCATCCACCTGAAAGGCGCCCTGAAGGAGCCCATTCACATCCCCAAGACAGCCCCGGCCGCGCGGCACAAGGGCAGGCGGTGAGTGTGCGCGGGAGGTTTGGCTTGTTTATTTAATAGGGAAGGAACAAGGCAGTGTTAACGTAATATTTTTCAAAAGTCTTTTTTCTCAGACATTTGGAGGAATATGGTTTTTAAACATAGTTTATTCTTAGCAATGAAATTGCTTCGTCAAGACAAGACCCTGCTTCCGCTTAGAGTGCAGGCTGTGTGCGAATCTCTGGCCATTTTGCCTTTCCCACCCAGTGGTGGGTCCATCCGGGCACATGTGCGAATCTACACATTTCTGGAAATAATCATGTCAACTCTATTTTTTATTATGTGAATTAAATGGAATGATCTATGTTAGATACTTAGCCCAATGCCTGCAGAAAGCCTGTGCTTAGCAGTCAAATCCGCGTTAACACAGGGGAGGTAGCAGCTGTCACGAAGACTGACTTGCACCCCTTGAAACGCAGCCATTCTTTCTCCAATGACGGGTGGACAAGCCTGACCAGTGTAGAATAAAAAGCCAGCAGAGTCAGGAATTAAAAATGTCCTGTGTCTCCAGGGACGGAGAGGATCTGGACAGCCAAGGCGACGGCAGCAGCCAGCCCGACACAATCTCGATCGCCTCCCGGACGTCGCAGAACACACTGGACAGCGATAAGGTACGCTGCAGCTAGCCTGCACTGGGACGCGAGTGCAGCCTGTCTGGTCTGACGGGAAGTAGCCTCGTTCTGTCTGTAAGTGACAGTTGTCATCAACATTTCAAACAGCTGCTCTGTGCTGAGAGCGGTGCCAGCACCGGTGCCAGGGCGGAGACTGGAGGCTTCAGGGTTAGAAGACGTTTACCCTGAGGATTCAAACAAACCACTTGCCGTTCCCAGTGCTCTGCCTGTTCTATCAGGTGTCCCTGGCAGGGTGTTTAGCTTTTTCATTTTATATTAAGCAGAAGAACCTGTTGTTTTAAAGCAGTATAACAGAGAGCCCTGGTGCATAAAAGTGGAGCTATTCTGGTTGAAGCAGGGACATGACTCCTTCCACTTGGCCCTGGGGCGCCTTCCAGACACAGGAAGTGCGCCTGGACTGGGCCCGCGGCTGCGCCGACCGCCAGTAAGCTAGATCTGATTTGTGTCAGAGTCCACAGCGGTGGCCTGCAGTATCCCAGGATCCTGTCTTGTGGAGTCAAAACGCCTGCAGAATAAGTAGGCAGGAGAAGCTGGGCTCCTGGGCTTACACGATGCCCAGGTGTCCTCGGAAAGCCCGTGGGGGACATTCATCTCCACCACGTCTGTTCCAACTGGGATGAGCACCTGCGTGCTCTTTCCTAGACATGAACCAGATTTTAAAACAAAAATTATTTGACAGAGAATAGGGGTTCAGAAGTCCTGGGTTCTCTCTGCCTGGTGCGAGCTGTGCTTCCTCGTGTGAGACCTTCATCTGGGTCGTGAGATGCAGGAGCTCTTGGTAACACCTTCCAGGGCCCGCTCATGCGCGGGAAGGAAGTGCCCTGACCTCACTGCATTTGGGAGTGGTTGGCGGCAGAGAGGGAGTCCCACAGCGGGCTACTTCAGGTGGCAATCCTTACAGCCCCAGACCTCGGTCTTTTCTCACTAAGTTTTACAGAAGAATTCATGGTATTTAAATGTCATTCCCAAGACACAAGTAAGTATATTCTAAAATACAGCTTTTCTACAATGATTTCATTTTCAAAATGCTTCTAGTTTGAGTAATTAGTTGTTTCTTTTTCTTCTTTTTGAGTTCTCTTAATAGTTAGTCCTGGAACTTCAAATACTTAGAATATAAGGACTGAAGCATAAAAACAACGTCTCGTTTTATTTTGCTCCAAGCTCAGTGTATGAGAATTCAGCAAATATTGCTTGCCAGTAGTAATAATGAGGAATAAGATAAATTACGTGTTCAGGCTTGTAGTGCTTAATGGCATCTCTCCCTGCGGCCCCACCCCAGAGCCGCTGAGTTAAGAAAATGAAGTTTGAGCCTGGAATCATTTCATTAGAGTAATTCTGATTATTTTCTTTTTTAAAAGATAGCAATTGAAGTGATTGAGTAATTTAAGTACTCTGTTTACATAAGAATTATAGTAATAGTTCTTAGTAGTTATGGGAGCTAACAGACGCTCAAGTTGAGGGCAAAGGCCCCTTCATTCAGACTGTCTCACAGCCTCGCCTTGGTGAGAATCACCCCTCCAGCACTAGGTCCATCCGGCCCCAATTCACCTTCTTACCACATACATTCTCATGGATCTGGACTGGGTTTATCAGAAGTGAGTTTAAAGTTGTTTTTTAAGTTTTTTGGATGACATTGCCAAAGAGATAAATAAATGCAAAAAGTTCTGCCTTTTGGAAGGTGTGTTAAGACTTTTCTGGAGGTTGGTCCAAGAAGAAAGGCTGACTTAGTCTCTTCATGGGGTTTATGTATAAACTAGAGGCCCAATGCACGAAAATTCATGCGAGAGTAGGCCTTCCTTCCCCCGGCTGCTGGCACCAGCTTCCCTCCGGGACCCGGGCCCCTGGCTTCCCTCCTCCAGCCGCCAGCAGGCACCCATGACCTAGGCTGCTTCCCTACCCCGGCCACTGGCAGGCACCCGGGACCAGGCTGCTTCCCTCTTCCGGCTGCCAAGCAGGTACCCAGGACCAGAGCTGGCTTCCCTCGGGCTGCCCGCAGGCAGCTGGGACCTGGGCTGGCTTCCCTCTGCCCCGGCTTCGTCAGGAAGGATGTCTGAAATGATGTCGGTCTAATTAGCATACTACCTTTTTATTATTATAGATGGGTGTGGTGGGAGCCTGGAAATACTCCCTGGATGTAGTAAGGGCTCCCGAGGTGCCTTCTCACCATAGAGAACTCGAGTGCTAGCATCCCCATACATTCCTGGTCCCTGGAGGCATGGCCAACAAGTCCACAGGAGGGTACACACAGAAATAAGGCTCTATCCTGGAGTTAGGAATCGCATTACTAGCTCTGCTTCGGATCTGTTATGGCTTAATAAATAGGCTTATGTGAACTTGGAACTGAGCCTGCACAACTCCAGTAGGAAAAGCAGGCATCGTCCTAAGGGCTGATGCCATTAACAGCAAATTCTATTTGTAACCAATGAAAGAGGAAGAATAAATCACTGTGAGAAAAGTGTAGGTTTGCAGAAATTGATCATTCTACCTGGATTAGGATTTTTAAAGAACTGCCTATTAAATATTTTAGGTAATTCACCAATTTCTGTTTTTCTCATCTAATGTGTAGCTCTGTGACCCCGACAGGCCCACTTCTGTGAAGGCAGCCACGCCCCCCACCCCCAGCCCCGGGGAGGCTGTGACAAAGCCTGTCACTCAGCAGCACCCAGCTAAACACTCCCCTGATTCCTACCCGTCCTGAAGGAATGCCACTCAGGACTGAGGTGTTGTAAGTGGGTGTGGCACTAGTTCCTGATACCCCTCACGTGACCACAGGTCCTTCATGGGCTCCAAAGTGTGAGGAAGGATGAAAGGGCTTCCCCAGGTCGTAGAATTGCAGCGGGTTCCTTCTTCAGTTCCTGGGTCTGCACGTGGGACGCGCATAAACAGCATGTGAGGCTTAAAGTCAGACTTTGGGGTTTGGAGAGGACACACCCACGAGGCCTTGGAAAGAAGCGCGTGTTCCCTCCACACGCCCGCATTTGTGTCCTCTGCTGGGGGCTTTCTTGCGGCCATCTCCCTCTTACCCCTCTCTGGCAGAGCATTTCGGGTCAGCAGATGATTCAGGAGAAAACATTCTCAAAAGTAGGAAACTGCTTTCTTTCCTGAGTCATTTTGCAAAATGTGCAGTTTCCCTGAACTTGGCTGCACCAGAACCCCACCCCCCCTCCCTCCAGGGCAGTAACTTTTCATATGTCTCGAGGTCCTTTCCACCATCCATTTTTCAAGTTTAAACAGCCTCTGAGGACCCGGGTAGACAGCTCCGACAAGGGAAATTACTTAACCATATTCCGTCTCTGACTTAATTTATCATGTCTGTTGTGAGTTAGTTGTTATCGTGGAATTTGGTTCCATTTCAGAAACTGGGTGGGAGGCTCTTTTTGACTCAGGCTCTTGGAGAATCCGTAAGTAAATGTTACCTGCCAGAGCTGCGTAACCCTCCAATGGGGCGCAGGATGCTCTGGGAGGAGTCTGTTAAAGGGGGGCGCCCAGAGACACCCTCTTCCCAGGGAGCGCTGTCAGAATCGCTGAGTGGGCCGCTCAGAGATACAAACCACATGCCCCCACCGGTACATTCCCTTCTCTGGAAACACCAGTTTTAAAAGATGCCATCTCTGTCCCACAGTGAGTTTGGCACCGATGCTTGCCCATATTCATAGTACTTATGCTGATAAAAATGATCTTATGAAAATATAATTTCGGTTCCAAAGAAATCAAGTGCCTGCCAGACCCTTATCTCATTGGTCCCGAGCATGTCCCGAGAGGTAGGGAGGAGCGTGCCGAGCCAGCCTGGGCGGTGAGGAAGTGGCAGAGGCCAGCTGACCCGCCGGCCACCCAGCGCTAGAGCGCTAACGCCAGAAACGGAATGTGGGTTTAATTACCCGTCGGTATCAAGGCCTCTTTATTTCACACTGGAGCCGAATATGAAGGAACTATTTTTTAGTATAAAAAGCAGCATTTTAAAACTTTTTAGAAAACATGGACCCAAACACAGGCTGCTGTAGAACAGATGAGGTGTGTATGGGGAGCTGCCCGAGCCAGCAGGAGCAGGCGTGAGCTCTGCTGGACCTGAGGGGGTCTGTTCTCTTTGGGTGCCTGAGACACTCAGTGGAGACAGACTTGGCATGAACTGCCGGAGCTCATTATAATAGGAATATGGGAACCCATGTATTTGGAAGTATAATGGATTCAGTCCCTCCTACCACAGCCATCGCACTGTGCTGGGGACCTGAGCTTTCATGTGGCTTAAAAGATCAACCACCGTTCTCTGTGAAGTAACCTTCTACACCACAGGAACTGGGCTGGGTTTACGGAAAGTGCAGTGTTGAGAGCGTGTATAAAGCGGTTAATGCCAGTCCATCTTCGCATGGCACAGACAGGAGCACAGGGAGCCCTGGTTCTTTGCTCGGCCCTCTCTCCTCTGGCCGACGGTGCTGGAAGCAAGGGCACCTTTGCCCAGAGGAGGCACTCAACTCACTGCCAGCCTTGCCAGGGCACCCGGCCTCCCAGGACCCCATGTAGGGCTGCCCCATGCAGACATGCAACTGAGTCATTTAATTCAGAGCCGTTCTACAGGATGGCACATGGTTTTAATCTCCTCAGGCAGAATACTCCAGATGCCACTAGCCTCCTCTGCTCAGAGTGTAACCGGTACAAGCAAACAGGTCCTGCGTAACGCCATTTCTTTCAACATCATTCTTTTTTTTAATATATTTTTTATTGATTTTAGAGAGGAAGGGAGAGGGAGAGAGAGATAGGAACATCAATGATGAGAGAGGATCATTGATCGGCTGCCTCCTGCAAGCCCCTCACTGGGGATGAAGCCCGCAACCCCGGCTTGTGCCCTTGACTGGAATCGACAACATCGTTCAGTTATAAGGTTGATGGGATAGCGTGGGAGCCTCGCTCTTGTTTATCACAGTTAGCCTGTGGCAAACGTGGTCTCACTGTACCTCGTGTCACTTAAAGTCACAGAGCCTGTCAGCAAGTTAACTGAGGCCTCACTGTCCCCCTCAGAGCACTGAACATCCAACAGCTGGTGGCTAAGAACAGGAAGCACTCACCAGCTCGGCCTCGGCTTCTCAGCAGCTGATGGCCTTGGGCAGGTCCCTCCACCTCTCCGTGCCTCGTCTCCTCATCTGTACATGGGGATGATGTTACCTCACAGGCTGTGGGCATTAGAAGTGTGCAATGGGTTTAGAATCTCGTCCAGCAAGTACCGGGCACTGAACAAATATTAGCAGTTGCTGTGTCTTCACTTTAAAAACCACTCCCTCCTCCCTCTCCATGGGCTGTTGGCGTCAGTACTGGCCTTGCCGACTACTGTCCGTACCGGCCTCTCTCCTCTTATTTGGGCCCTCCTGATGGCAGTGGATTCGGAAGCCGGTTTTGTTCGTTAGGAGCTCGAAGCTGTCCTAAGGGTAAACTGCTCAGCTTCAGTGCCTGCACTTCCTCATTTTGGTGCCTCAACAACAAAATACTGGCCACGTATTATTGAAAGGGCATTCACTGAAGAAGAGATTAAAACTTTAATCCTGCCGAATCAGCTGCATTGTGGCACATGCATGTAAAATGACTTCATACTGTTCACAGGGTAGCTACATTCATTCATAAATTCCTGTGGATCACCCCATGTGCCAGCCAGGACAGGTGCTCCAGCCAGAACAGATGATCCAGGACAGGGTAGGTGCTCCAGCACAGGACAGGTGCTCTAGCACAGGACAGGTGCTCCAGGACAGGACAGGTGCTCCAGCCAGGACAGGTGCCCCAGCACAGGACAGGTGCTCCAGGACAGGACAGGTGCTCCAGCCAGGACAGGTGCTCCAGGACAAGACAGGTGCTCCAGCCAGCACAGGTGCTCCAGCCAGGATATGTGTTCCAGCACAGGACAGGTGCTCTAGCACAGGACAGGTACTCCAGGACAGGACAGGTGCTCCAGCCAGGACAGGTGCTCCAGTCAGGACAGGTGCTCCAGCCAGGACAGGTGCTCCAGCCAGGATATGTGCTCCAGCGCAGGAATGAACAGGAGACAGCCCCTCTGCCCTGGCAGCCAGGTGATGGACTGCGCCTGGTATTTGGTTTCTCCTTTGGCTAATCTTTGTTTTTCTAAGTGACTGTGGGTTTTTTTTAATTTTAACTGGTTTTTAAGTGCTCTCATAAAACCACAAAATGAATGTAATCTTTGATAATCATAGGTACTCCATCAGAAAAACAAAATCCCTATGCTAAAGTAGAATGCCTCAATTAATTAAAAAAGAAGATTATTTTTAAATATAAAGGTTGGGCAGACATGTAATGATGTGTTTATAAGAATACTGGCGCATTGAGACTGTTTTGAATGTAAATTTTATACCACTGACCAGAGTGACTGTTGATTCAGACTTGAGGCCAGTGGTTTATTCTGCTGTCATCTGCTGGTTAACTGGCTCTCAAATCTCAATTCTTCGGGTCGGTGTCCCTTTGTTACAGACAGAAAGACATTTCAGGCTAACTCCTGGGTAGAAGGTTGTCATGCTCAGTCAGGAAATGCGGTAAATGGGTTTCCTTGGGTTAAATTGTCCTAAGGAGTTCTTTGTTTTCCAGGGCCTGGTGCCATAGGGGGTGGGGGTGGGGGTTCACCTGCCTCCTTCCCCGCCCTCGTCCCTTTTCTGCAGAAGAACCTGCGTACCTGCTGGCACGGGCTGGCGCTTCTCTCTCGTGTGTTCAGAGTGAGGGACGTGCAGCCACGTCAGCTGCCATGAGCCCTCAAAGCCTGGTGCATAATGGCCAAGCTCTCTGATTCGCTTAACTTTTCACATTTGAAGTTTGCCTTTTTAGTTGTATATTTTCAGTTTAACATCCTGCATCTCATTTTCCATTCCACCTCTCCTGTGTATCACAGTCAAGAAAGCCTTCCAAGAATTGTTTTCATGTCAGAAAACCAATGTGTGATCGATCGATCGCCTTGGTAAAATAGAGGATTAATGTCCCTAAATGCCATACTCACTACTTATTTTCTGGATAAAACATTGGGTATGGTAAGTTTCTGCTTTTGAAAACATCTTTCTCCAGATTTTTATTTGGGCGGGGGATGTATTAAAAAACATATAAAATGTATCACCTTAACTGTTTTTCACTTCTCACAGATTTCTTTATATACCTCCAATATGTGAGCGATGATCAAAATCACCTTTGAAACAGTGACAGATTTTGGTGAACATTTCTGTGAACCTGGCCTTGGGGTTGGGGGAGCACAGGGCTGCCATTAAGCCCGAGCCTCCATGATGTTGCCCAATGAGAGCACGGGCAGGCGAAAGGAGGGGGGCAGCGGGGGATGCAACTCATCTCCTTGGAGTGTCCTGCTGGCCCCCAGTGGTTGCCTGTCCCTGGTAACCGTCGCCAGGAATGGAGCTGTCTCCCTAATCCCCTCAGCCACACAGCACTCTCCCGCCTTCTGCACAGTGTGAAACCCCCACGAAACCGCAGGCCTCTGTGGGGTTTCTGCATGACTGTGTTGGGCTGTAAGATGTGATTGTTCACAGAGTTGATGCACTTTGTTCTTTAGGGAAAATGGCTTTTATTAGACCACATTCCTCCTTTCCTTTAGAATTGCTCTCAGAAAATTGGCCAGATACCCACCTGCGGTCGACCTGGGGTTCCCGGAGTAGATCACTTGCAGAGCGGGCTGCGGCATCGTCGGAAAGCCCCTCTTCCTCTGGCAGAACTGGCCCCAGAGCTCCTGGGCTTGGCCATTCCAACCAGGTGTTTGCCATTGTCTCCTGAGAACATATGTTCTTGTAACGTAAAGCTGCCCCATGGTAGTGCGCCAGGGAGGGGCGCTCCGAGGAGTGATGGGGTCAGAAACCCCCGCCCCCCAGGGTCTGTTCGAGTTACTGCCATTGACTGGGTTCAGGCAGAGCTCTCTTTTGTGTTGATTGTTGAAGGCACGTACCTGCAGCCAAAGATGAGTATTTCATTCTTTTGTGTGAAACACAGAAACTTTTTCACTTTCAGTCATTCTGAGGCGATTCAGGCAAAGGGACCCTGGTGTGATTCTGCAGATAGTCTGTGCATCTGAGCCGGTACTGTCCCTGGTCCGGTTAAGTCCATTTTACTTTGTACATTTTAGTCACCACATTTCTTTTTTTAAAGGTGAAAGCAGAAAGATTTTTTTTTTTTTTCAAAATCTGTCTTCTGGTGTGAATGTCACAGGAGATCATGTGAGTCATGGAAATTGAGATTTTCCTAAGTTGCAATCCTAAACTAAATGTGTGTATGTGGTTGGGAGCCCATGATAGAAGTCCATAAAATACACAGAAGTAAAGAAGATACTTTAAAAACTTTCACAAGGCATGGTTGGAAAGGAAAAGTGAATTTTAACTAGATAAATGGAATGGCAACTCAGCATAGCAATGAAGTTGGGTCACTGAGGGTAGGAATGTCATTGAAAGCAAATAAGACCTCAGCCAAACTTTCTGATGTAGAATATATTATCTGACCTTTTTCTAACTCGTTTCCTCCAAAGAGTTACTTTAGGTCTTTTATACCAAAAAAAAAAGTGTTGTTTTTTTAAACTGCAAACCTGGTTTTAAAGAGAGGTTTTATATTCAGAAGTTTAAAATGTTCAAATGTGAACATTGAGACAGAAATCCACAGATGTCTTTTCTCTGAACTAGAAAACATCCACTTAATCCTCCCCTTAAAGATTCATGCAGGATTCTTATGGAAAAGCCCGTTGGTTCTGAGGGGTAAAGCTGAGAAGATATATGTGTATATTTAATGATGATTTTAGCACTGTTTGGAAACAGTCTTCTGGTACTAAATTTTGTTCATAAGTTCCCTAAAGCCTTTGAAAAGGAATTTTAACTCAGTGTGCAATTCTTCGTCGGAACAGGCTTGACTTTTATTTCTCATGCTCTGTCAAGTACACAGATGTTTCCAATAGTTTTTGATTACTCTGTGAGGGGCTAAAAAAACCAGTGCCAGAAATAAGGTTTAGCTTAATTTTCCTTGGGCAGCCCCCTTCTCCCTTCCCACCCTTCCCCCACCCGCTGATTGCTCCATGTGGCTTTGAGCACTCTGAAAAATTAATAGGACTCGGAGTGCAACGGGCCCGGGACGGTGATGAGGTGCTGTGTCTCCATGTGGCGTTTCCCAGGGCTGGGGGCGGACCAGTGACAGGACAGCGTGACAGGCCTGTCTGAGGGGCCCTGGGCAGGGGTGACAGGCACCGCAGGCAGGCAGGTCCGTGGGACGTGCAGGTCCTGTGGGGCCTCGGCAAGCGGACCCCATATCCATCCGGCTAGCTCAAGGCTCACGCTTCTCCTGGAACTGGGAACATTCCTCCTTTTCGCTACAGGGATTAACCACTTCCAGCACGTGGGCTTTTACAGGAAATCACTTCTCTGGGCCCAGCCTCCACCTTTCCCTTCTACCATTAGGTCCTTGGCTGTTCGCAGAGAAATGTGTAAGGTCTGCGCGGTTTTCCCACAGAGCAATTTGCAACATGTAGAAGGCGATTAAACATTTGTGGAAAACTCCCTTTGTGGCCTAGCAAAGACGATTCATTGTGTCCATATCTGTGCTTTATTAGGAAGGGTTTGTTTTGCGTTGGTTTCTGTGGTTGTCCAATGGCCATGTGTTTCTTATTCTAAATATCTAAACTTGCTCTTGAAAGACAGGCTGTTCGACCAGAAGGGGATGAAGAGCGTGGGGCAGGACAGGGGCTGGCAGGCACAGTCTTCGGCGTGGCCGGGGGGCCCAAGGACCCTGCCGGCTGTGAGCCTGAGCCGGGGTCGGTTCCCAGTGCTCTGCCAGTGGACTGCCGGGTGGCCTCCTGGACAAGCATGTCCGCCACAGGGGGCCCCCCATTGCTTGCTCCACTCCCACCGCCCAGCCGTCTCCTCTTCTGTCCTTCGCCTTCTCTGTGCGGATGTCCTTGGGAAGACTGGGCAGGTCCCAGCTTAAACACGGCAGACTTAGCTCCTAAAGTCACAGAGGAAAGCTGTGCTTCATTTT
>NW_006294876.1:3359842-3360427 GCF_000327345.1 Myotis davidii | reverse complement strand
TTCACCACACTGTAGGCTGTGTCCATGGGTTATGCATATATGCATACAAGTTCCTCGATTAGTCTCCACCCACCCACCACGTCAGCACATGTGTGACTGCTTACTGGCGGCAGGGCGCTGTGCAGGCAGGCCTTAGGAGACGCACCGACTGCTTCCTTGCACAAACCCTGTGCCTGCCGTTGTTGGCGGGGGGGAGAAGGGGGCTCAGCAGTGGCAGAGACAGGCCCAGTCTCCCAGCCACGGGCAGAACATGGAAAGTTCACGGAAGAGTGACACACATAAAACCCAGACATGACTCGTTTCGGAATCAAGTCATAATTTGCTTATTTAAAAAATGCTAAGGATGGTAGATACAGAAGTGACATCTCAGAGACTGATGGGAAGCTCCAAGCAGAAGAGGTAGTGGGGGTGCAGTGAACGTGGGGCTCCTCTCAAGGAGGACACGGTCGCTGGGCTGGGAGGCCGTGAGGGGACACCGCTGACCTGCACCAGGTGGGCCCGGCTGGGCGGGCACCTGATCCCGTGCTGCGGAATGTGAGCCGCGGCTCGTGCATAAGGAGGCATGTTAGAGTGGGGGGCTCGCTT
>NW_006294876.1:3357876-3359681 GCF_000327345.1 Myotis davidii | reverse complement strand
AAAGAGCATGAGACCTCAGCGCGGGTGACTGATGGTGAGACCGCAGCCCAAAGAGAACACTGGAGAGAAGCAGGCTGGGCCGGGATGGGGAATAATGCCCTAGACTACGTGTTTCAGAGGGAGGGGGAAACAGCAGGCGGGGTGCGTGCTTGGGGGTGATTGGCATAGAGTGGGGTTCAGGAACCCACCCAGGTGAATAGTGAGCAGACAGGCGTGACCTCCCGGCTGCCGGGTTAAGGCCCAGAGGGGACAGTCCAAGGATGGGAACTGGTCACAGTGGGAGGGGCGTTAGTGAGCCTGGAGGTGAGCTGTCTCCAATGAGACCTGGGGCAGAGGCCACAGGAGGTGAAGGGTCAGGGGAAGGCCAAGTGAGGTCCTGGTGGTGGTGTTGTGATGGAGTGTGTTGTGCTCCGCAGGGCCTGGGAGTCAGTCAGCAAACGGAGTGAGCTCAGTGAGAGGAGAGAAGAAGGGAAGGAATTTCAGAAGAAAATGCGTGGCATGTGGGCAGTGAGCCAGCGGTGGGAAGAGGGCCTGCAAAGGGTTTGGGGCCGGCCATAGAGGGTCCGGAATGCCCACTAGGGGTGTCCAGAGGGTTTTGAAGAGAGAAGGCTGCCCTGCCCTGTGTTTGGGATCTTGACCCCCGCATCCCCTTCCAGTCGCCCGGCCACCACATGTAGGGGAGCCCGCAGGCTGACAGGACGGGGAGCGCCCAGACACCAAATGGGAACAAACTTCCCATTTTACCACCACATGTCACAATAATCCTCCCAGTGACCTTCGGACACAATGTGGATTAGTTTGCCCGAAGCTAAAAAAGCAGTGTATAGCACTTATTGAGAATAATAATGTTTCAGACACAAGGTTTGGATGCACGTGAAACATCAGGTCAGGGAAACACTCAGAAAACCATGGTCATACGTGAGAACGTGACACAGTGAATGACCGTCATGTGGGTCTGAGGGAGGATTAGGGACCGTGAAGCAGGAGAGCTGCTCCTCGGGCGGTTCCTGCTGTTGCTGACCCAGGGGTGGGGGGAGTCGAGCTCCCGCAGGTTCACAGCCTGTGCGGAGTCAGTGTCCCGGCTCGCTGACCGGTCCCCTCTCCTCCCCAGCTCTCCGGCGGCTGCGAGCTGACGGTGGTGATCCACGACTTCACCGCCTGCAACAGCACCGAGCTGACCATCCGCCGCGGCCAGACCGTGGAGGTGCTGGAGCGGCCCCACGACAAGCCCGACTGGTGCCTGGTGCGGACCACCGACCGGTCCCCCGCGGCGGAAGGCCTGGTGCCCTGCGGCTCACTGTGCATCGCGCACTCACGGAGCAGCATGGAGATGGAGGGCATCTTCAACCACAAAGGTAGGACCCGCGGCCGGATGCCGGTGCCCACGGGCGTGACACCGGCGCTTCTGTCCCCACTTCTGTGCAGCCGAGTAGTGGGTAGGACTCCCTGTGTCGTGCTTCAGGCCATCATCGCTGGGCCTCTGGGCCGTTTCACTCCATCAGGAGCTGCGGTGGAAATGACGATTGCACCTGTTATTCAGAAGTAATGCACGATCGCCTCCTTTCCCACGGCCGTGTAATAAGATACCAGTTTAGGGACGGAGGAGGGGCGTTCCTTTGAGGCCAGTGTCACCTATAAATGGGGAGCACAGAGAAGGCACTGTTCTCAGGCAGGCGATGGGAAACAGCGTCTCCTTATCAGGTTTTCACGCTCTGGGCTTTTTATTTTGTTCGTGTGAAATCCCAGAAAGTCAAGCATGCAGGCCCTGAGAGGTTAACCATGCCTTCTTTATAGCTTTGCAAAGT
>NW_006294876.1:3355487-3357705 GCF_000327345.1 Myotis davidii | reverse complement strand
AGCTCCCTGCACAGAGCGGGTGTGGAGCTGGCCCCGAGAGAGGCTGGCGAGTGGGGCAGAGCTTGCTGTGAGAGCTCTGCGGCTGCAACAGTGACGAGCGAGGACGCGGCTTTGGAAAGCGGCACTTTCATTTTTTATTTTTTTAAATATATTTTTATTTATTTCAGAGAGGTAGGGAGAGAGATAGAAACATCAATGATGAGAAAAAATCATTGATCGGCTGCCTCCTGCACGCCCCACACTGGGGTTCAAGCCAGCAACCCAGGAAATCGAACCACGACCTCTTGGTTCACAGGTCGACCAACGCTCAACCACTGAGCCACGCTGGCAGGGCAAAAGGAGCACTTTTAAACCGAAATAACAGAGCATTTGGACAAAAGGGCATTTCACATTATTCAGTGGCTCCTTTATTTATTTTTCAATTGGAGTCGACGTTCAGTATTACTTTGTGTTAGTGTCAGGTGCCGCTGCGGGGGCTCCTGTAGTGACTAGCAGGTAGCCAGCAGGACTGCTTTTCCACGGGGGTCTCGATGGATCAGAAACAGGCTTCCAGGGAGGGGGGTCTGCTTCTCCTGCGCGTCCAGGCGGGAGAGTTGGTGGTGATCGGAAGGGGAGGTCCTCAGTAACGGTGGGCTTGTCTGTGTAGGTGACCCCGGCAGTCGCATCACCTGCTTTCGGCAGGGCACACACATGGAGGCAGTCCCCTGACTGCATTTGCTGTTTTTAAGGGTCAGACAGGGACCCAGCATTAGTCTGCGGGTGGTCCTTCCATTGTGCTGGCCAGTGTGGCGGTAGAGCTGCTCTGGATTGAGGTGATCCGCAGGTGAAAAATACACACCGGGTCCAAACGCAGTCTGAGAAAAGAATGTGTAACTATTTTATATCCATTATGTGTTGAAATGATAATGTATTTCATAGAGCGGGTTAAACACAATGTGGTATTCAAATTAATTCCACCTGTTTCTTTTTTCATTTACGTTACGGCTACTAGAAAAATTAAAACTATGTAGGAACTTGCACTGTAGTTCTGTTGGACCATGCTGGTTTAACCTTTCATCTTAGTGAAAAGCTAATTTGAGACTTCAAGCCCTTTTTAAGAAACGTCGGTCTGTAGCTTCTAAAATAGTGCAGAATGGGTGGAGTTTGTTTGCTTTGACCCATATTATGCCACCGTCTTCACTTTCCTGCAATATTGGCAAATGGCCGATTTTTCTAGATTTGGAGGCAACGCAGTTTGTCTTCTCTTCCTAAGAGGAGATCATTGCAGTCCGCCCTACAGTTCCCGCTCTGCTAATGTTGGAGCATTCCCGGTGCTTCCTCCGTGTGTCATCTGTGTCCTCTTCCCACACATCCTGACCCGCCCTGGTCCATCCTCTGGCCATGGAGGTCGGTCACGGCCTTGAGCGACATGGAGCTGCTGACCAGCTGCCTCTGGAGTGACAGGCCCAGGCCTGTTCCGGACCCTCAGGCCTGCGGAGGACCTTCTTGTCACCTCGGGAAGAAACGAGAAGAATTCAGTCTTTATTTCTTCAGGGACCCAGTGGAAAAGACGGAACATTCAGAGTCTGACCGAACGCCAAGGCGTCTGCTTTCCTTTCCGGCGAAGCTGTCCATGAGTCTAGAGAAGGACAGGAGGTCAAGTACAGATCTGGGCTGCCCACTAGCCCACTGCCAGATGTCTCCCAGATTGCATAACACATTCAGACCCTGGGACCTGAGTTGGAAATAAAGCCCAGCTTTTCTTTCGAAGCCGATCAGTCCTGCAGAGGAGCCCCGAGCACTGCGCGCTACAGAGCACGGGCTCGGGAGGATGGCTCTCGCAGGGCCTTCCCCGGGGCGCCCTTCACTTCCTGGGGCTCCCAGCTGCAGGCCAGCGGGAGGAAAGACCTGTATTTCTCTCACTGGGCTTTGTCCTGCAAACTCCTTACGGAGGTCGGGTGTTTTGCTTGTTTTGAGTTCAGGTGCCAGTTCCCGGAGCCCTTTCCTCTGATATTCTGGGCCCGTCTTGGAAAGTTCCTCCTTGACCCTCATGAACCCACAAACCTCTGTCTTCCCAGGAAGGTGTTCCTTCATGGAGTACAACCTGTTGGGAAGAACAGCCAGTCAGTAGGTGGGGATCATTCCTTACCAGTCCTCTCCTTCTTTCCCTCATTATTTCCCCATAATGCCAGGAAGCACGACTCTCCGTCCTTCCCCTGCGGTGATGGGACGCAGGTGA
>NW_006294876.1:3343659-3354326 GCF_000327345.1 Myotis davidii | reverse complement strand
GCTCTGAGCTCAGGTGCCAGTTCCCGGAGCCCTTTCCTCTGATATTCTGGGCCCGTCTTGGAAAGTTCCTCCTTGACCCTCATGAACCCACAAACCTCTGTCTTCCCAGGAAGGTGTTCCTTCATGGAGTACAACCTGTTGGGAAGAACAGCCAGTCAGTAGGTGGGGATCACTCCTTACCAGTCCTCTCCTCCTTTCCCACATTATTTCCCCATAATGCCAGGAAGCACGACTCTCCGTCCTTCCCCTGCGGTGATGGGACGCAGGTGATGGGGAGAGAAGGCCTCTGTGGGGCTCTCTGACAAGCCCTGCCAGATCCTGCCGCCCATGGTCAGTCCTGGAAGGCAGTGACCAGGGGCCCATCCAGGAGATGAGGGCTTCGTCAGATAGTCCGGACAGCAAGGGACGAGGATCTAGGAATAAAGTCCAGAGGAAGCCACAGGGGTTCTGGGAGCAGAGGCCATTGCCACTGGGACACAGGGGATCTGGATTTGCTTCTGCTCAGCCCACAGCCTTTCTTCCTGCTCTCGTGTGGGAAGGGGTGCAGGCCAGAATGACTTCCTAGATGTGTGTGTGCTGGGCCGCTGGTGCCTGTCACTCACATGGGGCTGCTCACCCAGCATCTCGTTTTGAGCCCCTATTCATTGGGGGAGCCATGCTGGGCATGAGGATACTGCTGTAAGGAGTTAAATGTGCCCTTTCTCTCACAGGACTTGACGTTCATCACCCTATAGGTCTCCTGTGTCCGACAAGCAAGTGGGCTTGCCTTTCACACACTTCGAAACTCATGTACAACCCTGGCTGGGGTGTCTCTGTTGGTTGGGCAGCGTCCTGTGCACCTAAAGGTTGCTGGTTGGATTCCTGGTCAGGGCACACGCCCGGGTTGCAGACTCGATCCCCCGTAGGGAGCATGCAGGAGGCAGCCGATCGATGTTACGCTCTTACTTTGATGTTTCTCTCTTCTCCCTTCCTCTCTAAAAATCAATAAACTATTCTCTAAATAAAAACATAAGACTCCTGTACGTTAGGGAACTGTCATTATATACTTGTTTCTAGTCACCCGCTGATAATCTCTAAAGATAATTTCTTAAATGTGTTTGGTTCTTTCTGCTCTGACCTTCCAGGCCAGAAGAAGGAGCACATACACTATCTCCAGTTCCAGGATCTTCTCAGCCTTGTTGCCTCAGTATTTTCTTACAACACCCTGGTCCAAACAACTTATATTTCCATAAATTTCAAATATAAAAAACATGGCTGTTAAGGCCAAATGTCTGTTTCTTTGATTGTGAATAGATAGTTTAAGAATTGGAATGTGACTATGAATATAAAGACTCCAGTCAGCCAAGGAAGCGCCCTGTACTCACAGGGAGTGTGCCCTGGTTCTGGTGTGTTTGTGCAGCATGGCTAGACTCGGACATCTGTGGACAGTAAACATGTGGAGTTTACGAGCGCTACTTTTCTCTTATCTGCTGTCTTTTCCTGGGTGATGTGGGGAGAGGACACAAATATAACTTCTTTGAAATGAACAAGAAATATAATTGTACGATTTGTTTTTTAAGAAGTTATTTTCATGTCTGAAACTAGACTCCAGTGTGAACATTATAGGGGAAAAACGCTTTCCACTTGTGGAAATGCCAGCCTCGGAAGATTGCCGGAGGGACGGTCTCCGTAGACAGGCGGGCCGGGCGTTTCGCTCTTGTCTTGCTCCAGCTGCCACTCTCCCTCACAGCATCTTAGTCACAAACTACACGGAGACTGAGCCCATTAAAATGGAATAAGGATTCAGCAAATCCTTGTGCTCGTCCAGTCTTATTTGTGTGTGTGGTTTATACCACCTACTGTTACATCAGAGCCTCCGGGGTCGGGGCCGAGACGGGAGAGTTTGTGTCTGTCCCAGGGAGTCTGACCCGCATCCGGCTGAGACGCTCTGATCTCCGCAGCCCCTGTGTGCGAGGCGTGGACTGACTCCGGGAATGGGTACCACATCATTATCTTTAATCTCTTATGAAATCCCAGGGATTTTCCTTCTCTAGTGTCTCAGCTTGTGTAACTTGTCACTTTCCTCTGTTTATTTAGTCTTGGTCACAGAAGGTAAACAGGAACTTCCCAAGTGTTTGTAGTTCCGACGAAGCCAGTTTAGAGCATCTCCTCTTTCATGCTATTCGAGACTGAGTGGTTCAGCTTTTCTCTTTCTTCACAACCAAAACTACCATGTGTGATAGTGCTTGAAAGTTTCACTTCAGGGTTCAGATGCTAACCCAACAGGCTCACTTAGAGCAGCGCAGGGGGCACTGGATGGGCAGCTGTGCCCAGAGTGGCCGGTGATTGGGAGGGGAGATGCTCAGTGACAGTGGGGTTGTCTGTGTCAGTGATTGCAGGGCACACGCATAGAGGCAGTCCTTTGACTGCTTCCGCTATTTTTTATTTGTTTGTACAATATACAGAATAAATCTGCCACCAGATTGTAGACTGCGTTCGCCGTTTTAAAGGCTCAGACGGGGACCATCATTAGTCTGCAGGTGGCCCTCTTTCGGGCTCACGCCGTGTGACTGTGTGACGCCACCATTACCTCTTGCCCACCAGGTTTCCCAGTCTCACTTCTCACCCTCTCTTCCTGAGACTACAACACAAATCCAATTATACAAGCTCCTGCTTAAGTTCCTTCAGTGAGTTGTTGTTATGAAATAAAATTCTTGTTTCCTGGCATGTCTTACAAGGCCTGGATCTCACGTGTGTGCACAGGTCCACCCATGCACATGAACAACGTGTGTGCACGCCCTCTCTCTTACCCCTTGCTCAGATAACAGGGTTTTTTCTTAGTCCCTCACCCTGCTGGGCCTTCTCCGTCCATTTGTACTAAATAAATGAACAATCGTAAAGGAAACACAATACGTTTGTCCAGTGGGTCCATGGTGGTGAGGGGAACAGAATAAATCTTGGTGCAGATAATGACTGTTTGACCACTAACACCAGTGTAACCTGAGGAGGACAGTCCCAGGGAGATGAGCTCTTGGGACACTAAAGGAGTGATGGGTGCAGATACAGTGCAGGCTTGTAAGTGCGATAGATGAAATACAAACGTCTTCTCTTCTCCAGTGCCACCATTGCCTCAGGTTTAAACAACAGGATCGATGAGGGGGCAGAGCGCCTCATGCACCAGCCCTGAGAGAGAAACAGAGAGAATGAAGGGGGCCCAGAGCGGGTGGGGGGTGTGGGGCTCCTCAGCTGGCATACTGTCTCCGCCGGGTGCTGGGGGCAGATGAGTCCAGTGCATTGTAATCCACCTTGCCAAGTTCTGTTCTGATGCACTTTAAAGATACACAGTTTATATAGATAAATACCCTGGGTCCGTTACTTACCGTTTTGTAAAATGAATGAAAGAGCCCAGACCCCATGCATGGAGGTCATAGGCTCCATGTCTTTTCTCAGGGTAGCCACTGGCACAACCCCTATGAGAGTGTGAGGACATGGTTCCCTATGAGCCCCTGTTTCCGCCCGCCCTTCCCTCAGCCTCTCGGTCTGACCACCAAGGCCCTGTTTGCTGGTGGCCGCCCAGCACTGCCGCTCCCTGGGCCTGGAGTTGGCCATATCTCCCTCAGCTCGCTGGGCTCAGTCTCCACATCATACAGATGAGGCCAGGTGACAGGACTGTACCAGAGGTTCTCAGGTGGCGGGAGGGAAGGACGCAGAGGGCACTGTGTCCTCTCCCAGGAGGGCCTGGGCCTTCCACTGGGTTCCCAGCCTATTCCTGTCCTCAGGGTCCAGCTGGCCCCCAGCTCAGAGGGTTCGTCAAAGCTGTTCCCTCCAGAGTACACGCAGTTGCTAAGACTCCTTGCCCCTGTCCACGCCACCTTCCCAGTGCCCGGGACAGCAGCAGCCCAGTGCCAGAGGGCCAGCCTCTCCTCTCCTCATCCTGTGCTCCTCATCCCCACCCCACCCACACCGCTCTGTCCTCACACCACTCCCCCCACCCCCCCGAAAAGCAGCTTGGGAGACTGAGACACTCTACCTTCTCCCAAAGCCTATGAGACCGAAAGCGGAGTTCCCTGGTCCAGGGCCCCCTGTATTTCCCTGAAGTGCATTGGGATGACTGAGTTTAAGTGTGTTCAGGGCAAATGTCTTTCCCAGACCATGAACCACTCTGCCCCAAAGGTAAATCAAGTCTCCTACCTCTTATAACTGGTGACTTTTAAGTGACCTAAGCAGTTTTCAAAAAATGCAGGGCATTGACAAGACTTTAGTGATGTTAGAAGATTTCATTGACTATATTGTGGTTCGAGTGTATTTGGACATTTGCTTAATGCCAGACTGCCTCCTCTTCATCAGAAAACACACCCAGGCACACCTGAGCACAGACAGTGCGGTAAACCTGCGTGTGCTCGCATGTAATGGGAGACCTGGAGACTTTCCTTTAAAGTAGCGCGGACAGAGTAGTTTTCAGTGTGCTTGAGCAGGTGCTAATGTAAATCCCTGTGGGAAGCAACAGAGAGACACGGAGTCACACCCAGAACAAAGACCGTGTCCCCCCTGAGCACCGCATATCCAGGGCTACGTGATCCGCCCAGACCTGTGATTACAGAACGCTCTCTGTGCAGCTTGTAATTACGGGGCCGCACAAGTGGGCCATTACTCTGCTGAAAGCTTCATGGTGGAGGCATTTTCCTGTTCCAACTTTACATTTAAGTGTTTATTAAAACAGGAAAAAAGCATGAGCAGGTATTGACAGTGTCCATATTAGATGATCACAAAATTATATAGATAGGAAAGTCATAAACAGTGAGGAAACTGCCTTCCCACGCTTGGCTTGAAATGGCCACGACAAGGTGTTAGGAAGATCTACGTTCAGGGAAGACATCCTCAGGGACAGCAGAAGCGTGCCCTGCGCGGGGTGGCTCATGGCCGAGCAGGGCAGGTGCTGGTACGGGACGGGGTGTCCCCTTCCGACCTCTCCATGGACTCTCCTTTCTTAACTGCCTCCTTTCCGACATTTGGGTTTGTCAGACTTTGCAACTTACTAGACAAACTGGGGGTTCTCTTTTTAAATGGATTCACTCTAATTTAGCGTCTGCGGAATTAGACGCTAAACAAAGCTGTGAACAATTACAAAGAGATGATGAGTTTCGTAAGATGTTTAAAAGCACAGGGTACTGGTTTTCGTTAAGTATTTTGAAAATGAATCAGTGCCGCACATGGAGGGAAGCCATTGTGTGTTCCATCCAAGTCCGTGTGGCCGTGCGTCGCGATGTAGCAACTGTGGCTCTAACACCTGGTGCAATAGCGCCTGAGATGTGTGAGCCAGACACACCAAGGTGCCTTTCAGCTCTTGCCTCTGTGTCCCTTCTCCTCAGAGAAGCACGAGATCATGATGTGATTACTTTGTGTTCCCAGAGCAGACTTTCCCATAAAGAGCTAGTGTTGTGATCCATTTGACTGTAGACCCTGAGAGCTAGGCAAAAAATCTGACGAGAAGGGAGAACGCCGGCCCAGACTCTGGCTAAGGCCAAAGCAGGGGGCCCTGAGGGTTTTGAATCACGTACCCCGATCAGATGTGATGAAAGCCATGGGTCCTATTCCCAGAAAAACATACAGAGTTCAAAACTTCTGCATATGACTTCAGTGAAGAAAACCCAAATATCAACACTTTATACAGACGTTTTACATCGTTCAAAAATAAAGCCATGAAAAGGCATAAACGGAGAGGACCTATTTCCACAATCCCATTTGCCATGTGGAGTTAACTTTTCTTTTTTTTTCATTTCTGACTTCTACCTCAGTACTTTGTTAGGCCAATACAAACGTACTCATTCCTCCTTTCGTTTCCTTACATAAAAGGCGGTATATTTTGCCCTGGCCTTTTTTTCACTTGGCCACACCTTTTAGAAAGGTCCCCATACCAGAACAGAGACCTGCTTCATTCCTTTTTATGGACAGGCCTTCATGTGTGTACAAGGCAGAGGCTATTCACTGCATGTAAGTCACGCACAGTGTATCACTGGACACAGGTACCACATTTGTGTTCAGTGTTCAGCTGTATCTATAAAATGGAATTCAAGAAGCGGGGTGACGGGATGAAGGATACATTCTTTTGAAGAAGAATCACCTGATAGCATCATCCTGTTGGGATCAATGGCGTGTGTTGAGTGATGAGGACTTGATAGTTCTCACTTCTAGCCTCTGGATTCCATTTTTAATGTGGTTTCTATTTACCAATTTTCACAAACCTCTCTATGGAGACTCGTGTTACATGGACAATTCAGGATAAAAATAGCATTTGATATTTTAGATATAATTGAAAATAAGTATTTGAAGCATAATTTTTTAAAAAGAATATACTCCAAAAAAAAAAGGGTGACGGGATGAAGGATACATTCTTTTGAAGAAGAATCACCTGATAGCATCATCCTGTTGGGATCAATGGCGTGTGTTGAGTGATGAGGACTTGATAGTTCTCACTTCTAGCCTCTGGATTCCATTTTTAATGTGGTTTCTATTTACCAATTTTCACAAACCTCTCTATGGAGACTCGTGTTACATGGACAATTCAGGATAAAAATAGCATTTGATATTTTAGATATAATTGAAAATAAGTATTTGAAGCATAATTTTTTAAAAAGAATATACTCCAAAAAAAAAAAAGAATCACCTGAATCATAAATTAACTATAGCAGGAAAAACCACAGTAAACTTACCAAATAATGACATTTTTATTCATATATTTTAGTGATGTTTGAGCTGTTCCAAACCCCTTGAATTCTCTCATTTCATTTTACCCACCTAGATAAAAACACTGCCCCCTTTGAGTAAGGTTACTCTTTACAATTATTCATCTAAATCAGTGGTTCTCAACCTTCCTAATGCCGCGGCCCTTTAATACAGTTCCTCATGTTGTGGTGATCCCCAACCATAAAATTATTTTCGTTGCTACTTCATAACTGTAATGTTGCTACTGTTATAAATCATAATGTAAATACTGATATGCAGGATGTATTTTCATCGTTACAAATTGAACATAATTAAAGCATAGTGATTGATCACAAAAACAATATGTAATTATATGTGTGTTTTCCGATGGTCTTCGACCCCTGTGAAAGGATCGTTCGACCCCCAAAGGGGTCGCGACCCACAGGTTGAGCACTGCTGATCTAAATGAAACCATGAGTTTCTGTGTGACTGGGGTGAGATTCTGAGGGACATTGTCCTGCTGGATTGTGCAGAGTGTGCAAGGAGGTGGGAAGATCATTTTCACCAGTGTCTGCACTTTCATTGTAGATCCCACCAGAGGGCTGCCACGGAGGAGTTTGCCACTGAGTGTGATGGTTCCAGAGAACCAGTCAGTTGCTCAGTGTGTACCTATCAGTGGCTCCTAGTGGGGCCCCTGTGTTTGCCTTCTGTCTGTGCAGAGCTGCTCGTGGGTCCCACCACAGCGTCTCCGTGAGAAACACATTCGCGAGGCGGTGCTGCCTCTGGTTTTGTAATGGGCCTGTGCGTCTCCATATAATCTGAGTGCTTTCTGAAGGATTCGTTTTCTTAGGCAACATTTCACACTGAATTTTAAAAAATACTCTTTCTCAAGCCCTCCCCAATCTAACTTCCTTCTTTACTGACACTATGGAAAGATTTTGGAGGGGCCAAAAGAGAGAGGGGAAGGGCTTTGGAGGGTTAAGTAAGGAGGCTGACCTTTGAACTCTCACCCCACAGCCAGCTTTGTGTGGGAGAAGGGTCCTGGCTCCCCTGCCGGTGTGGATCAGAGCAGCCGCCCTTCTGAGACTTCAGCGCCTGAGTGTCGGGGCGCCTGGTGTGGTCTGAACAGCAGCAGGAGGAGTACTCTGGTTATTCCACAGGCTGCTGTTCCAGGGGGTCATCATTTTCCCAGATCTTTTCTAGCCAAGCACAGGACAGGGACCCAGAGTGCTTATTATTGGAAGGGCCTTTCAACCCTTGGAGAGGACAGTAAACAGGCTCACTGCCGCGACCGCCTCGCGAGGCAGCTCTGAGGTCCACGTTATTGTTAATTGCAGTGCAGCCCTTGGTGTCCGAGTCCATCCTTCCCCGCCCCCGCCCTTCCCCAGAGTCAGCAGAACTTTGCAATTACTAGAAGGGAGACTATTAAAGGTCTGTTCTTAGAGATGGATTAGGTTCCTGCTGTCTCAAAAATAATTAGACCGTTTCACCCCTGGATTATGGTACAGACTGTTACCGGAGGAGGGAAGGGGTGTGTTCGTCAGCTTGGGCTGCCATACCTGCATGGCTTCAGCAGCAGAAATTTTTTTTCTCATAGATCTGGAGGCTGGAAGTCCAAGATCAAGGTGCTGGTAGGGTTGGTTTCTTCTGAGGCCCCTCTCCTTGGCTTACAGATGGCCACCTTCTTGCTGTGTCCTCACGTGGCCTTTTGTCTGTGTGCACACCCCTGGTGTTTCTTAAGGACACAGCAGGACCCACCCTGACAGCTTCATTTTAACTTAATCACCTTCTTAAGGACCCTATACAGCTACATTCTGACATGCTGGGCCTTAGGACTTCAACATACAGATTTTGGGAGGACACAATCAGCCCATAACTAGGGGACTGTTGAGCCTTAGATACTTAATAGTAATAACAGACAGGGTGTGTGGAAGGCTTGCAGGAAGCCAGGCACAGGAATGCTTTTCTCTACATTTTAATCCTCAGGGTACCCCCATGCGGTATATACCATTATCACTCCAATTTTATGAGAAGTGGAGGTCACAGAAATGAACCTGACCAAGCCTAGTAAGTGATGGAGATGGGTTTTAAAAGAGCAGTCAGACTCCGGGCTCGAGTTCTTAACCACTGAGCCCTGCTCCCCATGCACACTGCGGGACCTGGGTTCAGGGAGCCAGCTGCAGCCTCAGGAGAAGCCCAGCAGCTCAGGCCCCATCATTGGTGGAGCAGCCGGTTCCAGAGGCCGGGCTCCAGCCCACTGCACGCAAGACCTTGCTTTCCTAGAGCTGCGTCCGTCCCCGGGAGGCCTCGGCCTCCAGCAGAACCTTGCTCTGAGAGGGACCCACTTTCAGCTTTCTGATGGATTGTAATTTCAGTTACCTTCACCCCCATGGAAACCTGCTCTTCTCCCTCCTTCCTGTAGGCCGCACCCCCCCCACCCCCGCTCCCCTAATGCAGCCCAGAATGCAGTCACAGTGGGCCTGTTGTGAGCCAATGAATGGGAGAACCAATCCCCAAAGTAAAAACATTTTTTTTCAATCCATTTGCATCCTGGAGCAGAAGTGTTTTTGCTCCACAACCCATATCCTCCCCACCCAGCTCCCAACTAAAAATTAATCAAAATCAGCTGCCTGGTCAGCCAGCGCTTCCCCAAATACTTGGGAACTAGGCTAGGTCAGGTGTTCTCTCTCCAGGCCCTCCCAGAGTGGCCTGTGCCCCACATCACCCACTCTGAAGTTTAACAGAATCGGGACTCTCCAGTTATGGCGACATTGCTCTAATTTTTTTAACACGATTGCTTTTGTTATTTTTTTTAGAGAACACATTTGAGAGGTTATCATCTCATATTGCCACTCTGCAAACAGCCCACAGTGCTGATGCAAACAGAGAATGTCACACAGCGACTTAAAATGCAGTGTTAAAAAGGTGCATTTGAATGTTTGTCTTGTTAAAGAAAGAGAAAAACTCACACCATCCCTTGTGAAAAGATAGAAAGTAAAGCGATGAAAAGGAGCCTCTCGGGTTTTTGGCACCCGATGGAGTGGGTGGATGCCCAATAAAGGTGCTTTTGTGGGTTGGCCGCTGTGCTGGGAGCAGCAGGAAATAATGTGTGAATGGAGCCCTAAGAGGCAGGATTTAGCCATGCAGTCCCTTCCCTCCCCCGCGGAGGCTTATCTGTGGAGTAAGGAACTGTACAAACGCCCTCTAAACAGGAGTATCTTTGTGCGTGGAACCTGAGAGACGGGGTCCCACTGGTGCAGCTGTGCTGAGGCCGGTGCTGTGGGCACGCAGGGCAGAGAGGAAACGCAGGGGAGACAACGCTGGGGAGGCTGGACAGAAACCACCTGGAGCCCTGTGCTAATGAAGCCGTGTGGCTCCCCAAAGCCCCCCATTCCCTCCCAAGCCCCCATCCCCTCCCAAACCCCCATCCCCAACCACAGAACCACGCTCCACTGTAAATAACCAGGCATCAGGACCAGCATGAAGACAGACCACTGAAGGCTTATCAGTATTAATGTTCCAGTCTCAGCTAAACATTACTGATTGTTAAAGGAAGTTATCTTACCTAATAATAGATAAACATGCAAATTGACCATACCTTTGCTATGCCTTAAGCCACACTCACCAGCCAATCAGAGCAACCATATCCAAATTTACCCAACCAAGCTGGTGGCTGGCAGCCATGGAACTGGAGCAAGCAGGAGGCTTGGTTGCCCCAATGATGGAGGAATCCAAGCTTCCCCACCAGCTGCTGTCTCCTCCTCTCAAGGCAACAAAGTTTCAATTATATAGGGTGTCCCAAAATTCATGCAAGATTTGAATTTTGTGTGAGTATTAACAACAACAAAAAATAAAAGCCTAATTTTACTTGGTTTATTGAATCAGATTCTAATATCTGTTGCCCTTTGATTTCAATCCCTTCAATTTGATAAGCATTACCAAGTACCAATTATGGCCCAGGAGCAGGGACACTGAAGACAAATGAA
>NW_006294876.1:3335170-3343339 GCF_000327345.1 Myotis davidii | reverse complement strand
CCCCCGAGGGGTCCCAGACTGCAAGAGAGCATAGGCCAGGCTGAGGGACGCCTCCGAGTGCACAAATTTTTGTGCACCAGGCCTCTAGTAAATAATATTCCTAATAGTTACGCCATTTGACTTTTAATCTTAAATGCAGCTGATACTGTTTTATATCTGTCTTGTGTTTGTAAGATTTTGGGGACCTTTTCATCCTAACATTAATGGCCTGAATATTAGTGTTTGTTTCTGCTTCAAAAGTGCTATAATCTCAATAGAAAGACTTTGCGTCCTTTGGCCCATCTGAGTTTTCATTTTACAGATAGTTTTCTTTTAAGTATATTTTTACTCCTGCTTTCAAAAGCATCATTTGTATATGGACCTGTCTTACTGGATTTTTTTTAACTTTGGTTCCTTTCATGGGAGAATAATATTAAAACCCAGAACCGGAGTGCTAGTTCTGCTCACTGCTACGTGGTGCCATGACTTACGGGTCTTTTCCGTGGACATGTATGTACACACATGTCTACATTCATATTCTACCCCTCAGTCTCTCTGACTGTATGCATATATATACGACACATGAGTTCCTGTCACACTGAACCTCCAATATCTGTCCAACTACATGGGCTTCGTTCTAGCTCTCTGCCTTGCTTCCTGTAACCTTTTTCTCTTACAGCAAGATGCCTGCATCTCATCACCCAAATATACTTACGTATTTGTTCAACCCTAGCCCGGAAGCCCACTTTTTCCTCTTTGGAAATTGAATATTTTTTACCTAAAATGACTTGATTGTGAAGATTCGCCTCCACCTGCTCTCACTGCTGACCTGAACCCCTGTGAGACATGGGCTTACAGTTCTTTTTGTCTTTGGTTTTACAGGGTTCCATTAGTATACTGTTTTTGAAAGTCACTTAGGTGAGCCCCTTCCTCCCGCACCCTTTCTGGCGTGGCCATGGTTTTCCTGGGTTTGTTTGTTACGGTGTTTACCTTCCATTTTGACCACACACCCCACATCCTGATTGAGTTTGATAATTATTTGGGGGGGGTATGTGAACATAACCATGGCTCCATGAGTCAACACTCAATTTCCTTACATATAAATATCTTTCATTGTTTCTTCCCAGCACCCCTTGCCTCTGGTCCTCACAGACGCACGTTGTACAATATCTTTCAAAGTACCGTCTTCGCAGTGGCTCTTCTGTTTTCTTTGTGACATTATTAAATCTATGTCCAGCCATCAAATGAAAATATCAAAAACATAAAAAAATACCGAAAAACAGAATTTCTTGTGTTCCTGCACAAACTCTACTTTTTAGTTTCTATATTGTGTGTCCCCTGCCAAATGCCTAACATGTTTGTCCTTAACCCCACCGCATTTAGTCAGTTTGGCGTCTTCCTTCATTGCAGGGCTCACTCCCTCTGTGCTAGATTGATCTGCCCAGTCCAGGCGTTTCCGAGGCCCTGGCCACCTACCTCTCAGAGGGTTGTCATTGCTTCCTGGCCACCTTTCCTGCCTGCAGGATATTCTCACCTGCAGACACACTCATCCTCCTCATTCCCGAGCTTCTTGTCACTTGGATCTTCTGCCTGGTTATGGCACATTATTATTTCCCTAGAACTTCTTCCAGCTCACTGCAGCCGCCAGCCTCAGCTCCCACCTTCTCCTTCCCCTCCTGCCACGGCTCCCACCAAGCTCTCCTTCCCACAGGCTGCGAGACCACCTTGGGTCTTTCTCGCTTGAACTTGGTTCAGATTCATCCAACAGATTCCCAGTCACACCGCCCAGGGAAGTTTTCCCGCCTGTTGGAACTTTCTCCCTCTTCCCTTTTGCCTCAGTGGCCTGTGGCTTAGCATCATCACCTAGACAGCATCAGCCCTCTGCTGGTTCCAGGTTGTCGGTCCAGCGGGTTAGATTATCACTCCCTCCAGGTCGGGATCAGGGGGTACCTGTACTTGATGCCGTTTATCATTACTTGCTTTATAAAGTGCCTTATTACATAGTCAGCACCTTGTGACCTCACACTTCATGAATAGAAAGAAGGGATGAGAAAAGCATCCTCCCGCTGTGCTGCGTTTCTGACAGATGTGAACTTGAAATTGAAAGAGAGCAGTCACTGGGGAAATTTCCCATATAGCTTAGCCAAAATATTTTATTCATTTTTTTAAGCATCATTCCCTTCCTCTTTAGTAGAGAACATATATTACACATAAAGTAATTAATTTCCCTGACAGCTCTTTTTTTATTTTTTAATTAATAGTCCTGGCTTGGCAATCTGTGTTTTTGGAAAGGGACAAAGTAAAATATTTAATAAAGGTTGTAGTAAATGAAACCTTAGAATGTCAATTAACTTGATTTTCCTTTAGGACATAATTTTTACTGCCTTTTTTTTTCCTTTCCAACAAGAGAGAAGATTATTTATTTGGTTGTAAAGTTTTGGGGTTTTTTTTTTTTCTTGCATAAAAAGTGCTCTGTGCAGAATTCTGCCTCTTGGTTGGCTTTGGCATAAGGACATCATCTGGATCTGCCACGGGACCGTGTATAGGGAGAAGCAACCTTGTGCTTTGCTCTTGGTCCTTTAAGAAGCAGATGGGTACCGGGTTTATTTGTACCGGTATCATTGTGATAATACCACGGCTAGCTCTTTTTGAGCTTTTACATGGACTGATTTTAGTCTTCACCTTCTTCCACTCCCCCTCCTACCCCATGCTGGCCTCCCTGTCCCCTGGACCGCAGGCGGGTGGGGTCTTGGCAGGGGCTTCCCAGGGACGTTTTATAAATGGAACTCTGTTGGGTGGGCGAGTGACTGATGTTTGTACATGGATTTTGGTAATAGCAAGCTTTATTAAATATATCGAGTTCTTTTTTAACTTAAAAAAAAAAGCATATGGGGCCTAACGGGGGCCTGGAAATGCCCGCTCCCACTTCTGGCTATTTGTCTGAGGAGGTACACAGTGCCTGAGACGGCTTTCTCGGACGTCCTGGGTATATCCTCTTCTTTTTTTATGGTTGTTTATTGTCGTAAACTGAGAAAGAATCAGAAGTCTGTGCAGTTTTCACATTTTTTTTTAGTTTGACAATTTTTAAAATATACTTTGCAAAGGAGGGTGGTGGGAGAACCCAACTTTAACCGTTTTTAAAAACTAAGGAACTAAAAAAGAACATGTTTCTTCAAAGCAATAATACAACACAAATAAAAGCATACTATCAGGTTAGATAAAGCAGAAATGAGAAGAATTACTCAGAAATCGAACTCAAGAAGGGAGCACCTGATTCTGTTAAGGTCCGTGTAGGCTTCAGCAAATAACACCCCCTCCGGAAATGTCTAAGTCACCGGGGGCCGCATGATCGTCTGCACCCCCATACGGCCATCGCAGTCTAGCGTGGACAGCGCTCGTGAGCTCCTTGAACTCATGAGAGACAGGAGAGCGCATGCCCTCCTGAAGTCAGCCTGCGTGATGGTGAAACAATGGACATTCCCTCCCCGCCATTGTGGTGTGAGACAAGGGCGAGAACACAGGGGAACTTCCCAATAAAGAGCAGGGTTTATGTTGGCTAAACAAAATGTCCAGTTTCCAAAAAGGACACAGATGAGCTTGTCTAAGATGCCCTCCTGAAAACGCCTTTGCAAGTCCCAAGGAAGGGCCTTTCTCTCCACGTGCGTGGCTGCTGCTGGGAGGACGGAGGGAGGTGTGTTTCTAATGAGTGAGGAGCGACATGGCAGCACGGTGATGTCACCGTTTCTTCTTGCTATCAAGTCGCACCAGGAGGCAGTCGGTTGTATATCTCAGAGAAGACCTCCGTCTGTCCGAACGCTCACAGAGCCCCAGTCAGCAAGCCTGGCGCAGACGGGTCCCCTGACATTTCACTGAGCAAGGAAATCGCAGCTCTGGCTGGTGGAGGGGAGGAGAAACATCTGGTCTCACTGCGCCCTCAGAATTTCCTTGAGCTCCAATTAGAGTCACTGTGGTAGAATGTAATCCAGGGCGGCTGGATGTTCCCACATGTGAAACCCACTGCACAGCAGAGCTAAGAGGCAGGCACAGCGAGAGGCTGTCCCGGACGGCCAGCCAGTGTGCCTGCCCCCGTGGCCGCCCCCGCCGGCTGCTGTGCCTGTTGAACCTGATTTTGACGAGTGGCTTACGCTGGCTGCTCCTCAGGACAGATCGGGTGGGGATCGGCGCCTTCAGCCTCCAGCCAGCTCCGCGTGCACCATGCCAAATGGAATTAAGCCGGTGGATCCACTGGACTCGCTTTCTCCCGTGGGCTCAGCCTACCGCAGCAGCGCGCAGCCGGGCACCTGCAAGTACTGGATCCTCGACCTAGGTATCCGTGCTCCCCGCCCCTGCGCCTGGCTGCCTTCCAGGTGGTGCGGGACGATTGCGTGTGCCCCTCTGAGGTGTTTTCGCCCTGAAGTGTGTTATCTGCTGCCGGCTGTGTGAGAGGGGGCTGTGTGGGGTGGTTTGTGGGGACCTCTCAGAATGGGACTGTGCTCTGTGCAGCCACAGGCTGATTGCTGGGGTGTAAGGCACTCTTACTGTCTGGGGACTGCTTTGATGATCCCTTTTTTCTCATAAATGGCATGTACGCAGGAACGTAATCTAAGCTGCCAGTTGCCTTCTTATGATTTGAGTTCGTCATATGTCTGTTTCAGGTTTAATTTCGTTTGGGATTTTTCAGCAACCCAGCAAAGAAGGGGCAGTGTCCCATGTTTATATGTAGATTGCCTGGTCCCTTCTCTGAAGAACTGCGGCCATGTGATAAGATGATATAAAGTCATATGGGGGCAGGGGGTCTCCCGGTAACCCCCATGGCATTGCAGGGGCGTTTGGGTATATACCGGGCTCTGGCTTTATACACAGAACTGGAGTCAAGACCAGCAAACACGACTCCTGCCAAGTAAATCAGCTTCCCTCCACTTGAGAAAAGGCCAGAGGATGTAAAAGAATGAAGTGAAGGGAGGAATTAGGTCTGTGGGTCCCCACAGAACTGCAGTGCTGCGGGGGAGGCAGCCACCGTTGACATCTGTCCAAGCCATGTAGTCGTTAGAATGAGTCCTCACGGGCTGACCCCTGCATAGGGCTGTCTCCTGCATCCCGGCAGGCATGGCGTCCACAGGGTTTCATTCCTGACCTGGGCCCCTCTGCCAGCATATTCCCAGGTGCTTCAGGGGGGGCACAGGAGGGAGCCCTGGGCTCTGGTCATTGTGAGCTCAGTAGAGAAGGGTTGGGGGAGCGACCCAGCAAAGAAGGGCTCCGAGGAAAAGGGAGCTTCAGAAGATGTGCTTCCAGATGTGAAGGGGGCTGGCACAGTTGACATGTGTGTGTGTGAAATACCAGAGGCAAACAACAAACGGGCCAGTGGGAGTAAGTGTTGGCTGTGTGAATATTAAATTTGTCGGTAGAAACATTGTTCTGGATACTATTTCTTGTATTTTTTTGTTCATCAAGCTATCAAAACACTTTTTTAAGTCACTGACCATAACGTGTTTTATGTTTATGCTAATTACAGTGTTTAAGAATGGCCTCCCTCTGTGGAGGTGTCAGGCTGGGCGGGCCCCTACTGACACTGTGACCAGGAATTCTGCACTGGGCGTGTGAAAGCAGGTGACCCTGTGGCATCTTTACTGAAAATAATACTGTCTGTGCAGTGACGAAAACAACTGATACCATCAAAAGTCTGATTTCATGTCAGTGGTTTCGGGTCTCTAGTAAATTATCTCTCTAAACTTCATTTCTTCATCTGCAGGATGGGAATGACAATAGCGCATCCTCTCAACGTATCATAAACATCCCAAAGTTTAGGCCAAATTTTTATTTATTTATTTATTCATTCATTTTACTGATTTTAGAAAGAAAGAGGGAGGGAGGGATGGAGGGATGGAAGGGAGGGAAGGAGGGAGAAAGAGAGAGACTGATTTGTTGTTCCACTTATTTCTGCATTCATTGGTTGATTCTTGTATGTGCCCTGACTGGGGATCGAACCTGCAACCTTGGCGTATTGAGACAGCGCTCTAACTGACTGAGCTGCCCAGCCAGGGTTGGGCTGAAATGTTTTAATAAGCAGTTTTGCTAAGAAGTAATGGATTTTAAGGAAACAGCATTCTTCTAATAGAGGGAGTTTTGAATCACAGCAGTGTTTCGGCTTCCTGGGCATTCTTCTGGAGGGACACTATTGAACGAGTACAGGAGGATAGCTTGCGAATATATTTTTGGTTTTCCCTAGATATATTTTTGCTCTGGCAATTCTCAAACTATAATGGAAACTCCAGGTGATGTTATCCAAGCTGTCACCACCAAAATCTTAATTAAGCTAACACAGATTTGGAAAGAAATTGATGTCCACTGGAATTTTCATGGGAGAAATAAACTAATCTCTTTACAGTAAAGGACAGATGAGAGTAAGCAAAACTAGTTTGACTTTTTTTTTTTCTCCTGGAGGAATATGTCCATTTTTCCCCCAAACTTTCATAGTAATTCCAAAACCATTTCCTAAATGCCATGTTACATGAGTGATAATTTAATGCAGTGTGATTCCCCGTATTAAATTGATAATGGGAAAATATATATGCATCCAATTGAAAATGGAAAAGATGACTTTGAGTAATATTCCAGAAATAAATCCTAAAGTAACTTTAAAATGCCCAGTAAATCCTAGAGCGGGATTGTAAACCCTTTCTTTATACTCACAAGCAACCTGGGGGTTTGTTCGTTGGAGTACCTTGGGAACAGACAGTTTTTCTTTCTGACATATGCATCCGGGCGTCCTCCTTGTCCAGATGTGAATTAGTCTTGCTTGGGACGATCTGCGTGGAAGCGTGTTTTTATTTGCAGACGTTGCCATTACCAGTAACTTACACAGCCCTCAGCCCGGGAGTTTTACTGCTAAGAGGCGGGAAGGTCAGGAAGAACTGTAAATTATCTTTTAAGAGGGTTCCTCTGGGAGAGCCCAGCTCTCTCAACAAGATAGGGGAACTCTTGCATTTGTTCCCATTCCGAAATAAATGTACCCTTTTATGGGGCACATGGAATGTGTTCAGTGCTGGACCTGGTCCCCAAGTGGCCTTCTTTAACACGAAGCAGGTCCATGTTCAGGGTGAACTGCGTGCCTTATGGCTCCTGAGCTGTCTTCAGGTATCCTCTGGTTTTTGCTTTTCGAAGAGGAGTGTGGATTCTCAGCAATGCACTTTTTTTATAAATTAAAGGAAAGCATTTCAAAGACTAAATGTAAGAAAGACGTTCCTTTGCTGAAACAGAGTCTGAGCCCACTCTGGACGCAGGCAGCCGGCCAGCAGCAGGGCCCCCTGCACACCGAGGGCGCCCGCACACAGGACGCTCCCTCCTGTGAGGGAGCGAAAGCCACGCAGTGCTCAGCACAGTGCTGTATTGTTTCAGCCATGAACGCTGGTTGTTTCACACAACTTACTGTGCAAACTGAAGTCTGTCTCATAGTTCTTGCTCTTTCAGTATTTTCTAATGAGTCAGAGTTTAAGACACAGTGTGCATAATACAGTGCAGACAGGATGGTGCTGTAGAAGTCAGACAACCAGTGCCCTTGTCTGGCTCACCTTGCCAGTATGACCTTGACAGGGTCTTGGTTAATGTCACTCCACTGCAGTTTCCTCACCTGCAAAAAAAATAAAATAAAAGTATGTCTGCTACGGGTATGTTCTCCGAAAGCTACATGGAAGGTTATTGCTTTCCTTTTAAGCAAACTAAAATTTTAAAATAATTTATTTTCTCAGTTTTCACTGATCAAAGTTGTATATAATTGTCACTCTGAGCTTAGGATGACAATTTGGGGGGAAGGCCATTTTGCACACTGATGAATTTATATACATTTCCAGCCAAAAAGCAAAGAAACTTACCATTATTTGGCCTTACTTAGGGCAAATATAAAAATTTGAAATATTAAAACTTTTTAAAGTGCACATTTAAAAATAGACTGAAAGGTTCCCTCACAGTGCTCTAGAAACCGGGGTCGAAGGTGAGGAACCCCAAGGAAATGGCCTTCCCTGGCTCTGGAGTTCCTTCTCTCAGCTGTCATCTCTCTCTGGAATGTGGCCTTTCTAATCATTTCCCTTTAGCGAGGCTTCAGGGGAACAGGAATTTATGGCTTTTTCCTCTGAAGAATTTCCTCCAGGTGCTGGCAGTTGGCCTGAAGGGGTGAGTGAGCAAGTCCATAAACCC
>NW_006294876.1:3322665-3334989 GCF_000327345.1 Myotis davidii | reverse complement strand
GAGTTTGGGGGGGGGGCTCCCTCATTTCTTCTTCCTGGCTTCCAGGACTAGGGGATAGGATGGAGAGGACACCAACCCACATGCTCACACAAAACCATCCAAACCTTAACAAAGCGCATCTCGCAAAACAGGTAATTTCTCTGAGACTATATGCTAATTGTAAAAAAAAGATTGAAAAATTCACAGACACATGGAGCAGCAGAGAGGGAAATAATGCCACAGGCAACCACTGGTAAGCTGGCCCCGTTTTCTTCTATGTAAAGTGACGCATCTTTTATTACATTTTTAAAATCTGACTGAAGGAATACATCCCAATCCTTTCTATTGTCCATTTTCTCAAGTACACTGTTGAAGAAGGTTTCTGTTGTGGCATCGTGTTAACATTAATACCGATTTACCCTTGCTGGTTTGGTTCAGTGAATAGAGCATCGGCCTGTGGACCAAAGGGTCCAGGTTCGATTCGGGCCAAGGGCACATGCCTGGGTTGCAGGCTCGATCCTAGTAGGGAGCGTGCAAAAGGCAGCCGATCAATGATTCTCTCTCATTGATGTTTCTCTCTCTCCCTCTCCCCCTCTCTCTCTCTCTCTCCCCCTTCCACACACACACACACACACACACGAGCTCAGCTGGGCATTCGTCCAAATGATTCATATTAAATTCTAGCCTCACTGATATTTCTATCGCTCTCTCTCCCTTTCCCTTCCTCTTTGAAATCAATAAAAATATATATTAAAATTTTTTTAAATAAAATTAAATTAATACCAATTCATATTGTCAGGAAATGGACCTATGCTGTATCAGCATGGAGACTAGAGGTATTCATTCTCATGTCCAAGGCTACAGCCACAGAAGGGCTTCTGGAACACAGTGGCCAGCCCTAGGAAACGCATCTTTCCCTTTTATCTCTGAAAGCTGGTGGGTCGCTGGAAGAAGTGGCCAAAGGCCCCACCGCCCATGCGAGGTGGAGTAAGGAGTCTTCAGTAACAAGAAGGGAATGTGCTTATTTATGACGTTGAGCTAAACACTGGACGTTTCCCCTTTGTCTTTCTCCAGCTGGAAAGAAAGCCAACGTACAGCGCTCACCCCAGCCCTCCTCCGCCCCCGCTCCCCCGCGCAGGCTGCTGCTTATTTCCTACATGGCTCCCTCCTGCCCTCCCTGCCCGGCAGTGCCACTCCGTCACACTGGGCACTAATTAAAGCCACAGGCAGGATTTGTGCAGTAATTGGCGTTCCTAGCAGAGGCGTTCTCTTCATTCCCTTTGTCTCTGTGCCTCTTTGTTCCTTCGTGGAACAGCTCCAGGCCTTCCTGCCTCCTTCCTTCTCTCTGCAGTTGGTTCCTCAGCTGCCTGAACAGCACGGCTGGTGACAGTTCCTAAAAGCTTGATGTATGGGTGAGGAGGAGTGGGGGCATCTTAGAGCCACCTTGTCCTGGGCTCGGTCACGCCTCCCAAAACGCCTTCGTTATACATGGGGATCTCAGATCCCATGCTGGATGCGTGAATAGCCAGGAGCAGTTGCGCCAGCCCTCTTTTATTTCTGCCATTTTTTGCTATTGTCGTTTCAGTAAGTGATCTCCTGGAAGGAGTGTGGGCAGTCCTTGAAAAATTACAGAATCACAAGCTGAGAACTAAAGTTCAGCCTTAACCGGTTTGGCTCAGTGGATAGAGCGTCGGCCTGTGGACTGAAGGGTCCCAGGTTCGATTCTGGTCAAGGGCATGTACCTTGGTTGCGGGCACATCTCCAGTAGGGGGCATGCAGGAGGCAGCTGATCGATGTTTCTCTCTCATCCATGTTTCTAACTCTCTATCCCTCTCTGTGGAAAAAATCAATAAAATATATTTAAAAAATAAAAAATAAAGTTCAGTGCCATTCAGTTCTTGGAGGATAGTGGCGGGCAGGGTGTCATCAAGTCGCATGTAGCTGAGGTTATGGCATTGCAACCCTTAATCCCTGTGTTCTCGGAAGTGGACACAGTGGGCTTTTTACCTTCTCACCTGTGTGGTGACTCCGCTTTCGACGACTTAGCTTTAATTAGGATAGCATTTTGCTTTTGGTAGAGGTGCTACTAAAATACAATTGTGAAAAGAATTCCTAATTGGTTGGGGCTTTTCGTTTCTTTGTTTTTGAACCAAACCACCGGGGACCCTAGAATATAGTACTAGATCTTTGCTTTGTGGTTTGGGGTGGGGGGAGATCATCCATTTCCTGATTCTCCACAGCTGTAACTCTTTCTAAACTAATATTCCGTCCCTGGAGCCTGAAACTCCAGCTAACCTGCGGGCAGATGATGTGAAGAGTGATGCGGCTTGGCAGGCTCACTGCAGGACATTCCAAGGCCGATTTTGTTTTTACTTAATGCTATATAGAACGAGTATACGGCTCTATGAAATGAGATATGTGGCTTTATGAAAACAGTTTCAAGTTTGCATGGTTTATAGCATATTTGGGGTAGGCGCGGTCTTAGGCAGTTCATGCATTTTCTAGAATGTAGGGGAAAGACTTTGGCATGTTGGCATTCTGAATCTGGTCTTAATTTAAAATAATAAACTTCTATATGAATGAAGAGAGAGCTGTCACCACCTGAAATAAATCAGTCACATAGTTTAAACTGGTAACTGCAGAATGTTCTTTTAAACCATCTTGCATGGGATGTCTTTGTCTTCATTTAAAGACACTTCCAACTTTAAAAATCTACAAATCACCCCCTTAAAAAAATCCTTGGTTTCTTTTTGAAGAAGGCAGCCTAAGTTATTTCGTGGGGGTTTTTTGTTTGTTTGTTTTCAATGAGTAATAAGAAGACATCAACCAAAAGCATCCATATTCATCAGGAAGAATGTTGTTCCAAATGTCGGCCTCCTTCAATTAAGAGAGAACTTTCATGACTAACACTTTGTGTTTAATATCAGGAATAAGTATGCCCAGAGGTTAAACATCCATGTTCTTAGCAGTGTTAGGACCTCTGCTAAGGCAGAATCAGACAGAGGGAGTGCTGTGGGGGCTTATTCCCTTCAAGTTAACTTTCTGTTCTTTTAAAGGACGATCATCTATTCAGGACAAGAGTAAATACTGTATTGCCTTGAGAGTGACTTCCCAATGAAGAATCCAGAACTCACTGTTAGCCCAGAGCAGCCTCCGTATCCCTAAGTCAGAGGATACTAAATGCTAAGTAATCTGGTAAACACACAGACTTTGTGTTTCCATAATCTTTCTTTGTGTAAGTGGCGTTCGTCATTTGGCTTCTCAGAGGGTCTCAGCTCCTGAAAGAGCCTACTGAACAGAGGGACATTCAGGGGTTTTCCTGGTTTCTGCGCCCGCAGCAGACCGGGCCAAGATCAGCACGCCGCAGGATGTCATTAATTGCCTGCCTGGCGGGCCGGGTGGCCATGCCGTCCGTCCCACGCAGCGCCCTCCCCTGCAGAGCTCCGGGAAGCAGCCTGGACGTGGGCTTACGCCTTTGTTTCCTCCTGTAGGAGGGAAGGTGGACCCGGGTGAGAAGTCGAGGCCTCTTCCCCCTCTGCCCTCAGTGGGTGCCGCGTGGGGCTTGGTGTGGGCAGGAGGGCCACGTCCTGGCTGGGCTGATGTGCGGGCTGATGGGAAACCTCTCTTCCCCGGTCTGATCCCCCAGCTGGTGACACCGAGGGCCCTGTGGCTCCCCCATCCGGAGTGTGAGGGCCGGGAGGTGGACATCAGTGCCTGCAGCGTGCAGGATCTGAGCGTGTGTTTCTCATTTTTATGTAATCTTTTGGAAAGTTGTCTTTTTTTCATCCAACAAGGATATCTTGAAACATCTGCTTTTGTCCTTGGGTAAAAGTCAGGAATCTGACTCCCTTGGGAATTTCTTTTCTTTTTGTGACAGCTTAGACTTTTGGTTGCAGAAAAAGCCTGCTCTTCATCTCCCGAAAATATATTTCAAGGCTGTCTCCCATAAAAAGCAGAGAGAATGGCCCTGTCATTCCAAGAAGATAGGGCCAAAGGCTAGAAACTCCCCTTGAACAAAGCCAGTGTTTGCACTCGGGGGAGAGACGGGCTGCATCAGAAAGTAAGCACTAGCCCTAACTGGTCTGGCTGAGTGGATAGAGCCTCGGCCTGAGGACAGAAGGGTCCCGGGTTCGATTTTGGTCAAGGACATGTACCTTGGTTGCAGGCTTGATCCCCAGTAGGGGGCGTGCAGGAGTCAGCTGATCAATGTTTCTCTCTCATCAATGTTTCTCTCTATTCCTCTCCCTTCCTCTCTCTAAAATCAGTAAAAATATTTTTTTAAAAAAAGTAAGCTCCAACATAAAGCAGAGTTTAAAAAGAGGAGAACGTCTGATAACAGAAGTGTTTTGTAACCATGTGGTTCAGCGGTGTGTGACTGTCTGTGCCTGGTTCCCCATGCCCCCCTCCCCCCCGAAGGCGTGTCAGGTAGGCACGCCCCACCTCCACAGTGCCAGGAGGATATTGTCACAGCCACCACGCTCATCATGTTCTGGAAACCAGCCGCCTGGTGCTAACCTGGCCCAGCCACAGATCACGGGCACTGAGCGATCCCGCCCAGCCGATGAGCCAGGGCCTGGATGATTCATTGCAGTAGATTCTACTAAAGTCCTTACATTGATCAAAACTAGTCCATTCTTCCTGTGGTTCACTATCAATAATGCCTCTTTCCTCATTATTTCATTTCTGAAGTGCTTTGGCAAGATGCCATGTGCTGTTTATCTGATTGGCCAAGCAGAGGATTACACCATCTTCTTTCATTTTTCTATTTAATTTCTCTATTGGAAATGCAAGTGATGAGATTCAAATGGAGAAAGACCTTTAAATGAGATGGTTTCTGCCTTGGCTGGTGTTCTCAATGGTTAGAGCATCCGCCTGGGCAATGAAAGGGTTGCAGGTTCAATTTCTGGTCAAGGGAAGGTACCTGGGTTGCAGGTTCGATCCCCAGCCCTAGTTGGGCTTGTGCAGGAGACAACCAATTGATGTGATTCTCTCACATTAGTGTTTCTCTCTCTCGCTCGCTCTCGCTCTCTCTCAGTGTAAAACATATACTAAGTTGAGGATTAAATAAACAAACTGCGACCGTTTCCTGACTAGAAATTCTGGCAGCCTTCCCCTCACAAGCATGAGTTCGAGAGGAAAAGTGATGCTTGGAGTTTTGCATTTGGTGGTTGGCATAAGCATATTTTCCAGCAATTATGTAATGTTTTAACTCTTTTCAGAAACCGCCCTGAAAGTAGCCTTTAGGTTCTCTGAGAGTAGAAGATCGAGTTGGCACGTTCTGTTAGGCTAGATGGATGTCACAGACCTCGTTTCTCTGCTCCTGGTCAGGTGGTGTTGAGGAGGCTGCTTTCTGTTCTTAACGTGGCCCTTAGGGCTAGAGCACAAAACAGGGAAACTGCTGTGTGCATGCGCCCACACTCCTTGCTTTCAGCCTCCACAAGAAGGTAGAGAATTGTTTCTAATTGAGTCCAGTTGTTTCTTGCTGAGTCTGTTTTCATTAATACCCGTGATTGCAGTATGTTGTGTTCTTTCATTCAGGGGTCCAGGAGGTGGGCTGCAAGTGAAGGCTCCCCTGTGAGTTGGGCGGGGCGCACAGGGAGTGAGTGTGTTGGTCATTTGTGTGCAGGCAGCAAGGACCATGTGTTCTTCATTACAGCGTGAGCGCGGGCCCTGCTGTGCTGGACCTCTGGTTGAATCTAGGGGTTTGTTTTTTTTTTAAGAAAGCTGGGGAAATTCTTCTCCTTCATGTTTTCTGTTTTCACATCATATTTGAAAGCAAGCACAGAATTCACATTTTCACATCAAGGACCCACAGTGAAATATTTCACCAAATTGTGAACTAATGTAAAATGTTCACCCAGTGTTCCCTTGCCTCATTTTCAGCCATGCCCATCCTGCAAAACTAGTGTCCAGTGCCTCTGGACAGCCTCTAGCTTTTTTAAAAGAGTCTTCCCCGTGTTAACATGAGTTTGTGTGAGACTCACAGCCCAGAGCGGAGCCTAGAACACCTGGACGCAGGTGTGTGCAGAGAAGCGGCGACTTGGTGAGGATGCAGTGCCCAGTCCGAGTCTGCATTTCAGCCCCTGATGCGTTTTTAGTCTGCACTGGAGCAAAGTAAGGATCGCTGACTCGCCCCTAGAAGAGGGCCGGCACATAGGAAAGAGTAAAGTAATACCTAAAATGAAAAACTAGAAGGCAATCAAGTTTTCAGACACTCATTCACAAATAGGGTATAGATTTAATTTTAAAAAGTATTCTAGAAAGACCTAATTCTATATTCTGAATCACCAAAAGTGTGACCGTATCTGGACAGGTCAGTTTCCTAAAATTCCCCAAGAAATACCCCAGCTTCGACTTACTCCTCAAACCTTGTCAGCCACTACACCTAGCACTCGCATATGGAGGCGAAGTGATCACTGTTAAGATTGAGAGACGATTCCTGGAACTGCAGCTTCCAGAATAATTTACAGATCACCTTACTTTTTATGTAATCTTCAGGAGGATTTCTAGTGTGTTATGGTCTATTTTGTTTGTGTTTATTCCAAAAAAAATGGTTACCTTGATCCCAAAAGCAGGCGAATTAAAGTCCAGTTTGAAAATCATAAAGATGAGTCATTTACACAGAAAAATTTGCTCTAGACTATCTGGACCAACCCAGGCAGCAGCCCTAAGCTAACAGTCACTTGCTCTTTGCTTTATAAGTCACTTACAGATCTGATTTTCATATGTACATGTCAGCCTTCCTGGTGTGGTAGAAGAGTTTTCTAAATAAAAACATGGGTTTGCTGAATTGAATTCTTGACAAGACAAAGGTTTAGTAGACTAAGTGCCCCTCACTAAACCCTGCCTGGTCTGTTGGATCATTGTCTGTAGTTATCTTTCTCTGGCACATCGCAGTCACTGATAAATAAAGATTTCTCTAAGTCTTTACGACCAGAATGTAATCCGCACTTTGCGTGGGACATGTGCCGAGCCCTGAGTTGGGCTAATCCAGGTCAGAGCGGACGTGCCCGACATCCTGGCGTTGTCACCTGGGCAGATATGGTTGAACACCACCCGTGGACAGAGAGATGGGCATGTCTTTCTTTAAAACGAGCCAGTTAAAATTGTTCCGGGAGAGGCTGGAGGAGAATTAGAAATGCGAGACAGCCCGTTATTGGGAAGCCTCCCCGTGTCGAACGCGTGCATCTGTGCGGAGGCCGCGCCTCATCAGACATGACTGGCGGTCAGCGTGGGTCCCTTGTGCGCGTTTAGCGGACGGTGTGTGGCGCGCGGGAGGCCTGTCCCAGCAGACGTGCAGGGAGGGTGAAGCCCTGTGACACCAGCCGTCCAAGGGCGCAAGCTTCGCCCGGTCTTCCTGCTGCTGCTGCCCAGGGGGCTTGTCTTCCTCCCACATGTCCCAGCTCCACTCTGTCCTGCTTTCTTCCTCCTCTTTAGCAATTGCTTTTTCTATGCAAAAATGTGAGTATTGCTTCATCCGCGTGTTAGGCTCTCCGTTTACAAAGACATTTTTGTTCCTTTCCCCCAGCAGCCGGGTGAGGAGCCAGGCATTTCACAACCAGGACACGGGGGCCTTGTGAGAGATACCCAGGCCCAGTGCAGGCCCCCCAGGGGGGCTCGAGCCTCAGCCCCTTCCTCCTGAATGCCCATTGGTCTGTGCAGTGAGCACTGTCAGGGAAAGGCAGGCTTTAAACTCTAAAGCGCAGCATAAACACAGCAGCAGACATCTCTGCCCCTGCCATGTGCGGTGGAGACAGTGGAGGAGACACACTGAGCCCTGCAAGGAAGTGGGCAGATCTGGGGACAGTCCGAGTCAGAGGCCGGAGTTGGTATTCAGGGCTCAGTCCTGCTCCGCAGTCCAGTTTTCACTCCAAACACTCAGAAGCATCTTTAGATTTTTCTCTTCTGAAAGCGAGGAGAGAGTTAAAATGAAATGTGATCCTTCGTCTGCAGCTAGCAGGATATGGACCCTTTCCTTTTCTTCTTACGTGTTTTTTTTAAAGTGCTTTATTAATCACAGATGTCTCAAATTTACAGTCTGGGACTGGAAGACGATTTCTCTTCTCCCAGCAGTTTTAGGGGAGTGTGTGTGTGTGTGTGTGTGTGTGTGTGTTCACGTGGAGGAATTCTTTCCTGTGTGGGGCTGAGGGTCAGGGCTCAGCTTTGCCCTCCTTTCTTTAGCTTTCTCATTACTTCAAGAAGAAATCTAGCGTGGACTTTGTGTGAACTCCAACTTCAGCCAAGAAGCCGTCTCCTTGGGGTGTTTTCCCCTCAAAATAAGGCAAAATCGACTTTAATTGATTTTTCTCTCTCGGGGCTTCAGGCAGCTCACAAGTGACTTTCTCGTACACACTTGAGCATTTTTTAAAATGATTTGATGTTCTGATCTCTTTATGCTGATGTTCCCTTATTGAGGGGACAAGTTATTTTTTTAATTACAAACAGAATAAAGTAATTCAGTAGGTTTTTTCATTCATCCTTCACCTAAAAATGATTTTGAGAATGTCTGAGCATGCTAAGCTCAGCAATTGAGCATCAATGCATGAACCGGGAGGTCACGGTTCGGTTCCTGGTCAGGGTACAGACCTGGGTTGCAGGCTCCATTCCCAACAGGGCACGTACAGGAGAGAGCCTATCTGTGATTCTCTATCATCATTGATGTTTCTCTCTCTGAAATCAATGAAAACATAATTTTTAAAAATAATAAAAATGGACAAAAATTCCCTTCTTGGTTTATCTTTGCTGCTAGCATTTTTCTAAGTCATAAATATTCCAGCAGAGTGAAGTAATGTCAGGCAAGTGATGTGGTGCAGAGCTGTTCAGGAAGCCCTGCTGTTCCCTGTAGGGCATTGGTCTGCAACACTTCGAGCGTGGCCTGGTGCTCTGCCCCTTCCTGGTCCAGGACGGTCCATCCAGGCCACGGCCGTGTTTAGTGCTCGACCTGCCAGTTGAGGGGGAGATCTCCTTTGAACCTGCTTTCCAAAGTGCAGAGGACCAAATCCTAGGCGGCCGAGCCCACAGAGAGAAGCTAGGACACGACGTCTCTAATTTCTTTTTCTTTTGAACCAATTTGTACAACTACCAGCTCCTAGAATGCCCTGAACATCATCCACCTAAAGCAGTGGTTCTCAACCTCCTGGCCCTTTAAATACAGTTCCTCATGTTGTGACCCAACCATAAAATTACTTTCGTTGCTACTTCATAACTGTAATGTTGCTACTGTTATGAATCGTAATATAATATCTGATATGCAGGATGGTCTGAGGCGACCCCTGTGAAAGGGTTGTTCGGCCGCCAAAGGGCTCGCGACCCACAGGTTGAGAACCGCTGACCTACAGGCAGTCCTGCTGAGCAATCCAGTGTTGACTGTAACACGAAGAGGCATCTTTAGACTTTCCCGTTCTGAAAGCGAGGAGAGGGTTAAAATGAAATGTGATCCTTCTTTGTCTGCAGCTGGCAGGATATGGACCCTTTTCCCTTCCTTCTTATGTGGGTCCCCGAACTGTTAGTGACAAACCGCAGGTCTGCTCTCCCACAGATGCCCGCCGGGTCCCTGCCTTCAGGCTCAGGCCCGGCCCTCGCTGCTCACCCCGGCCAAGAGCTCTCTCACTTTTCTGTAACCCTGCGAGTTTGGGCAGACAAGGAGACTGAGGGTTCCTGGTAGGCATCCTCTTTCCACTTAGGATTCATGTTGTCTGCTGCATTGCTCCCATGCCAATGCCCCCGATCCCCATTTTTTAGGCACAGAAATACATGTGCAGTTCATTTGTTCACGTAGGTGGTGTTCCCCATTATTCTGATGTCTGAGTATCTGCTTATGAGTGTAAAGACCTAAAGTGTATATGGGCCTCGGTCCTTTGCCTGCCTTCTGGTCCATAAAAGACACGGCAGCTCTCCATCAGTGACACCTCGCCTCATCCAGGCCTGTCCAGCGTGTTGCCCCCACCTCCACCGGTGCACCACCTTCATAGGTATTTGTCTTGGGCAGTTATTCAACGGAGGGCATATACATTGAAGAAATGACTGTTCTTACTGGTAACATATGGATTGTGAGTCAGCTTGGCCGATTTCTTTAGGCCGGAGATTTCTGATGTTTCCGTTTGGCACTTAATAAGCACCTACTGTGTACAAGGCCCTAGGAGTACAAGTCACAAGACAGATGAGCCCTTGCCCTCATGGAGTTTACATTCTCTAGTACATGGGTGTTAGGCCTGACTCCTTCAAAGGCTGGCTTCGGTGCTGCCTCCTCCACGGAGCCCTCCAGGATCACTCCACCTGGTTCCATTTCTCCTCAACCTCTAACAGGCTGAGACTCACGTATAGCATGTGTCCATTCTTCCCTGTACAAAGGCTGTGTGACTCCAGGAAACACTGTGGTCAGCCCATGTGGGGAGGAAGTGGGTATCATTCATCTCCATCAGGTGGCAAGTACAGGGCCTGACTCTGAGTCAGCACATTAAATGACTGAAATATGTCACCATGTCTTTCTAATAGTTAGTACTTGGTTGAATAAATTATCACCTGGCATGTGGGTTATCCAAACCCTCCTCTTCCTGGTCCCTCCTGTTCTCACTGAGGGTTGCTGAGGCACATCTCCTTCCTGTGACCTTTATGAGACCCTCAGCAGTCTCGCTTCCTGGATGTCAGCTTAATGGTGTCATTCCCCCCTGCCTCCTCCAGATGGCATCTGCGGAAAATAAAGCTGATGGGGAAGTGTTTCAGTCACTCATTTAAAAATAAATAAATAAAATAAAAAACATGTATGGTTATATGTGTTCCTACACACACATATACCAGACATATGGAGGGGGAGAGGGGATTACTCTTGAGCAGAATGGTACTTTGATTCATTCAGAACCAAAGTCGGCCTCTGAGAAGATCTAGATTTTTAAGAATGAGAGACCCTCTTTGAAATGCCTCATTTGTTTATGGACGATTGCACCCTCTGCCGTGGGCGGCTTGGGCCAGGGGAGGGATGGGACAGCCATTAGTCGGGGCCCCGCTGTCTCCTCCAGGCGTCTGGAGCTTGAGTGGCAACGGCTGTGGCCTCTCACTAATCACAGGTTGGGAGGAAGTGACTCCCTCCCTTTTTAAGTGTCTCACATAATGGCCTGCAGGCCACAGAGGTAAATACAGCAAAGGCAGGTGTCTGTCTGGAAGAACCTCTCCAATGGCTTAGTTTCATTTATTGTTGAGACTTCAAACGATTTCAGAAAATACGCATAGTGAATGCTCTTCCTCCTGCCATCCCCTGTGGCAGAGCCCGGGTTCGAGGACTCGGGAGAAGGCCCCCGTCCACGGTCACTGGTTTTCCGTTTGCACGGGAACGCCTCACACATAACCCAGGGTCTGTTGAGTGTCAGCCGTTACCAACTTTTTTTTACATCTCCTTTGTTCTCCTGAAAAACCATCCGCTCGGAGTTGACTACATTTAATGTTTGAGATCCGAGGAGAAGTTTGGACATACTTTCTGTAAGTGTTTTGGTTATTTGAGGAAGAACTCCTCCTCCTCACATATTTCTTTAAAAAATGTGTTGTTTAGTTCATTGTTGCTGGTATGGACTCCACCGTGGGAGGCAGCTTGGCTGAGGCTGAGAGCAAAGAAGCACACGCCTGTGTAGTTTCAAAGTCTGGCTGTGAGCAAGGGGGCACGGGGAGCTGCCCAGCACTCCCGCCAGCCTGGCCCCGGCCACTGGTCACCGACACTGCACGTTCCAGAGCTGCTGTTTGTCACAGAGTCCGCCCGGTCCAATGTACACGTGCACACACGCACACGCACACGCATGCACACATGTTTCTTTACTGAGATGTACTTTTCTTCACTGGGAGTGAGTCAGACTAATACACTTATCCAACGGGATTAGTTTTTAATTTCCTGTAAATTCTTCTTTAAACCATTCTTTATTGGATTTTGTTTATCAAGAAAATGAGTGAAAATAACTTAAACATCCCATCCTACAGTGCCTGTGACCTTCTCCGTGACAATGACATTTTAAAACTGTGACAGTGATACTGATTTGGAGACTTGGGATTTTTTGGAGGGGGCAGTACATCCTGAGAAAAATCGTCTCTAGTGTAACTCAAGTGTGTGAAGCATTTGAAAAGCGTGTGTGTGGGACCGGCCTGCCCTGTGGCGTTTCTGCCCGTCGGGTGAGGCACGCACTGGGCGGTGCTGGGGCTTCTTGGTAAATGGCCCGACTTGGACGCTGGGCGGACTGGGGCCACACGGTCACGCGTTGTTGTCTCTCTCTGGTCCCTGCAGACTCGCTGTCCGTCTCCAGTAACGATGCCAGCCCGCCTGCCTCCGTGGCCTCCCTTCAGCCCCACATGATGGGGGCCCAGAGC
>NW_006294876.1:3322286-3322607 GCF_000327345.1 Myotis davidii | reverse complement strand
CGCAGAAGGACTCGGACGACAGCGCGGCCACCCCGCAGGACGAGACCGTGGAAGAGGTCAGTGCCGCTCAGCCCGAGCCGGGCACCCCAGACCCTGCAGCACGTCCTCTCTGGGTGGTGGGCATGGCTGCTGGTCTGACTGTGCTCACTCGGTTCTGTGCTCTGAGGTGCCTAGGAGTGTGGGGGGCCCACTGAACCCCTGGGAGCGGACTGCTAGACTCAGTGGGGACAGGCCTGGGAGGGGCTGCTCCAGGTTAGCAGGGTCAGGACCTGCATGCGGCTTCTGCAGCCAATCAGAGGCCTGGGAGCTTCCCTCCCAACC
>NW_006294876.1:3307829-3322226 GCF_000327345.1 Myotis davidii | reverse complement strand
CAGGGCAGGGCACCCTGGGCCTGCCCTAGAGCAAGTGGGTGCCCTGCGCTTCAGCTTCTCCCCCGTCATTCACCCAGGGCCAAGGCCAGGAGCGCTGGCCTGAGCTGCCCGTCTCAGCAGCCCCTGAGGCTGGAGAAATGTTTCCCCCCCATTTTCACACTTACCTCTGTCCTGAGTAGTAAACACTGGATTATTTCCCTGTCATCAAAGATAAATATAGGTAGGTCAGCCAGGAATTTTTTTCATGTCCTTTTGTGGAGAGCTCAGTGGGGTTAATTATACTTTATTCAAAATTCTTTCATGATCCCCAAGTTGGGCTGAAAGCACTGGTGGTGTCCCTGAGGGGCCTGCAGAGGCTTTAGCTAGAACCACCCAGCTCCCTCATAGGCTGGGAAAGAAAGGACAAGCTCTGTGTAGTTTAATTTGTTTGTAGGTGTGGGTGTCCTGCTGCTGCTCCCCCCCTCCCCCCGACGCTTTGCCGTGGGCTGTGCTGGAGTGTGTGGTTCTTTCTTCTAAATCTGTGTCCTCTTAGTAGAAATAAACTGAATTTTTTTCCAAAAGTAAGAATAGAGGGATATTAATGGGCTAATTCCGATTCTTAAAATGCACGTTGGATTGCATTTTTCTTTACACCGTTATTATGCCCATGAATTTTATACTAGGGAGGTGCCAAAAGGGAAGCGAACGTGGGCCAGAGGACCTGGAGCACCGTCAGGGTTAGGGCTCAAACTTCTGAACGTGATTGTTTTTTTCCTCTCGAAGTTGAGATGTATTCAGAGCCTAACAGATACCATTGGCAGTTCCTTCTAAACACACACTCGATGGCCCTTCTCTCGTCCAAGTTGGCAAGCAGGGCGCTTGGGTTGCAGGAAGGAATGAGAGGTTACCGTCAGGGCTGGGAAGATTGTTCTCCGTCTGCCATCTGAGCTTCTGTCCAGCATGTAGTTTTCTGGTTAACCCCTGAGGGCTCTTCTCTGTGAACTGACGTTGACAGTGGGGACCCACAGTGCAATGACCGAGTGTTGGTTCCATTTCAGAGAGGCCGGAACGAGGGCCTGAGCAGCGGCACGCTCTCCAAGTCCTCCTCCTCGGGCATGCAGAGCTGCGGAGAGGAAGAAGGGGAGGAGGGCGCCGACGCCGTGCCCCTGCCCCCGCCCATGGCCATCCAGCAGCACAGCCTGCTCCAGCCGGACTCGCAGGACGACAAGGTAGGGGCCCGGGCCGCCCGCGTGATGGGGGCGCCCTCAATAGCTGCCAAGCTCCAGCCTCATTGTAGGAGATAGGTGACTCCCGGGCCGTCCAAGGGCGTCTGGGAAACATTCTGCTTTTCAGGCAGATTCCGCCAGGCTTGGAAAGAAAAGGGCCGAGGGAGAGAAAAAAGCTTTTGGGATGACAAAGTCCAGTTAGACTAAGTAGCAGGCCGGCATGTGCTGTTTCTCACACACAGGCATTTTTGTATAATATGTTTGGTGCATTTTTAATGGTGCTTCAGCAGTTGCCACTTTTAAAGTAAGGCTCCCTCTTTAACTGTCCCGACGGGGCCCTGAGAGCAGCCACCGGCGCCCCGAGCTGTCTGCACGCCTGCCTCCTCGTCCAGCATTAGGCGGCCTGTTCTCTCTGTGAGGTGCTTTTGCACAGGGTGTTCACATGAGATCGTTGCTGTCCAGTTCCTCTTCCCAGCATGCCACAAATCAGGAGGATCACACTGGAGTGTGGGGACAGGTGTCCAAGTTCAGAGCCACGAAACCCCTCCTTGGAGACGTACGGAGGCGCCAAGCCAAGTCCATCGGTTTCTGTGTTTTTTGAGTTCTTACGCAATTGAGAATTATTTTATATACCCCAATTGTAGATCCCAAAATATCAAACAGGAAACCTGATGGCTGGCTTATGTGTCCTCTCACATCCTGGCCCACTGTGCTCCTCCAAATTGTCAGGTGCTGAAACCGTGCTGTGAAGTCATCACTGGTGTGTTTTTTTGTGGGTTTTTTTTGCAATAGCTAAGTTTTAGGAATAAAACATATCAGTTTTCCCCATTCTTCCCTTTTTTCCTCCCCTGACTCCATCCTCAGCACTATCACGATCACTTGCTGAATCGCCTGTTTTCTGACAGGGGGAGGAGGCAGCCAGGGCCAGTGATGAACTGCTGCCCAGCCAGGTCGCACAGGAATCTTGACCTGAGGCAGACGTTTCTCCAGCCCCTTCTCTGCAGAACTGGCCTCCTCCTTCTCCCCTCCTGGCAGTCAGCACGCAGTCAGGGAGCTGCAGGTCTTGGCTGGAGGATGTAGCTTGGGTTTGAGTCTGGAGTTTGGGGTGACTGAGGTGCACACCCTACACTGTCGGGGGTGGGAGGGAGCAGAGATGAAAGAGGACCTCACCCCTCTGCACAGAGCGGACTCATCAGGAAATGGGGTGCGTCATTTCTCTAACAATCCCTACGCTGTTTCGTAGTATTCTAAGCTATACCGTTCTTAAAAGCAGAAGACTGGAATGTCTTAAATCTGCATGGTCAGCCAAAAGGGAGGTGCTAGGCCTGGTTATTTACCAAGTAAGAGTATTTCTTCTCCACTTAAACAGTGGATTGCATGATATTCTTCTGTTTCCTAAAATGGCTTATTGGTTATTGTGTTACCTCATTGGGTATAATTATCAGCAGCAGTTCTTCATTTACAAAAGTCTATAGTGATGTTCCCAGAGAGTATATTTCTTGTGACTAATATTTTGTTTTGTTCTGTTTTCTCTTTTTGTAAACGTTCACGGCAGCATTATGTTGATTTGTGTTCCGTGTCTGTTTTGGCTCAGTTTCCTTACCTCTCCATTTGAATTGTTTCCCTTGTTTTCTTCACCTCATATTCCAGATTTCATTAGACCAAGCCAACATTTGTTTTGCAAAGTGCATACCTGAATCCACACATGTAGAAGCCTCATTGTGAATGTATAGATCCGTACTGTCTGCTGTGAGAAGTGCATCGCTAGGACAGCTAGCTGTGTGTCGCATGCATCTCCGCTGCCCTTACTATGAAGCGAGGCTCATATTACGCCCCTCTTCTAGTTTCCAATCGATGAACAGCGCAAGTAATCCGCAAACACACGGTGTTTGCCAATTACTGAACTTGAACGCAGTAGCCCTTCCCCCAAATTCCTTAAGTGTCACCCCTGTGCACCCTGACTCTCGCCGTACACGGCGCCTGATAGCTTGTGAGGCCACAGATCTTCTGTACTCTGCACTAATGATTGGGGAAGTGGATGGCACAGGAAATGGTGAGCTCGTCCCCCTCCTCCCTGTCTGCTCAGCGTGCCCTGGTTCCTTTTCCTCCTCGTTTCTTTCTTTTAAACCCATAGGCATTTTTAGTATCTTGTTTTGTTTCCTGATTATTTAAGGATTCACTCATTAGACCGTAAGCCTTTCATTCTTCCATTGATCAGAGTCTGTATTTTTTTCTCCTTCGCCAATAGCCCAGCCAGCAGTTGCAAAAGTTACAGTTAGGATTCTCCCGTGCCCAGGCACCTCTCTGAAAAGCGTTATGATGTTACATGACTGCGGATTGAAAACAGACACTGTCTGCTTTCCACATGTATCCCAGACAGGTTTTATTTAATACTTCATGTCAGAATATTGTAAATTTAGAGGGATGACTTTAAATAAATGCAAACAAAGACAAACTTGTGGTCTTTTTGTCTGGAATTACTTTTAAGAAGAGCTTGAGCTTGCAGGAGGATTTCCTGTCTGTCCAGTGACTAACATAAGGCATTCCCCTCCCCCCTTTCTTTTTCTTAACTTCTTCCATAGGCCTCTTCTCGGTTGTTAGTCCGCCCCACCAGCTCCGAAACGCCGAGTGCAGCCGAGCTTGTCAGTGCAATTGAGGAACTCGTGAAAAGCAAGATGGTAAGGCTTTCCGAGGAGGAGGTGCGGAGGCTCTGCGTGCCGCTGCAGTGTCCGTGTGCTGCTCTTGGGCCTTGTCTGTGTGCTGCTCTCGTGCCCTCATCATGAGGGCTGCAGAACGTGTCTGTGATGTCTTGCACAGTGGGCGTTCCCAAGGCCACCCTCACTTCTACCAGCTGCAAGAGTCGGGTCCCCACGACCATCCTCGGGTTCAGTAGTTCACTGGAAGGGCTCACAGAACTTAGAACAGCCACCGTTGCAGAGCCTTACGGTGAACAGACAGATTAAAACCAGCAGGGTAGAGATGCAGTGGGCTTCGAAGTCAGGCAGAAAGTTAGAAAGTTAGACAGGGAAGGCTGCTAGGAGTTGGCAGATAACTCAAGAAAGAACTGGATGCCACTGATCAAGAATTACAGATCGTGTCTGTAGGAACCGAGTTAAACCTCGGCCTGGCTGTCTCTTTGAGAGACAGCTGATGAATGGTGCCAACAAAGGATGCTTACATTTTAGTCAGTGAGTTTCAAGCATCCTTAGACAGTTTAAAAACAGCCTTTCATACACATCAGTTATATGACCATGAAAATCATCCTTGTCTGTGAATTTAAATAGTTTCCCCAAGAAATGCTATAAGGCAACACTGCCAACCTGCCAGTCAGTAGTCTGCAGGTATTTACATTGCATTCCACTCCAAATGGGCTGAGGTTCGCTGTGATTCACTTAGGTGACCGCTAAATGGAGAGGGGTTCTATGGCTGTCTCTTTCCCCTCCTACTGGTTTATTCCTCCTTTGCAGCTTTACACCCTCACGCCTCTTCTGAAGTTAACAGGCAGAAAGTTGTTGACATTGCGGGAAGGGCATAGGCTTGGGGGTCGGGTAGATGTGGGTTGAAACTCTCCTACTTACTGTCTCTCAGCTGTGAGCTGGGACCATGAATGCAATGGGGTTTGTTAAGCTCCTAGCAAGCGTTCGTCGTGTGGACATTCACTGATGCCTCTCTTTCCCAGTGGGAAAACCACACTTATTCTTTTTCTGATGGACTCGCCCCTTCTCCATCCTCCAGGGAACATGATCTAGATTCTGCCTTTTTTCCTGGTCCAAGAGAAACATAACTGCATTGATTTCCTGTCACTGATCCTTCCGTGACGAACAGGAACTACTTTGTGGGTAAAAACCCAAGTGACTCTTTTAAATATGCTTCACCCTATCCTGGCCCCTGGGACTCTGAGTTGCTCCTGCCTATCCCACCACATGCATCATGTTCATTTCCGTGTGGGTGATGATCTCTTAGGCTCAGGCACCTTCACGATAGGATTTGAACCCTGAATGGTTTATGCATCAAAAGCGAGGTATTCATGGATTGGATTGGGGAGAAGGTGCTCGACTCCTATGCAGGAGTATTCAAGGGACAACCTCCTGACCCGAAAACCTGAGTGTCCTGTCTGAAAAGTCAGAACCAACAGAAAACTTCCTGCGTTTGCTCCTCTCTCCTGTCTACGTTCCTGAGAGATTGTGTATCTTCTGTGTATCTTCCCTGAGTGTCAGCTATAGTGGCTGCTGGGATTTGACTTTGGGGTTTTCTTCCGTTCGTTGTTCTAAGTATAAAATGAGATACAAGAAAGAATGGGGATTAATGAAGTAAACATCTAATTCAAGATAGTAGAAGAACAAAAAATAAACCAAAGCAGAAGGAATGAGTTTATAGAGATAAAAACAAAAATTATTGAGCTGAAAAAGAGAAAAGTAATAGAATATATAAAACCAAAAATTGGTTCTTTCAAAAAATATAGATATCAGGTAACCTGAAAAAAAAAAAAAAGAAACAAAGCACAAATTCACAAAATAAGACATTATAGGGGAGCAGCAAACAGGAAATTGAAGCAGTCATAACATTACTTTGTTCAACTCTTTAAAAGTACATTTGAAAACCTGCATGAAATCTGCAGCTTTTAAGATATAATTTACCAAAACCAACCTCAGAAGAGAAAATCGCTACAAGACCTTTCTTCGTCTAAGAAAGAAATTTGACAAGAACCTACCCGCCACAACACCACCAAGCGCAGGGGATCCACAAGTAATTCTTCCGAATCTGCCATCCTGGGTCCGAGGCAGCTGTGGCTGTGGCAGCCTCCCCCTCACACGCTGCTCGTGGATGAGGCAGTGGGCAGCATTGAGGGAGTAGACGGCATAAATGTGACGAAAACACGCAGCCCTGAGGGCGCCCTGTTGGTGTATGCACCCAGGTCTCTCTGGATGGCACCCCCACGTCTGGACCAGCCATGTCTCGGTCCAGACAGCCTTCCAGCAGCTACAGAAACTGCCTCGCGGACATCACTGAAGTCCAGGACTTCACCTCACTCGCTCCTGGGCGAGGGCACCTCGGGCATTTCTCACTTCCTTTTTTTTCTCACCATTCAAGTGGACAGAGTTAATTCTGAGCTTCAGCTGCTAGGGGTCTGGACAGGAGGCAGAGCAGAGCTTCCCCCCTCATTCTTCAGACTCGTCTCCTGCCAGGACCTCCAGAACCAGCGGGCGGCCAGCCTTTGCTCTCGCTGCAAATCACTCGCTGCCAGTTAAGGTCAATAGCTATTTATTTGAAACTTCGAGTGCTCTTCTCTCATTAAACCCTGTTCCCCAACTGCGTTTCGCAAGTCAGAGCAGCAGTTGGTGTGTTTCCACAGCCCCGTGGGTGTGATGAGCACAATTTCATGCACAGACTTTGTGTCCTCCAAGCTGTGCTTCGTGATGGAGTCAGCATTGTTCTCTGAAGGGGAGAAAACAGGACACGCGTTGAGGCTTTAATTTGGTAGGAAATACTGTGTTCTTGCAGTTTGTGTTGGGCTTTCTGTTTGAAGATAAGTCAAGCATATTTTCCCGGTTCAGTCACTAAGTACTTCTCGGTCACCTCTGAATGTCCAGCGGGGCTGCTTCGGAAACTTTCAAACTATAACCTATGCTTTGTGAATTCAGGTTAAGAAAGAAAAGTAATATGTACCAAGTAGAAAGCAATCAGCTGCAAATCATTGTCACGTTAATCCATAGAGAGAAGTCACCAATATTTAACTCCCAGATTTAATCACCTGTAAAGCTTTGCTTGAGGTTCTACAGTAGATACAACAACAAAAACCATCACCTGCAGAAACTAACATCCGAGGGGTGGGGTGGGGGGCAGGTTGGATCAGTAATTGAGGCCAGCATGCCTGCTTCCTCCAGAAGAGACAGACAGGAAGTGCAAGTGCCCCTAAGACCGGCATCATGGTTAGCTGAGCAATCTGTGTGCACCAGAGTATGAATCAAGGCTTCTTAGATCATCAAGAAAAAACCAAGTTTTGTTTAAACTACAACACAGTTTGCCGATGCTGCCACGTAGCCCACAGTAAGGCACGTGGGTGGACATATGGGGTAAACCGGGCAATCGAGGCAATGGCACACATTTCTGAGCAGATCATGCTTTCAAAAGGCAGGAATATAACTGAAAAGACAATTTCTGGATTTGAACTGGGTGCAGTGCTCTGGTGTAAACATGTTGTATATTTTTCTAATTATTTGTAATAAGGAATATCAGTGGCTATAAACTTACTTTTTTTATTCTAATGTTCCTCTTTTATTCAGCTCCTCTTACTTAGTTTTTTAATAAAGTTGGGAGGATTGTTATTAAGTACTGTATAATTTCACAAAAATAGATTTTCTGATTTTGCGATCAGCTCTACTGTATCTCCTGAGTGTGAGATTTTCTTACCCTGATTTCAGCCCCGATGACTCTGGGCAGAATCGTGATTGGGGATGTCATTTCTTTCAGGCGCTGGAGGATCGTCCCAGCTCCCTCCTCGTTGACCAGGGAGACAGCAGCAGCCCCTCCTTCAACCCTTCAGACAACTCGCTTCTCTCCTCCTCCTCGCCCATCGACGAGATGGAAGAAAGGAAGTCCAGCTCCCTAAAGAGGCGGCAGTAAGACACACGTTTGCACTGTCATTGTTTGGGTGGCTTTCCTCCCGTCACTGTCACCTTCAGAACTGGAGCTGGGTCTCATGCCTGACTGAGTGCAGTGAGGAGACCCAGGGGTTCTGAGTAACTGCATGTATGCTTGAAAAGCCCTCAGGCCCCCGAAGGGCTCAGTCAGCCATCGCTGCAGTTTTTATTGTTTCATTTGTATATTATACAACTTAATTTTTAATATGTTTTTATTGATTTTTAGAGAGAGGAAGGAAAAGGAGAGAAAGAAACATCAAAGATGAGAAAGAAACATTGATTGGCTGCCTCCTGCATACCCCCTACTGGGGATCAAGCTGCAGCCCCCCAGGCATGTGCCCTGATCATGACCTTTTGGTGCGTGGGACAACACTCAGCCACTGACCCACACCGGCCAGGGCACAAATCATTCTTATTTATTCATAAATTCTAGACAAGAATATCCCCTCAAATTTGTGGTGATAAACTCCTATACTTTCTATTGTATGCACAGTTGTGAAAGAAAAAGAAGGCAACATAAAATTAAATTCAGTCCCCAAAACCGTAATATTTTCTGAATATATATTAGTGGTAGGTTTCTCTGTTCCAGTAAAGTATCTTATAGTGAAAGAAGAAGAATGAGCCCTGATAAATATTAGGTTAAACTTGCCTTTGAGGGAAAGAACACTGGTAAGCTGCACAGGGGCTGTGTCCGGGCACCTAGATGATGGGGCTCACGTGGGAGGTGCTTAGTCAGCGTGGGCAGGTTGAATGAATGAATGAATGAATGAATGAAATAACCAACCAACCAACCAACCAACCAAGGAAGGACTTTAGGTAACTGGGTGCGGATGTGCTCTGCTGATAAGTAATTGTCTTCTATTATCTGAGTGACCTTAGGCAGTTACTGAACCTTACAAAAAGAAACACTTCTGTGTTAAGTTTTTTTCCTGTATGTTCAGAGAAGTTTACAATGACTTAATCATTAAAACACAAAAGCCTGCTTCCTGCAATGTCATGCGTTATAACAAACTTACCTCTGTGCTTCCCTTGGTTGTTCCTTTACTGATCGTGATCGGGTCTGATGGTGGGAGTTCGCCCTGAGTGGGAAGTGTCTTGTGACCTCCACAGCCCTCGGGTCACCCAGGTGCACCTCCCTGGATTTGGGACGCTCAGGATTGGCGACTCTGTGGTACAAGTCTGACATGTTTCTTCGCATTCCTGGGGTGTCTGCCCCGACAAAAGCAAACGTGCAGAAGAATTCCTTTAGAAAATGAAGAGTGTAGATTATAAACACTTTTTCTCTCTCTCTAGCTACGTTTTGCAAGAATTAGTGGAGACAGAGCGTGACTACGTGCGGGACCTCGGCTATGTGGTAGAGGTATGTTTTCAGAGATTTAATAACACTGAGACTTTCTCCCAAGCTTTAAAGACATTTTTGACCAAAAAAAAAAGCATTACTGAAAAATAAAGTTGAGCCAATTGTCTTAACAATCAGTATTCACTTTTAAAGGCCTCTTTCTGCCTGATGTACCTGACATGCTCATTTTTTAATAATTAAGTTTTAGCCAGCACCGGTTTGGCTCAGTGGATAGAGCATCGGCCTGCGGACTGAGGGGTCCCGGGTTCGATTCCGGTCAAGGGCATGTACCTTGGTTGCGGGCACATCCCCAGTAGGAGATGTGCAGGAGGCAGCTGATCGATGTTTCTCTCTCATCGATGTTTCTAACTCTCTATCCCTCTCCCTTCCTCTCTGTCAAAAATCAATAAAACATATTTTTTAAAAAAATAATAATTAAGTTTTAAAATTATGATATCTAACCATTGTAACTATTATATGGGAGTCTTGCCTTTAATTATTGTACAAGAGTAGGTATCACCACAGAAATGCGAACATCACTGGTTAACAGAGTCTGTGCCCAGCTGTGGATTCAGGCCCATCCTGAATCTGCCTGGCTTCAGAGAATGGTCAGTGGATGCGCCAGACTATTTGCTTATCGTTTTCCTGGACACATATCTCACCATTTTCATTGCCCGGAGGTTGCTATGCCCTGCGTAGCCATCGGAAACCACTGCTGGGGTCAAGGAGCGCCTCTAGGCTTTTCCCTGCCTTTAAGCTCAAAGCATGATCATCTCCATAAACTCAGCTCATAGAGCTATTTTTATAGCATAAAATCTTATCACCTCTTCCTTCAACTCTGTGTGGGACAATGCTTTAGGGGTCTATATTCTATTAAAGTAATGGCTAGTAAGTTAAATGTGTAACAAAAAGAGTTACCATACTTGCTTTGACTACAGTCATCGTTAACAGCAAAAGAAGTCACTTGAATACTTAAGAGATTCTGGTACAGGCTGAATTCCAGGTGCGTTAAATAAAAGTTTTAACCACATTTTAGCAACATATTTAATCAGCCATTGTTAAAAAAAATCTATGAAAAGAGTATAGTTAAGTACTGCTTTAACAAATTATGGAAATAATCCAAAAAGAAAAGAAAATCTGTTCATATAAGAAATGCTGAGAACAGAGGAAATGTTTCTGGGCAAATAGTTAATATTTATAAGATGATTTGTTTTATGGAACCATTTACATTTATTTAAGCTTCTTCAGTTCCTTAGAAGGACTGTGATGGCGCATGGAGAGAAAACCATGGCAATGAATAGAACAGTGTCCGTTCTGCTTACATGTACACACTGGTCCTTGAACATCAAGGGTTTGAACTGCTTAGTCCACTTACATGTGGATTTTTTTTTCATTAAATACTGTAAATGTGTTTTCTCTCTCATGATTTTCTTAATAACATTTTCTTTTCTCTAGCTTACTTTATTGAAAGAATACAGTATGTAATACACACAACATAGAAAAGATGTATTAATTGACTTTGTTATCAGTAGGCTTCTGGTCAACAGTAGGCTAGTTGGAAGTTAAGTTTTTGAGGAGTCTAGTTATATGTGTATTTTTGAGGGCACTGGGGGTGGCACCCCTAAACCCCTGTGTTGTTCAAGTGCCAGTTAAGGACCCTTTCCATATAGGATTTGTATTTGTTTTTAAATAAAGAATTGGTTACAAGACATGGTATATGTCTGTTTTGTCCCTTATTACTAAACCATCACTTGGTACAAACATGTTCAATGTAATAAACATGTTTTTTTAATATTTCATTATAGGGCTACATGGCACTTATGAAAGAAGATGGTGTTCCTGATGACATGAAAGGAAAAGACAAGATTGTTTTTGGCAACATCCATCAGATTTATGACTGGCACAGAGAGTACGTAAAGTCCACGTCATGCTGGGTGGTGTGCACACTGCGTCCCGGTCAGACCCCCACATGTCAGCGAATGGGGACGGATAGGCATTGGGTCATTGCATTTCCTTGCCTGTGCAGCTGGGGGAGGCAGCTGGTGCACAGGAAGTATTGATGGGCCGAGGAGTTTTGTGGTAGCATTTCATGGCCCACGCAAGACTCCTTCGTGCTGGTCCATCCCGGGGCCCCACCTCAGGGTGCCGAGCCTCACCACCTGGTCCATAGCCCAGGCCTGACCTTGAGTCCTTGACATCCCCTCTCTGTGCCACCATCTTTAGCTGCACACCTGGGTCATAGTGTGACCCCCCTCGTGGGATTTCTGTGAACGGGCACCGAGTTAATATACATGAACCACTTAGAACATCATCTGCATAGAGTTAGCCTCGATACATATTTCTAAGGAATTGCAGCCACCTCCTGAATAAATACCGATTACACTCAGAGGGTCTTGAAGATGCTCATCTTCCCACTCAGTTTTAATGGAAAGTGTGGGCGTGATTGCTCATGGAAGTCAGATTTGGTCGCGGTGCATTGCCACACCTGCCCTAACGAGATCCAGGTCGGGGCTGACTCTACAGCAGCCGCCTGGCCTGCAGAGCTGGTCACTGCACGTCCATCCCTCAGGTCACCTTGCTGCTGACTTTAAAAATCCTTCATCCAGGGATTGCTCTATGTCAGCTGCTGGTGCTGTTGTGGGCAGTTCAGCTACATTGTCCGTTCCCCGTCGTGTGGGCAGCTCCTGCCTTCCTGTCTGTGTGCGCGTCGCGTCCCGAGCCTACAGCACCTATCATCACTTCTAAACCCAGTCAAGTGCTCGCTTCCCCGTGAGCCCCGACCACTCTAGGCAGGAGTGCTCCCTCCAGGCAGATGACACGTGCAAGGGGGCTTTTGAAACTGGACACACCCTAGAGATACAAGGAGGATTGCCATGGTGTGTCTCAAGTGGGATTGTATTATTTCAGTATCTCTCTCCCCTAAGGGAATGTAGGACTTTTAAGCCCAGGTCTTAGTTGTTATATCTCCTATAATATCTCATCCAGTCGGACTCAGATGAATGCTCGGTCAGCTTTAGGAGCAGCTCTAACTTACGGCTCTCTAGCCTGTAGACTTTATAAAGAGATATTTGGTACTATTACCCAGAATTCTATTCCCAGCGTGACAGGGAAGGGGAAAATAACTGGTCCTGCTGACGAGACAGAGATATTGGCACCGAGGTTGTGTCTCCCACAACAGCCGCAGACCTGGGGGATATTTTAACCCAAAGGCTGCACACGTTCAATACAGACTGATTGGCTTTCAGGTTAATAAAATAACAAGCATGAAAGGGATGATATCTTGGACATAGACCACACACAGCTGCCGTCCCAACAAGGAATGTCCACAACTATTTCGTTTCTGTGGTTGTCACACTCCTCTCTTCTCAGCTTTTTTTTAGGGGAGCTGGAGAAGTGCCTTGAAGACCCCGAAAAGCTCGGATCCCTCTTTGTGAAACATGTGAGTGTGATACTGTTGCTTATGTGCCGTTCTGATACTGTCCTGTTTAGTGATTGGTTTGTCAGACTGAAGGCGAGCTCACAGTTTACACACGTGTTTGTGTGAAGAATAAGCCAAATGGCTCAGTGCCAGAGAGTCGGGTCAAAGCTCCCACACGAGGGCGCCCCGAGGCCGCCAGGGCAGCGTGCAGGAGGGCCTCCCTGTGTCAGAGTGTTAAAGGGCTGCCTGTCCGTGGCTCAGTCTAACACAACGTGTTTCTATTACTACATAAGGACATTCTGGGGTGAAGCTGGCATCTTTTACTGCGATTGTGCTGGTGACAAACATTTGCTGATCTGCCGGCAGTTCCCCACCGTTGGCTCTCCGCCTCGGTGCACCTGGTAGCGCCGAGCAGAGGGCTGGTGACACTTAGCATTTGGGAAATAGTTTTGAGGGACCGCAGGGGTGCACACCACACCTGGAGCTTCGCCAGGCGAAGGATGGCTCGCAGTCCGCTTGCCCTGCCTTCATATTTGAGACGAAAGAGCTGTTTCTTCCCAATTAAAACAGCCAGGCTTCCTAGGGCCACTGGAGGTTTGAAGGGCGGGAGTGTTTTCTTCCTTTAATGAGAACTGTGTTCCTTTGCTGTCTCGTTTTTGCCAGTACCCGAGGGGGTGATAAAGGAGGTCTGTTTCTGGAGCCACAAAAGAGTGGGCTGTTCTATGTCAGGAATCTGGAATGTGCTCCCAAGTCTAAACCATGCAGTTTTGTTTTAGGAAATTTCCTTTCTGAAGGTACTGAAATGTGCATGTGCTCTTATATTCTAATGAGCTTCCTGTTGTTATAACCTGTCTGTCTGCCTTTGTCATCCCCAGGAGAGAAGGTTGCACATGTACATAGTTTACTGTCAGAATAAACCGAAGTCTGAGCACATTGTCTCAGAATACATTGACACCTTTTTTGAGGTAAGACCTAAGATAGAAACAAAGGTTTTCTGAATCTCTTGTGATAATTTAAGCTTCTCAAAACTTTAAGTAGTAATGGTCACCCAGGAAACGAGCCTCAGTTCTAAGAGTTCTGGGCCTGTGTTTGGTTCTTGGGATTCAGTCTGCGGTCGCGTCCTTAGCATTCAGAAGACTGGGTCATTGTGAAAATAGGGGTTTTGTTTCATTTTAAATCTGTTTTCAACTTAAGGCTCATTACACATTCAGAATAATTCATGATCTAAATTTTTAGCCTAAAACTAAAATATGTGTGTGAATAAAAAGGCATTTGAAAGAAAGTCTTTAAACAAGCATCAAAGCAAAGACTGTTTTGAAAAACAGCTCAAGAAGGTTAAAGTATAAACTTTGGACATTCTGAGAAATAGTATATAGTAGTTGGTTTTTGTGCAGCGTGACCTCTTTTCTCAGTACTTTTATTCTGGTGTAGTGAGCATTTCTGACAAGTGTGCAACGACTAAAAAAATGCCCTTTAAAAAAAAAAAAGACAATACTTTTTTTTCCCCTCTTTTAAAACCAGGACTTAAAGCAGCGCCTTGGCCATAGGTTGCAACTCACAGATTTGTTAATCAAACCGGTGCAGAGAATTATGAAATACCAGCTGTTACTGAAGGTAAGAGCTCACCAGGTGCTCGTTCTGGTGTCGGGAGTTTGGTGAAGCAAGACGCAGTGAGGGTGAAGGGGGGTCCGGGAGGTGAGGGAGGAGGAGGGTCCGGGAGGTGAGGGAGGAGGGTCGGGAGGTGAGGGAGGAGGAGGATCGGGAGGTGAGGGAGGAGGAGGATCGGGAGGTGAG
>NW_006294876.1:3306110-3307342 GCF_000327345.1 Myotis davidii | reverse complement strand
TGAGTTTGGTGAAGCAAGACGCAGTGAGGGTGAAGGGGGGTCCGGGAGGTGAGGGAGGAGGAGGGTCGGGAGGTGAGGGAGGAGGAGGGTCGGGAGGTGAGGGAGGAGGAGGGTCGGGAGGTGAGGGAGGAGGAGGGTCAGGAGGTGAGGGAGTTCTTTTCTGTAAACAAAACATGACGCAGTCTTGTTATTTCTGATTTTAAATATTTCAGAATAGGCTTTTAAAAATGGAATAAGACACCGTACACTGTTTTCTCAATTTTTCGTTTATATCAAATTCTGAATAAAAATGTCGATTGAAGTAAACTTTTTTCCCCACCACAGACCTTTGAATACTAATGATTTTTTTCCGCTTTGTTGACCTTACATATTTTCTCATCTTCTCTGAGCCTTGGATAAAATTAAATGCCTAATCCCTGCCTGTTCCTCTCTGTTGGCTCAGCAACAGCCCTTGATGGATTTAAATTCCTTGGCATCGTCACCATTTCCACGATACACGTGACAGTTCAATGTGCTGAGATTTCTTTCTTCTGTAAAAGTTAGAAACGGGGTATAAAGGGCCAGAGCTGGGCTTGCACTGAAGCAGGAGCCCTTACCTGCTCGGACAGGGCTGGTCTGGCTTGGCTGCAGCTTGAAGTCCACTTAAGGGGAACTTTCCTGGTGTCACTGGGAGGGAAACACGAGGAACAGACTGAAGTGCTTATGCCAGAGCCTGGCATGTCAGGACGATCCAAAGGCTAGCTGCCGCCGCCACAGCACCTGCTCATCCTCTCCACTCCCCTTGCAGGACTTCCTCAAGTACTCCAAGAAAGCCAGCCTGGACACGTCGGAACTGGAGGTACTTGCCCCCGGGCTGTCCCCACGTGCCTCCCAAGCAGCCCGTCCCTGGCGGGGTGGGTCTCACCACCACCTGGGCCCCCTGCCCACCCACCGGAGGGCTGGAGGGGGGTGGACCTGGACTCGGAGGTGTGGGCGGGGGTTGGCACTGCAGCTTTTCCCTGGAAGTTGACTCTGCTGTGTCCCCGCCCCCAGAGAGCCGTGGAGGTCATGTGCATCGTGCCGAAGCGGTGCAACGACATGATGAACGTCGGGCGGCTGCAGGGATTCGACGTAATGCGCTGTCCTTCCTTAACCTGCCCCTCTGGCTTCCATCCCCTCCCGGGCCGGCTTGTTTACCGCATGTGTGGGAGCTGGTCCTGTCTGCTTGGTTTTCTGTCTTCTCTCACTGTACT
>NW_006294876.1:3301385-3306049 GCF_000327345.1 Myotis davidii | reverse complement strand
TAAGATATGTGCAGTGTGCATAGGAATTTGTTCATAGTTTTTTTTTTAAACTATAGTCCGGCCCTCCAACAGTCTGAGGGACAGTGAACTGGCCCCCTGTTTAAAAAGTTTGAGGACCCCTGGCCCAGCACCTCATGATGGAAACAGGCAGGACTCTGCTCTGTAGAGCGGAGTTTCCCTCCCGGCAGGAGGGGGGAGGCAGAGGCCTGCTGGTCCATCATCCAGAGCTTGGTCCCAGGGTCCCGTCTTAGCCTGATAGCCTTTCCTCTGCGCTGCCAGGTGACTCGCATTGCATATTACCTGTTAGCATCCTCAAGGTAGTTCAAAACCAGCAGCTTTTTAAATGTTGAGTAAGGAGAGGGAACATTTTTCTGACCTACTGTTTTGCTCGAGATTTGGACTTACAGTTCTTTTGCTGTGGTTCTCAAAAAGGCACATGCAGAGCCTTCTGAAAGCAGGCTGCGTGCATCGCTCCCTGGGCCGGCGTGGGCACCGGTGGCACGGACGCTGCTGCCCAGGGTGCAGGGACCGCGCCTTAGTGACCTCTGTTCCGGGGAGCTGGACACTTGAGACCCACGTTCTGTGACTGTAACAGAGGCCAGGGGCTTATGCAGACGTTGGCAAGAGTTTTATTTAGATAACTTTTCTCTTTGGGGCTAAGGTCTCATGATAATGAAAGAAAACTTTAAGCTCCATAAATGAATAGAAGAAATAGATCGGATTTTGTGGGAGGGAATCTAATGAAAACAGCTTCCTGTGCCCTCACTTAGACTGCAATGTTTTCCTCTCTTCCTTGGCCCCGTGTCCTCATTTTAGGGTAAAATTGTCGCCCAGGGCAAGCTGCTCCTGCAGGACACGTTCTTGGTCACAGACCAGGACGCAGGGCTCCTGCCTCGCTGCCGAGAGCGGCGGGTGTTCCTCTTCGAGCAGATCGTCATCTTCAGCGAGCCGCTGGACAAGAAGAAGGGCTTCTCCACGCCGGGCTTCCTGTTCAAGAACAGCATCAAGGTGCAGTGCCGCGCGCTTCCTCGTGGGCCCGCCCCTGCCCATCGCTCGACAGGCTGGCTCCTCCCGTGGCGGGTTCTGTACTGCACCTGCTCTAGGAGCGTTACAGCTTCCGTGAACTCAGAGGCAGGCTTGGGATTTGGCTCTTTGACCAGAGCAGAGAGCTGACCCTGTCCCGCTCTTTCGTGCACTCGGCAAGCGCTCTGTGCTCCATGCTCAGCTGGCCTGCAGGGCAGCCTGTGCCCTGGGGCGGCTTGCTCCCTGATAGTAGAGAAAGACAAAAGAACTGCTAATGGCCCTGAGTCCTATACAGGGGACAAACCAGGGAACCAAGGCTGAGATAGAGAAAAGCAGAGGGGGAGGCCTGGGGTCCCAGCAGATGGGAAATACAGCCAGACACCACCCCCAGTTCTTTCTGCCTCTGCAGCTGTGGGGGTCCTGAGGTCAGAAGACAGATATTCTTCCTTATGTTAGGGGCTGCTGCCCCAAACGGACAGGGTCCCTCTTAGGGACAGGGAATCTTTAGACCCTCAGAAGCCTCAGCACACAACTGGGACACCACACCCTCTTCCTCCAGCTCCCCAGGGAGGTGCCTGCCGGCCTCCAGCCCCTCTGTGTCCTTCCCTTCGGGCTGGAGAAGGTCTTCTTCCCACGCAACAGGGAGGGGTGAAGCTGGGCTGCAGGCCCTCTCCTGTCTCACACCCCTTCCCGGCCCTCCCGCCGGCCTGAGGCCCCTCCATGGCCATCACTGTCCACCCGCCCACCACCTGCACCTCTCACCCTTTCTTTCCATAAGTCTCTTGGCAGAAAATCACTCTGTCACCATAGAAATTCTCTTTATATGCTAATTTACATATTCTGCTTCAGGAAAATTGTTTTACATATTTACCTGCCATGTCACACATAACTTTATAGCACATGTTATATATTGATCAAGATTTTTCAATGGTGTCATTTTCTTCCTGGGGAAGTGATAAACACTGGGTCATTGTATAGGCGTTTTGAAAACAGATAATCCCAGGCCTACATTTCTGGTTCATTGTTCAAACTACTAGTTGAACTCCTGGTACGGCACCAAAGTGTGGTTGTTTCCATTTTACTTTGCACCAGGCCAGTAAGAATAAATGTGCTTTTTTTTTTTCATTGTAAACACACAGAACAAAAACGTACCCTCTCAGCCATGTTGAAGTGTATAGCTCAGTGGCATCCAGCACATTCCCATGTTGTGCAGCCATCACCACTCATTAAACACTGACTCCCGTTCCATCTCCCCCAGACCCAGGCAGCTTCTCCTACTGCCTGTCTCCGGATTTCATAGCTCCAGGGACCTGGTCTAACAGAATCATAGCGGTGTTCGTCTCTGTCTGGCTTCTTTCACTGAGCACAGTGTCCTCCGGGTTCATCCGCGTGGTGGCGTGCGTCAGCAGGGCCTTCAGCACGGCCTTGCTTTTTAAGGCTGGCGAATGCTCCATTGTGTGGATGGGCCACACCGTGTTCATCAGCATTCATCTGTGATGGGCACCTGGGTTGCTTCCACCTTTTGGCCGTTGGGGATAACGCTTTAACACTTTCCAGGTGAGTTGCCTTTGCCTGGAGGAAAGTGTGGAAAACGACCCCTGTAAATTTGCTCTGACGTCGAGGACGGGTGACGTGGTGGAGACCTTCGTTTTGCATTCATCCAGTCCAAGTGTCCGGCAGACGTGGATCCATGAAATCAACCAAATTTTAGAAAACCAGCGCAATTTTTTAAATGGTAATGTGTGCTCTATTTCTGGCATGTTTTCTTTCTCTAATGTGCACTCTCCTGTTTCTCTCCTCTCTCCTGCCACATACGAATGGTAATGACAAGACTAGTGTGGCCCTCGCTGTGGGTCAGACACTGTCCTCAGCACCGTCCATATATTGCTGCATTCCTTCTTCATAGCCACTCTGTGTGCCAAGTACTCCTATTCCCATTTTACCGATGAGGAAACTGAGGCAGGGAGTGGAACAGTAATTTACCCAAAGTCCCCCAAATTGTTGGTGGTAGAATCAGGATTCTGAGCAGACTGGCTCTCAGGCATGTGCCCTTCACTGCTGTTCTGTTCCCTCCGGTCCCACCTGGTCTCCACCGTATGTGTACCAGAGCCCTGTCCTGGGACGGGAATGTGTGAGGGGAACCGAGGCAGCACGTGGAATTGGGGACTTTCTCCAGGGCAACTTTAACAGTTGTGTTCAATTGCATTGCACCTCTCTCCTCCATTAAAAAACCAGACATGTTTTGCCCTTCCAGTTTCCATGACATGAGTGAGTGATTACAGGGGAGCAACTGCCCTTCCTTTGGAGGTGAGCACTGACCATGTCCGTGACCTGAAACGGCTTGTTTCTCTTGGTCTCTGCTTTTAATTCGGGGATCACGGAAGACCTTCAGGGATTCAGTCAAAGCTGAATACTTAATGTCTTTTCTTTGTCTTTTCCTGTTCATGGTCAGTGTCTGTGCCCCAGTCCGATAAGACGCTGTAATTTCTTTGTTGCCACCACACCCCTCTTCACACCTTGCATGACCTTGAAGAGCCAGGACACAGGCACTCAGGGAGAAGCCAAGGGCGTGAGGTGCTTTGGGCCACGTGGTAATGAGCCGCCTGGGCGTTAACTCCAAGCTCCCGTCCAGATTGTGGCCAGGCACCTTCTACGTTGCAGTTAGAACCGGATGTGTAGGGTCAGGGTCGACGGCTCCTTGTGCGTGCAGAAAAGCGTTTCACCCCGACCTGAGCAATTGCATGGCCGGCAGAGTTTGTGAAATGTCATGTGGCTCCAGAGTGCTTCTCACACATGCCTGTGCCCCCCAGGCCGGAGGGGCCTATCTGTGGTGGTTGTACTTCTCAAAGGTTTTACACTTGAAGAATGTGTGTTAGTGTCTCCTGAGTTTCCTGCAGATGATTAGGAACAAACGAAATCCTGTAGCTGGGAGAGGAGACAGCTTCCTGGCCCACAAGGGAGTGCACGGAGCTCGTTTCCATCCCTTGTCTCTCGTGTCTGATCTGCAGCACAGAGGTGTCCATTCCCGCCTCCTCCTGGTGACCGAGGGACTCCCCTCCCCGCAGGTCCCGGGCGGCAGCTGGCCTAACCCCCTCCCCCGCGGGAGCAGCTGGTGCTGGGGAGCCCCAGGCCGCGCGGCTCCCCTGGCAGCACGAGGCTCCTGCTGACACTGGCATTTCGCCCGGGATCCTCTGGCCAAGGACTCCTTTCCTCTTGGCAGGGAGGCCCAGGCTCTGCTTGCTGCTCCCGGGCAGTCTGTCCCCCGCACCCGGGTCCTCATTCACTCTGCCCTCCTGCTCCTGGGCTCCTGCCCCAGCCACTCAGCAGGCCCGCCCCTCCATCAAGTCCATTGACCTTGTTCATGGACAACACTGAGACCTTTTCCTGTACGGGGTCTGGGGATGGGGGGTGTCCTCTGCTGCCTCCAGGATGGCCAGTGCTTGGAGGGCAGGACGGCCATGACAATGACCTGCGGCTGGGGGTCAGCCCAGCACTCCCTCTGGATCATGCCGTGTTTCTCCTCCTTTGCCCCATGATGGAACTTCTCTCAGTGCCCTCCCTGATGCCTTTCTACTGTCTTGCATGTTTTACAGCCTTGACATCACCCATCGAGTATCAGAGGAACCACAGCGGGGGCAGCG
>NW_006294876.1:3295546-3301319 GCF_000327345.1 Myotis davidii | reverse complement strand
GCTCGAGCAGAAGCAGGCCCTCCCGGATCCCCCAGCCCGTCCGACACCACTCCCCCGTGCTGGTCTCCTCTGCAGCCTCCAGCCAGGCAGAGGCAGACAAGATGTCAGGTATGTCCACTCCCGGCCCTTCACTGCCTCCTCCCAGCAGCAGCCTCAGCCTGGAGGCCGGCCCCAGCCAGCCCGGCAGGCTCCCTGCCAGCGGCCCGGCTGAAGGTCCTGAGAGAGAGGAGGAGCAGATCCCCAAGATGAAGGTGATCGAGAGCCCCAGGAAGTCGGCCGGGAGCGCTGCAGGGGCCAGCCAGGACGGAAATGCCAAGGAGGCCAAGGAGGCGCGGGCCCACCCGGAGGACGGCCGCTCGCGGAGCAGCTAACTCTCCTCTCGCCACCGCCACCGTGTTCCCTTCTCCGCTGGGCAAGGAGCCCTTCCCGCCCAGCAGCCCCCTGCAGAAGGGGGGCTCCTTCTGGAGCTCCATCCCCACCTCCCCCGCCAGCCGGCCGGGCTCCTTCACCTTCCCGGGGGACAGTGACTCCCTCCAGCGGCAGGCGCACCGCCACTCGGCCCCCGGCAAAGACACGGACCGCATGAGCACGTGCTCCTCGGCCAGCGAGCAGTCCGTGCAGTCCACCCAGAGCAATGGGGTAAGAACGCCTGGCAGCCTCCGCCCGCCCGCCCCACTGCCTCTGTCCCGCCAGCTCTTCTAAACCTCGGCGCTGCGCTCTCCGTACTAACTCCTGGCTCTCCGTGCCGCCTGCAGTCATCAACTCCTCCGGTCCTCTCTGTGCCCTGACCACGTAGACACATGTAGCTCCACGTGCGTGTCCGCCGTCTGCAGGACGGGCCACAGCCAAGCCCACACAAACGCCTCCTAACCCCCCTGCTCCGGGGACAGCGCTGCTCTCATCTCTACTAACTCGCTCTCTGCTTTGTTTGTGTTTCCTTAATGTGGGAAAACCCGTCATTAACCTTCTGAACGCGGCATCTGTACGTCCTTTCCGTTTTCCAGCCAGCAGACTCTTGGAACTTCCTTTGTGTCCCGCCTTCCTCACTCAGTTTTTAGAGGGTCAGTGTCCCTGCTGCCTGCCTCCTATTTAATTTGAAACCTACACTTTATACGCTTTTTGCTCATCGCTTGGTTGTGCTCTTTTATGCCTTAAATTATCTTTACAGCATTTTTAATTCATCTGCTGGGGGGAAAAATAATAAAACCTGAAAAAAAAACCTCAAGACAACTTCCAACAGCTACTCAGAGCAAACTAAGCTGACAAAATGGGGGGAAGGAATCTCTGCAGAGGAAGTTTTGCTCCCTCCACAGTTTCACTCTGGAAGAGAGAGACTGCTGTAGGGCTCCTGCCAGCGCTGGGAGCAGAGGCGGAGGCTGGAGTGGGAGCGTGTCTGCATCTGTCCAGCAGGGGGCGCAGTGCGGGCTGCGGCACCCCAGGAATCCTCACCCGCATTTTGCCTGTCACCTATGTTGTAATCTCAAGCAGAAAGGTTGCTGTGGTGGATTTTCCCCCCATTCTGTGGCCTCCTCACTCTCCTCCCCAACTGTTTCCTACACAGTAGATGGCCTGGCCCGTAACACCTTCCTGAAGGCATGCGTGAGAGAATACGACTGTTCTAATGGGTGTATGTTGGATTGCTTTATACATTTTTAAATACATTTCCCTAAAAGGGTGTGTGTCTCTCTTTATATATATATATATATGTATATATAAACATCTGGCTTATGCATGTCTCTCCTCTGGACTTCTATTAATTCCTTGTTCGGGTTGGCGTGGCCTTATCCTGTCCTCCTCTTTGTTGTTATGTACCTTGTTAAACTCCATATTTAATTGAGGAAGGAGTTAGGAAGTGGGTCTTGGTACATGTATTTACCCTGAGTCTTACTCTCAAACTCGTGTGGCCGGACAGGCACCCTCTGCATGGCCATCGCCAGTATCCGTGTTCCGGTGCCTTTCCATGAGCTGCAGGGCGGCTTGGCCCGGTGGTGGGTCTGCAGTGCTCGGTGAGCAGTGAGGGTCAGAACCCGACTTCAGCCACAGGAGGAGACGCAGGGGGCCCAGCGACGCACCTGTTGGACACTCTGATGCAAGCTTCTCTCGCAGCTGCGACCCCTACGAAATGAGCCAGGGGGCATCACGTAGGCGCATCCCCCGAGCACCCAGGAGTTCTCAGAGTCTGTGCTTCAGAAGGAGCACCCAGGCGCTACAGCGCAGGTGCCCACCCATAACAGCCACTCTCTGGCTGCCTCCCAGGATGTTCCCTCCGAGGCAGAGGCACAGCCGCGTGTGGCACATAATCCAGCAAGTCGTAGGTTGCAAAAGTTGCCTCTTACTTCTGTCGGTCACTTTTTCTTATGTGGCAGGCAATGGGGAACTTGCCAGTGTGGTGGGTGAGTTGCTGAGTCCTTACAGAAATGCCTAGAGGCTTGGGGAGACCGCTAGAGGCTCAGATGGGGGTTTGGCCTCTAGATTCGAGTATTTCAGTTAAAAGTTACCACCGCCCTGCCCTGTGCCCACCCACTTGGGCCACCTTACCCCCGGCCGTCGGCAGCGGCCTCCTTCCTCTTGACCGCTTCCGGGGAACTGTCTGCGGTCGCAGGCAGGCAGGCAGCTGTGCCTGACCCACGTCCCAGGTTCTTCTTCCTCCTTTATATGGGCACCTTCTGGAAAATTCCACTGAGAACAAGAGTGGAGTGGATGTGGATCAGCCAAACTGTGCAGCCCCCAAGTGTGATGCACAACCTCCCTGCACACATCCACCTGGGCAGCAGTAACAGCAGCCCTGCCTTCCTCTCAGGGGCCAGGTGTCCAGGGCGAACCCCTCGCCTCCCACGCCATCAGGGGGAACGGCCCTGCCCACTGGCATGGTGGTGGTGAGCATTCGGGTAGATTGTAGAGGCCTGTACTTACCTTGGTACATAGGACGTGTTCAGAAACCACCAATAGCTATCATGATTGTGGAAAAACACTCCAAAGATGAGACAAAGCCGGCCATGCGATGTCACCCAAAGCGGCTGTGCCACCGAGCTCGCTCTCTTTCTAGCAAACTTGGCCTTGTAATCACAAAACTCCTGGCTGTGGCTCTATAAGCCAGAACACTAAAATGCTCACTGAAAGGATAAAACTGCAAAATGACTATGCACAGGCCAGCGCTCACCGACGACTGCACGGGCTTCTGCGGGGCGGGAACGCAGCAATCTCCTTGGTGAGATGGAACGGCAGCGCGGCCCTCCCCTGTGTTTCCTTTAAACATCCCTGGGGGTCTGGATTCAGAGCCGATTCCCAGCACGCTGGCTTGTTGACAGCAGTCCGCCGCCTGCCCCAGCCGTCCTGACACCAGCCCAGTAGCCAGGGTGACCGGCATGTGGCAGGGTTGTTGCACAGTCACATCCACCCCGACACAGGACCTGTCCCGGGCGTCCGGGGGCCAGGCAGAGGCTAGCCATCAGAGGCCCTGGGATCCACGCATCTAGGCCACACCGCTGGTGCCTTCAACCGATTGGATGAGGCCCACCTCTGAGAACAGGCTCGTGGGAGCAGGGCACTGGACGCCATCCCCCATGTCCCGACTCAATAGAAGGGATTGGCCAAGATGTAGCTCAGGATTCGGCAGTGGTCTCAGCTTCCTCTTCCTCCTCCCCTGGAACCAAAGGTCGCCCATTTGACAGGTTGGGACAAATACCGCCTTCTGTGTTGCTTCCACTTGCCAGCCAATACCACTCAGCTTGTGGGCCCCGTAGGTGCGCTTAAGCAATGATCCTTGTTTTGCGTTTGCAATCTTGCCTCGCTGACTGAGTGCCAGCTGCATGTCGGTCACTGCTGGACACTGAGGACACTGCGGGCCACCCACCACGGGACACGTAAAGGAGGCAGATCAGTCTCCCTCAGAGCAGAGTAGCAGTCGATTTACTTTTAGGTGTTCTGCATTCCAGAAGGGAAAAAGGTGGAAGTGACAGGTCTGCCAGCGACGTGGCCAGACCCTGGAATGTGCGTTCTCATGAACTTTTCCTGGCGGATTTGGGGGCTCCTCCACCCTCCAATCCTTCAGTGAGCGGAAGGGCTACTGCTGGCAGCTCTTCCACGTAATAACACTGTTTAAAGGAGCGTGGTAATCGCGGTGGCATTGCTGTGACGTGGGTATAACCCCACATGGCATGAACACGAGACCTGAGCCGCGCTCCAAAGGCGCCAGGAGGTGGGGCTGAAATCGTGGCGCTGGAATAAAAGCTTCCCCATGGGAAGTGTCGTCGCGTCACTGGTATATTTTCCGGATTGTTCCTCAGTTGCTTTCTAGAGAGACTCTGGTGAGCGGGCTCCGAGTGGTCCCGTCGCGACACACACGGACACGTGTGTGTGTGGGTGGGCCTCGTTTCAGGTCCCTCTGCCTTTCTCTCTCCGTCTCCGCCCCTCCAGAGTGAAAGCAGCAGCAGTAGCAACATCTCCACCATGTTGGTGACACACGATTACACGGCAGTGAAGGAGGATGAGATCAACGTCTATCAAGGCGAGGTCGTTCAGATTCTGGCCAGCAACCAGCAGAACATGTTTCTGGTGTTCCGCGCCGCCACCGACCAGTGCCCCGCCGCCGAGGGCTGGATTCCGGGCGTCGTCCTGGGCCACACCAGCGCAGTCATCATGGAGAGCCCCGACGGGACCCTCAAGTGAGTGCGGGGGCGGCGGGGAGGGGGCCGGGGGCGAAGCCACTGCGGGAGCAGCCCTGCTCGGTCCGCTCCAGCTCCTCGCCGGCAGGGTGGGCCCGCGTGAAGATGGCGTGCTGTCTCTCAGACTCGTTTCCCAGGTTCTCACGACCTGCACTGGTATACACACGGCTTTTTCAAGCCACTAGGCCAGTGATGGCGAACCTATGACATGCGTGTCAGAGGTGACACACGAACTCATTTTTTTGGTTGGTTTTTCTTTGTTAAATGGCATTTAAATATATAAAATAAATATCAAAAATATAAGTCTTTACTATGGTTGCAAATATCAAAAAATTTCTATATGTGAGACGGCACCAGAGTTAAGTTAGGGATTTTCAAAATGCTGACACGCCGAGCTCAGAAGGTTCGCCATCCCTGCACTAGACAGACCTTGATATTTCAGTCCCGGGATGTCTGAGGAAGGGGACTTTCCAAGGACCGCTGACTCATTGGTGTCCGTCAGTGAGGATACTCATTCTGGAAGCTGCGGGTGAAGATGGACGGTACCTTGCCTTTATATATACAAAAAGGCTAAATCAGGAAACTAGAAAACAATTTTACTGCATTAAATATTATTTAAAAAAAAAAAACAAAAACCTAAAGTCAGGTGCTGGATTTAAAAATTCCCTCTCCTGAACCCCTCTGGCTGTGGCCGAGGCTGGCCTGGCCTCTGGGATACATGGCAGGACTTGGGGACGTTTGAGGTCTCCAAAGGCTTCAGCCCAGAAACCCAGCCCCAAAGGTGCCGACGGTGGTCATGGCCCCGTCCCAGCTCAGCTGTGCCCTTGGCTGGGTCAGCAGCACAGGCTGCGCGACATCCCAGCCCCAAGCTGCGCCTCTGGGCTCGGCGCTTGCCCCTCCCACCCCCCAGGGAGGCCGGGCTTGAGTTCAGGCTGCAGAAAGCCTGTTTCCCATGACAATCTCTTGTCCTGTTTCTCCTTGATACACAGAAATATTGAATTCTAGTACATTGTTCAAGAATTCCAATTTCATACTTTGTTTCTTCCAAAAATATCCTTGGCACTGCTTTAGGGTTTTCCAGAGAAATAGACTAGAGTGTGTGTGTGTGT
>NW_006294876.1:3270937-3295462 GCF_000327345.1 Myotis davidii | reverse complement strand
ACCTCTGCCATGGGGGCCAGTGGCTGGAGGCCCAGGGGGCCTGTGGTGCAGATGAGATCTGAAGGAGTTCTGCTGGAGAATATTCCCTCTTGCTCAAAGCGGACGGCCTTTTCGTCCTAGTCGTACCTTAAACTGAGGGGATGAGGCCCACCACTGCATGAAGCGTTACCGGCTTTACCAGTTAAAAAGTTAATCTCATGCAGAAACACCCAGGATAACTGGCCAAACTGCAGAGCACCCAGGGCCCAGTCCAGTTGATGCATAAAGGTACCATCCCAGGCACCTTTGTATGTCAGTCCTTCCTGTTTGACTTAAGAAAGTGGTGGTTTTACATCCCGGTTGTTGAGAATCACAGGAGCGTGCTCTCGGCCTTCGCCGCCCCCGGTATCTGCACGTGTTGAGCAGTCGGGTTTTCTCCAGCGCTTCCCGGATCCTCGCCGAACACTGGGAAGGCAGAGCACTAAACAGTGTGCTCTCTCCCCTAGGAAGTCAACATCTTGGCACACAGCACTCCGTTTAAGAAAAAAATCTGAGAAAAAAGATAAAGACGGCAAACGGGAAGGCAAGTTAGAGAACGGTTATCGGAAGTCACGGGAAGGACTCGGCAACAAGGTATCTGTGAAGGTGAGACCGAGTATCCCATGAACCAGTGTCAGGACCTGTGTCATCCCCCGTGGCAGGAGGGGCTGGCGCAGGCCCAGGGCATCGTGGAGGGCCGTGCACTCTGGGCTGGGCCGTGCCAACCACACAGCACCTCTCTCAGCCCTGCCGGCAGACCCCGTGGGCTTTGCAGAGGCTCTCGGGGGCAGTGCTGGCTGGCACGGGTACGCGATGTGTTCTAAGGAGCCAGGCAGACACGTGGACACTCCCAGGTGCACGCCTGCCTTTTACAAAGAACGCTATTAGGTTCCCAGAAGGAGTGGAGGTGAGATTCTCAGAAGCGGATAGAGCAAAGCCACCGTGGCTCGGGCCTCCTCGGGCCACGGGGAGTGACCAGATGCCAAGGTGCAGGTCATGGCTCTAGATATTTCCAGGCTCCAGTCAGCTTCGCTCTTGATAATCAGATTGCCTTAACCAGGGGTTTGCCTGGGAATCTGGGGACCCTGGGTGAGGACACAGCCATTCTGCAGAAGGTAAAGGTCCAGGGACACCTGGACTCAGCTAGTAGGATGGGGAAGACAGACGGCTCCACGTTTAAGCAGCGCTTTTGTGCTTCCAATCCACCCAAATTCTTATGACAGGAAGCTCAAGTGCATTGAAAGGAGTGAACATGTGGCTGATAGTGAATGAAACCCACACGTGTTCTCTCCTCTTCCGTTGGTTAAGGTAGCCCTGGAGGGAAAGCAATTCGCCTTGCAGTCAGCCGCATTTGATTAATGCCTGTGGCTTTTTCCTTTCAGCTTCTCAGTCCCAACTACATTTATGACGGTGAGTGCCATTACTGTTTCTGCTGGTCTTACAGGCTGTGGGTCTGGGGACAGGTCTCAGGACACACACGGGTAGCCCAGTGAGACGGGTTTTCCAAGGAGCGCTGGGCTCAGGCCGCAATTGAGTCCCATTTGTTTGTTAGGAAAGCGCTGGTGGGCGAGGGAGAGGGCCCGGAGGACCGGCGGTACTGACTCCTTTCTCCTCCAGTTCCCCCAGAATTCGTCATTCCCTTGAGTGAGGTCACGTGTGAGGCAGGGGAGACCGTTGTTCTCAGATGTCGCGTTTGTGGACGCCCAAAGGCCTCTATCACCTGGAAGGGCCCTGAGCACAACACCTTGAACAACGACGGCCACTACAGCATCTCCTACAGGTGAGGGCGGCTCACACACGGTCGGTTTCACAGGCAGGTTCCCCTGGGACTGACATCGCTGAGCCCACAGTCGCCTTCACACTGGGACACTTCCCGAGGGTCCATTCCGTGCCTCGGTGTGCAACTAAAACTAAACCTCCGCTGAGGTTCCTCGTCAGCCCTCGAGCTCCTTCTTTTCTGGACCCCGAAGGAGAGAGGTGGGGGCTGCCAGCGGGGGGCTGGGCCTCTCTGACACGAGGTGTGTTCTCTCTGTGCGGCAGTGACTTGGGAGAGGCCTCTCTGAAGATCGTGGGCGTGACCACCGACGACGACGGCATCTACACGTGCATCGCTGTGAACGACATGGGATCGGCCTCCTGCTCGGCCAGCCTGAGGGTTCTAGGTGAGCTGCACCCCTGCGCTGGAGGCTCAAGCCCAGCGCCCCGACCCCCATCACGGCCAGAAACATGAAAATAGGTCTTAACAGCCCCAGGCTCTGGGGCTTCCTGGGTGGTTGACCTCGAGGCACCGCTCACAAGGTCAGGCCTCTGACTCTGGTCACTGGGAACTGGAGCCAGCCTCTCAACTGGACTGGATGTGTTCTGTGCTCAAGTTTCCAAAACACATTCTTGTACCAGTTTCTCTCTCTGTGTGTCTCTCTCTCTTTTTTTTAATCCTCACCCGAGGATATTTTTCCATTGATTTTTAGAGAGCCTCATCCAAGGACATTTTCCCATTGACTTTTAGAGCGAGTACAAGAGAGAGGGAAAGACAGAGAGAAACACTGATGTGAGAGAAACACATGGATTGGTTGCCTCCTGCACGCGCCCGGACCAGGGCCCAGGTTGGAGAGGAACCTGCAACTGAGGCATGTGCCCTTGACTGGAATCAAATCCAGGACCCTTCAGTCCACAGGCCGACGCTCTATCCACTGAGCCAAACTGGCTAGGACCCAGTTTCTCTTTAATCCAATCACTCAGTTGACGCTTTGGCTCTAAGAGTCTAATCTAACTTGGTCGCGTGGATGTGAGTGAAAAGGAAAGGAGGGAAGGTGGTTGGCCCTGTGCAGGCTGTGTGCCTGCCTCAGACCTCACAGGCCTTCTGGTGGGCGTGTCCTCCTGTCCCCTCCACGCGCTCCAGGCACCCTTGGTGGAACCCGTGTCTCTGGTCTAAGCCCTTGCTCTCTCTACTGCCCGGCAAGGCCCCTTCCCGCTCCTCCCCTAAGCGGTGAGGCAGAACCCATATCGTAAGCCTCTCAGATTCCCCGTACGAGCACTTGGCATATGGAGATGCTCAGTGAGTATTGATTGGCCTCCAGCTGCCACGTTGCCTGTGGCCAATGTGTGATAGGGCTGATGTGGGCTCTCGCTGATCCTGTAGCTGCACCAGGTATCAGAAGTCGCTTCCAAGAGCAAAAATAAAAATCTGAACTGAAAGGTGCATTAAGTCCAGAGCTCCCTGTGTGTAGACAATAAACAGAATTGTCTTAGAACTTTTATCCCACATATATTAACGCTAAGTATCTTAACCTCGTTAAGTCAAAGAAAGGCAGTAACATGAGTTGGGGATCATGGCACAAGAAAGGAAGCCTTGAATTTGGGAGGAAAGAACCACCGACATTCTCATTTTTAAGAAATGTCACAAATTATGCAGGTGGCTTTTTTAAAAATAAGAGTCAGGAGTGAAAGCTAAGGGAGTTAAGGGAGAGTTCAGACTAACGGGGAGCGGGCAGTCATGGAGGAGGAAGTGTGTGCTTATCTCTGTCGCATAGTCCATCTTTCTTCATGCTGAGCCCAGCGCCCCTTCCTGGCAGTGAGCACCCACTCTGAGCAGCCAGGTGTGCCCGCACGTGGGGCAGCGCAGGTCTGCAGGCTGCCTCCCCAGACGCACCCGCCACACAGACCAGGCTCAGGCAGGTGCTGCTCCTCTTGCAGGTCCAGGGAGCGACGGGATCCTGGTGACCTGGAAGGACAACTTCGACTCCTTCTACAGCGAAGTGGCCGAGCTGGGCAGGTACGACCCGAGCCCCTTTCGGGAGAGCAGCAGGTAGGACGCAGCTCACTGGCAGTAGACAGTGAAGGTCAACGGTGTGAGTGCCAGTTGGGAGTTAGAGGTGTTACATTTGCAAAGCAACCTGTGGTCACCGTTCAGTACTAAACGTTGGAAGTAACAAGATGTTTTCAGCTCAGGTTCCAGAGAGAATGACGGCCCACTGCCGTAAGCCTCCCATGGATGCAGTGGGTGACTCCTGCCCTGCACCTCGGGGACCACCAGCCGTGTCCCATGCTTGGGGAAATCTGGGAGGCGTCATCCATACCATTTCTTGTAGGACTTGGTTCTCCTGTGGAGTCCAGGTTGAGAAAGGCTGAATGTGTCCCTCGGGTTCCAGCTATACATGGAGCCGTAGGCGGGTAGCAGGGGACTCCTGCCCAGACCAGGAGAAAGTGTCAGCAGAGAGGGGCTCAGGCGCGGGCACAGGCGTGGGAAGCATCCCGCCTTCTCTCCAGGCTCACTCAGTGTCCTGAAAGCTGTTCTCCACCTGATTTCCAGGGGCAGATTCTCTGTCGTTAAGAAATGTGATCAGAAAGGAACCAAGCAAACAGTGGCCACCAAGTTTGTGAACAAGAAACTGATGAAGCGCGACCAGGTCACCCACGAGCTCGGCGTCCTGCGGAACGTCCAGCACCCGCTCCTCGTCAGCCTCCTCGACACCTTCGAGACCCCCACCAGCTACGTCCTGGTTTTGGAAATGTGCGTACCCCGGCGCTCTCTCTCTGTGGCCCTCCACCTCAACTTCTTCAAGTGCTGTTTCGAGTAAAAATCGGTATTTCAGCATTCACAGAACTTCTGAAAAACATACCTGCTCTCAGACCGCAGTTTTAGAGCTTTCCAGTAACCATGGAAAGACCACTCTCATATGCGCCTTCCCACAGGAAGCGGCAAGCCAGCCCCGTCCAGGCTCCTGCGTGGTCTCAGCCAACCTGGGGTGCTCCCTGGTCCCCAAAGGACCCCAGGCCTCTGACGACACACGCCCTAGGAGGGGCTCGCCACCTGCTCTGACTGAAGGTTCAGGCATTAAGCTCAGCCCGGGGCCAGTCCTGCCCCTCAGCTCCTGCCCATCCCCACTGAGGGCCAATGAGAAGTCAGGGTGAGAAGGGCTCTTCACCGCAAGGTCACCCCTGGAGGGAGCCTCCCACCAGAGCAGCCCCCCTGGTCCCCTGCGGGCATCTCAGTAAATGGTTCAGTCGTTTCAAAAGGAGGCGTGTGACCCGAGCGCAGGGCTCTCCACGGGGCAGTTTTGTCCCTCAGGGGATGTTGGGTGGTGTCTGGGGACCTTCTTGGTGTCATACTCAGGGTGGGGGTGACAGGACACCCCAACTGTCAGCAATGCTGGCATTGGGAAGCCCTGCCCCAGAGCATCCTGGGCTCTGTGAAACATCGCGGCATTCAGCCTTGTTTAAGTTCCGATTCCTCCTTTGTAGGGGGCGTTCGTTTCTGTTTCTCATATTCCTATTTTTTGAAGAATCGGTTCGTGCCTCCACCCCACAGCCTTCAGAGGCAAGGCTGCCTCAGGACTGAGCCGCACCGGCCTGGGGAGGGGGCGTTTCCGGAGGGTCTCCCTGCCCAGGGCTGCACCGCTGAAACGGCGCCGGCCGGCCCGCTCAGCCACGCTCAGGGGCAGCAAACCTGTCAGATGGCGGAGGGAGGAGGGCAGCCCCCCCGACCCCCTCACCGAGGCTGTCATCATGTGCAAAGGGCATGTCCATCATGTGGGGCCTGGGCATCCTTTAAATCTCAGCTACTTCAGACGGTCGTTAAGGCTAAACAATGTCTAAGCATAGTCCTGGCCCCTTTGGTCGCCTGGCTGGGTCCTTTCTAGCTCTAGACGCTGAAGACTCAGAACTGCCTGTCTTCCTGGGCTTTTCCACAAGACGCGCCCGTCGGTCCTCATCAGAAATCGGCCAGCCCTCCACTTTGGGTCTAGGAGTTTCAGTGCATTCAGCCGTCATTTCTTTTCACTGGGAAACGAAATGTTTGGGCCTCACCATAGGGTTAATAGGACTTATTCTCATAACAAATTACTAGCAAATTCTCCGTGATTACTCTCCATTACCAGACAAGTGTTGATCTTCCTGTAAGTTTCTGTTTTGCAAACAGAGTGGGCACCATAGACCGATGTTCAGAAAGGCCAGGGCCAGACCACCACATCGCAATTCCCGCCTTCACTTACGAGCTGTGTGGCCTTGGGAAGTTACATACCTTCCTGTGCCTCAGTTTCCTCATCCATAAAATGGGGACAATAAAACACTCTCTCAGAGGATTAAATGAATTGGTAGAAGGTATTTAGTCCTCTGCACATGAGCAGCACTGTAGAAATGTTTTTTGTTTTTGTATATGTGTTTTGTAATTTTTAAAAGTAAATTCGCAGTAGGAAGACTTTTGAGACCATCCTGCAGCACTTACTATATTGCCTTAGTACCTGCTTACATCATCTGTAGAGCCTTCCCATCACCCATTTTACAGATGACAAAACCAAGGCTTGGGGAGGACGCACCTCATTCCCTCATTCAGCAGAGGCCCACGTTGTTTCCTCACATCCAGGAGGCAGGGTCTGAGTGGAGACCAGTGGGCAGGAGCCTCCCAGTTCCCTCTAAGGGTGTAGCTGCCCTGTCCCCCACATGCATCTCCACAGTGACATTAACACGAAATCACCTCCTGATCCAGCCGTGCTTTCGGGTGGAGGTAGAATCTGAAACTCCGACAGCACATTGACAGAGGGGACAGATGCTGTGTTTGTTTCGTATTAGACCAGAAAGGTCTTCAAAGTACAGCAGCCCCATGCTGACGGCCACACCCCTTCCTGCCTCCGCAGGGCTGACCAGGGGCGACTCCTGGACTGCGTGGTGCGATGGGGAAACCTCACCGAAGTGAAGATCAGGGCGTACCTGGGGGAGGTGCTGGAGGCCGTCCGATACCTTCACAACTGCAGGATCGCACACCTGGACCTCAAGGTGAGTGGTGCTCAGGACGGCAGCGTGTCTGACCGCGGCTCGGCCATGCGTCTGGGAGCCTCTCCGCTGGTCCTCTGAAGCCAGGCCAGGTGCCCCAGGGGGACTGGGGACACTGATTTCCACTCTGTTTAAGAGTTTGTTTTCGGTGATCTGAGTTCTTACACGTTTCGTGGGATTTTGGAAAGTCTGGCCGTTTTGCTGGGCTGGTGTGGGCTGGTTAAGTGAGGAGTAAGGAAGGGAGAGGATTGCTCTCATGCTGGGAGGGGAAAGGACCACCCAGCTTCCTACGCCGGCATATTGAACGCGCTGCCTCACACCGACCTCCGGGGAGGCTGGGCCAAGCTGCACCGGGCGGGTCTCCGTACTGCTGCCCTTTCCTCCCTCAGCGCCTGCGGAGAGCTTCACCTCGTTTTGCACGTGAACAGCTTGTTCTGGTCGACGTCACAGGTCCTGGTGAGCATCATGCCCCGGCTAACGATGGGTGTTGGGGGAAATGACGGTTGCCTTATCCTGTCTTCTAGCCCGAAAACATCCTGGTGGGTCAGAGTGCAGCCACGCCGACGATTAAACTGGCCGACTTTGGAGATGCCGTCCAGCTCAATACCACCTACTACATCCACCCGTTACTGGGGAACCCCGAGTTCGCAGCCCCCGAAATCATCCTGGGGAACCCGGTCTCCCTGACCTCGGACACGTGGAGCGTCGGAGTGCTCACCTACGTCCTTCTCAGCGGCGTGTCCCCCTTCCTGGACGACAGCGTGGAAGAGACCTGCCTGAACATTTGCCGACTAGACTTTAGTTTCCCAGATGACTACTTTAAAGGAGTGAGCCAGAAGGCCAAGGACTTCGTGTGCTTCCTCCTGCAGGAGGACCCCGCCAGGCGTCCCTCGGCTGCGCTGGCCCTGCAGGAGCAGTGGCTGCAGGCGGGCCATGGCCACGGCCACGGCAAAGGCACGGGCGTCCTCGACACGTCCAGACTGACCTCCTTCATTGAGCGGCGCAAACACCAGAACGACGTTCGACCTATCCGTAGCGTTAAAAACTTCCTGCAGAGCAGGCTTCTGCCTCGGGTTTGACCTGTCTTGAAGTTCTTTCTCATTCTCTTTCACCTGCCAATCAGCTGTTAATTTGAATTTCGGAGAGAAACACGAGCCAACATGACTGCTCCGCTGCCGTAGTGCACCGTGTGGAGCCCGCACTCCGAGCGAGCTGGCTCGGGCGGGCGGCTGCCAGCCTGCTGGGTGGAGGACCTTCTCTCACTCTGAGAGCCGAGACAGCATTGCTGTGTCACAGTCTTTTATTCAGGTTTCTGCAAAAAATAAAAAAAGAAACTTTTTTAAACGAACACACATAGAATTTTGCAAATTTAACATTTTACAAGACTCATTCAAGGAAACGAAATGCCTATGTTCAACCACTGGTGTTAACGAACAAAACAGAGACACTCCGCCTCCGGGGAAGACGCACCCCAGCGGCGGCCGTCCCTGCACCTGCTGCGGGGCTTGGCGCCCACCCGGCTCCGAGCTTCCCAGCCACCTGGTCTGTGTGCGTCTCTCAGGGACGCCAGACTGGGCTTCTGAAATGTGCATTCAACCTCAATCTTTTGCATAAAAATAGAATGAATTGTTTTGCTCTGATGAAATGTAGGCCTTACTTGTATATAAGACTGGTCCTGCCTTCAGTCTGTCCCCCCGGCCTTTCTCCCACTCCTGCCTGGGCTTCCTCTGGGGGCCAGAAGGTTCTGCCCATCCACTGAGGACATCAGGTTGGGCCCTACCCCATTGCCCCGCCCCCAAGCCGTCAATCAGATTGTTGAGCAGTATACAGTCAGATGAAAATACTGTAAATGCACTCATTGGGGGTTTTTTGGTTTTATTTCATATCATGTGCAATGTTGTGGCTTTAACATTTTATGCAACTATTTATGAAGACCTCTGTTGTACCTGTAATAAATATATAGAAAAAGCACATACTTCGTACGGTGAGCTTTATGGTTTTGTGCGTGTGTCGGGTGGGGCGGGGGGGAGGGGGGGTCGCAGCCCTGTGCCATCCGTTCAGGAGACTTGACTCTTCGTGAAACTTGTCAGTTTTGAGGACTGTAAAAAGTGATTTCATACTCTGAATATAAAACTGGATAATAGGGTAATGTTTTAAAATGTATTATGCTATTATTCAGAATGCCAAAGTATTATTTTTTTCCCCAAAATCAGTCTGGACATTTACTACTTTTTAGACTTTTTGACATTCAACTTTCTGTACACAAATTGGCTGGACGGGGAGCTTTTGGTAAGAAATACAAGCCAATTAAGCCCTCACAGCCTTGAGCTGGCGCCCCCTGCCTGTCATTGGGCGGAGTTAGCGCTGGTGTGGGGAGGCCTTCAACAAAAGATGCTGGGGTTCTGGGCACGCTTGAATTTTTCTGGATGTCTTTTTATCTTTGTTGTGTGAAATACACTAAAACAGAGGCCAGCCTGCTTCCCGAGCCAGCCAGACACCTGGGTCTTGAGCCATAAAGTGGCGTAGCTAAGCTTTGCAGCTTCCAATATATTTTATTTATTCTTTTGGGTTTTGTTTCTTGTAAAATTGTACAGAAACTTTTTAAAATAAATTGGATTCAGAACTGGATGTGTATTCGTAACCTCACAACTTTTGTTTGTGTATTGTTTCTTCTATTATTTCAGTTAAATTTTTACATTATTTTGCATGTATATTTCTTTGTACAGAGACCTTACATGTTTACACAGTATGATGTGATGTAAATATTTTATTTTGCCATCAGTTATTTTAAAAAATTAAACATATTTGCCTGAGTTTTTTGTGTTGGGCCTTTTATTTAAATGGGTCACTATAGAATCAAAAAGAGAGGTTGGCCTCTGAGGGAGAGACTGAAGATTGAGTGAAGGAGGGCCCAGCGGGGTATTCTGGATTGTACTGCCATCATGGGTCAGGGAGGGGCTGCAGGGTGGTATTCTGGGTTGGACTGGCCGCTTGTGGGTCAGGGAGGGTATTCTGGGTTGGACTCGCCACTCGTGGGTCAGGGAGGGTATTCTGGATTGGACTGGCCGCTTGTGGGTCAGGGAGGGTATTCTGGGTTGGTCTGGCCATTCGTGGATCAGGGAGGGTATTCTGGATTGGACTGGCCGCTCGTGGGTCAGGGAGGGTATTCTGGGTTGGACTGGCCACTTGTGCGTCAGGGAGGTTATTCTGGATTAGTCTGGCCACTCGTGGGTCAGGGAGGGGCAGCAGGGGGTATTCTGGACTGGGAGTCTGCTGAACATGCCAGAACTGGGAGCTGGTGAGGCTCCTGCAGAAGGTGCTCAGAACCCAAACTCAATGTATAAGCCAGAATGTCAACTCTTCAGATAGGCTACGCCTTGTCTTAGTTAGAATATCTGAGGTTCCCCGTTTCTCAATGGATGCAGACTCAGAGCAGAGGGAAGAGCTGTTGCACCTAAAATCGACGCTGCCCATGAGCTGATGAAAACGAAGCACTTGGGTTCAAGCACCAGTGCTCCCAGCAAACCAAGGGCCCTGCACCTGTGAAGACCCCACTTCACCCCACATGGCCGTCGCCTTGTCCGGGGCCTGGAAGAACAGGGCTCACATTTTCACTGCTGCTCAAGTCCTGAAGGTAAGAGGCGTGAAAGGACGGCACTGGCCCTGAGACCTAAGCCAGGGCCGGACACTGGACACTCTCTGAGCTGTGCCTCTTCCCGGTCCCTGGGAGGGGAGGGGGATTCTGGTGTAATCTGAGGAGACGGAGCATTTGCTTCCTCAGATCTCTTTCTTCCATGGGCCACTTCTTATTTACAATTCAAAAAACTGTTAGAGGGCTGGTTATCCTGGTCTGTGGCTCTCATTCTATTGAAATCCCAGCTCAGAGGCTTCCTTTGGGACTGCCTCATTTAAGGGGCATTTTCCTGCCTTCTCCCATGGAATAGGAGAGTCAAGGGTTTGCAAGGCAGTCTCTTACAAAGATCCAACAAAAATTAAGATTTTAAAACTAGTTGCCTCTTCTGCAGTTACTGCTTATAGAAAACATGCAACTCTGCTTCGTTTTTTTAAGTTTAAACCCTCTTGTACTGTATGGATAGCCAGGTAGGTACTAGACATATTGGGACTTGGGCGGATGGGATCACTTTGTAAGTTCTATAAATGTCTAATATATGCTGTGCACCTAAAACTAATATAAAATAACATGGAATGTCCAAAAAAGACCCCTTTTATTCAGTGTTACCGTACCCATCCCTTTCTTCATGACTAAGTTTATCTCCTGTGAATGTGCTCATGCAGGAAAGAATATGCCGGACAAGTGACATAAAAACAGATTTTTGAGACACACCCTATTGGTTATTTGAGAACTGCCCACACAGCTGGATTGTTAAGATACGGTAATGACCTGGTTTTCATATTTATGTTCAAATTCTCACATGGAAAGAGAAGCGATGCAAAGCATCAATCTTTTTTGCAAACAGGAAAAGTGCCTCCCGTGCTGCACTCACCAGAGGCGGGAAGAACTCAGCGTTTGTTTTCTTGTTTAATTTTATTGCTGAGTGGGCAAAATAGGAAATGTAAATGAGAATGGGCATCACATCTGCTGGCCACTTAGCCTGGTCTCCCCGCTGGTCTTTCTTTGCTCGGTCACCCAGCAGCCATTACTCTCAGCTCCGCTCCACGGCAGAAATTGACGGTGAGCAAAGTGGTACTAAAGTCCTACATTTAGACAAGAATGTCCAGTCCTCACCATTGATTAACTGTTTGCACCTCACATCCTAAAGTGCTCCCAGGTTTGGAGTGCAGGCAAACCTAGGGATGTTTATAGCTAAGAAGCATCTGAGAAGCTGAGAGGGAGGGCCAGGGTGATGTGGTCATTGTGTCTGTCCATTGTGTCTGCCCATTGGCAAGTTCATAACCTCCCAGCCCCAGCTTCATCTCCCACAAATGTGATCTCTTCCATAGCTCTGTCTTTTCCCCCCTCAGGGCACTCTGATTCCTCAGGCAGCTAATTGTCAATAGTGGAGAATTACTGTGAAATTTAATCTTTTCTTCCAATGATTCCCAGTGTCCCCAAGGCATTCGTGTTTCGGGGATGGTGGTAAGCCCCAAACCAAGAAGCCATTGCTCGGCTGAATTTAAAAATAATCTTTCAAGCAAATGTAAGTGACAGTCATGAACACAAGACTTTCAAGGGTAGTGAATAGCCAGGGCCCTTTATATATATAAACTGGCTCATATCTAATGATTTTTAAAATAAAAAACCAGGAAAAAATCTCATAGAAGCTGTGTAAGACCTCCTCGCTGAAAACTACACAATGTTGTTGAGAAACTTAAAAAAGTATTAAGCAATACCTAAATAGGGCTGTTGTGGAGATTAAATTCTTTGTTAATGACCATAACCACATTTAATTAACTCTATTAGCTGGTGAAGAAACAGAAGCTCTCGAGTTGTAGGGTCCGTGGTCTAGAGAACGCTGATAGGGTGTCTTACGAAGACTTTGATTGTGAGCCTCATCCTGGCCCTCAGTGCTGGGCATCTCCACTCCATCCGTGCTCAACATGTGGCCCCTGGGCCAGCAGCATCGACGTCGCCGAGGAGCGGTCAGAAATGCAGCGTGCCATTGCCTACCTGGAGTGTTCATTCCACCCGATCTGTCCTTTCGGCCAAAAGCGAAGCGCATCCCTCGTGCTGTCTTTAACCTGTGGAATGCACGTATACAGCTTAGTGGTGACTGTAAAAATCCACGTGGTGAAAAAGACTTTAGGATTGCACACTGCACAGGACCCGCAATGCATCGCTGCACCAAAGCCTGTGAAGCTATAGAGGCAGAAATCATGAAGAGGCCCACCTACAAAACAGACTAACCTTAAGTCTCGTTACCGCGTGACTTTTCATTACTTCATTCGTGCCTAGTGCTGCTTTCCACGCATATCTATAATGAATACAGAATTAAATAAATATATTTCCGCCTGGAAAATAAATGCAGCTCGTCAGGCCCCATCCCAGACCGACTGGACCCGAATCTGCCTGAGAACAGGCTGCTCAGGGCAGCGCACGCCCAGAGGCCTGAGCAGGCCCCGGGGGCGTGGAAGGCACTGTCGGTGGCCTTCCCGTGGCTCCGCTGCCTGAGACTCGGAGAGTCAAGCCGGTGTCATCAAAAACAGACACAGATGAAATCTTGGCTTTCACTCGTCCATGCAGATTTTTTAAACGACAAAGATGAAAGTGGAAAGTCAGCTGGGAAGGACACAGCATCCCCAGCGTTTATTCCCCGAGATAAGTAGGCGGGGGTTTGGGGGCAGGGTCAGGAGGAGAGCAGTCCGCGTGGGAGCAGCGATGAGTCAGGCGGGCCTTTGTCTCTGCACAGCCACGGTTCCTCAAGCAAGGTAAACATGCCAGGCTTTGTTAGTCTTGCCTGATAAACAACACAGAGCACTGTACACAGCTCATCAAACAATGTCCCGCAAGAGGAAAGAGTTGTTAATCTATAAATTACAGCAGCAACTTGGAAGGAAATCAAGGCCTTTGGCCAGGGACCAGACTCTCAAGAAATATGTTACCAGACTATACAGACAGCTGGGGCCTTGGGAATGAGAAAAAAGGGCATTCACATCCCACCATATCGCCAAAGGCTTGCCACCCCTTCCCTGTAGCCCTTCTTTGCTGAATTAGTAATAAAATTGCAATTAAATGTTTGATCAAATTAGGACTTGAGCGTTCTGTTCTTGTTTGGTCAGAGGTCCCACCAGCAGTAATTTGGCAGAGGAAGTCCCAGGAAGTTGGTTGGAGCTGAGACAGTCAAAGAACTAAGACCGGTTTGTAGAGAGGGGCAGCAGAGTACTTAATGGAGTCCTATTGGGGGGTCCAGGGGGTGGGGTGGACAGGAGCAGATGGAGGAGTCATTTCTGTCTCAGTGCCACATTAGGGTGGCCATGCATCCTGGTTTGCCTGGGACTTTGCCAGTTTGGGCACCCTGGGGAACCCCTTAGTCCAGGGGAAGCCAGGACAATGGTCACCCACTAACCTGTAATGGGGACTGATGGGCTCTGTGCAGACGGCTCCGGCAGGTTCCGGACACCCAGCAGCAGACACTACCAGGGCTGCTCGGGTCTGAATCTGTAAGTCCACACTGTGAGTCCAAAACCCACGTTCTGGAGGAGAAAAGGCAGGGGAGTCATTTCCCAAACTGGGGTCCACTAGTCCCTGAGGGGAACTCTTCCTCAGGGTGGTGTTTTTAAAACCCCGCTTTTATCCGGAAAAGGCTTCTTGAAAAATCCTTGAAAATGCTTCCTGTTTTTAACTAAGGCAATCCCTGGAACATTCCCCTGGCTTCCATAGTGCCCTTGTAGTTTAGATGTAATTCTTCCTCCTCACCCCACATTAAAACCAAAACAAAGCCCAGAATGTCAGCCCCTGTGCTGCAGGTGGGGGTCTCGAATGCAGGTTGGTACCCTCCCACGAAGGACAGAATGAGCTGCGGGCAAACTGGGGGGATGGTCTGACCCGTGGTCCCTCCCGTCGGAGCAAAGGCGCAGCGTAGGATTGTGCGAGCCGCGCGCTTCCCAAGGCAAAGAACAGAGTTTCACTGGCGTGTCCTCCAGCCACAGGGGCTTTGAGTGTGGGTGCACGTGCCTGGGAATGTGGCCCAGCAGCCTCGGGCGCCTGGCAGCCGTGGAGACGGCTCACCTGGAGACGGATGGAGAGTTGCTTGAACTCAAGGCAGCTCCAGCGGGGGTCTGTAGGCCAGTCCTTGGGACCTTCTTTCTAGGGCTCCACCCACAGCACATTTTTCTGGGACCCCTGACACCCTTGGTGCTTGCACTCATCCTATCAGTTCAGTGCTGACCCTCCAGGCTCCTTTAGGGTGCTTATCCATTACTTTGCAAGTTTCAACTTTTGTATTCTCATTATAATAGGTGACCTCTGACCCTTCACCTAGTGCAGGTTCTGTGTAGGTTTATGAATTCAGTTTTGTGTGTCCTCAATTCCTAAATGTAGGTAAAAAACCATCTGTAGCCGAAGGCCACCATTCTCCTATACTCCACTGCGTGGGCCTTGCTCACGGCGGGGGCCAGTTATCGCTCCTCCCTGGCCAGTCCCACCCCACCCTCCACATGCAGCTGAGCTTCCTGGGGTGCAGAGCAGGGCCTGTGGCTGGGGAGCGGCTCCTGACCTGCGGGCCCTGCAGGGCCTGGGAGCACAGGTAGTCCCACGCTTCCCACACACCAGGTGGAGGGCCGGGGGCTAGGAGGCAGCGATGGGGGGTAAGGGCCACCTGTTAGCAGAGGTCCTGTGAGCCGGGGATATGGTAACAGTCCTCACCCCGAGGCTGTTGTGAGAATGAAATGAGTCATCACATACACAGTCTCCAGAAGAGTGCCAGGCAGTTGGTAGGACTGTTGCTATTTGCAGGGAACACCAGAAGCTCTGCCCCTGATTCTTAGACAGCATTCGTTCAGGGAATTTCTGCATAATACGGGGAGTGAAGGGACTTTCCCCGCCCACATACCTGAGACAGATGTTCTTGTCATTTCTCTTATAGCAGCAACCAATTGGGTGTGTGTTCTAAAAAATGAAGAAGGTGCTGTTTATGTAAGGGCTGTGGTGGAGCAGCTAACTGCATGCATTTCACACACCTCCATCATATCCGCACAGCGAGCCCCACCCTCCACACCCACGCCTTCAGGTGAGAGTGGACTTTGCACAGAATTGGTGCTGTGGTTACTCAAGTCCTTGACAGGGCCACGAGTTCCCTTCAGAATTATAAAAGACAGAAGGAGACTATTTCGCCACCTACTTCCTGTCTCCCCATTCAGCCCACTGTTCTTTACGTGTGTTCTAGAGGCAGCAACAAAGGTGGGAACCCCTGGCTTTTTGCTCTCCTGTTTCTTTACTGCTCTTCTCCATGGCAAGGACTCCCCATCACCTGGCTCAGCCCCAGTGGGCTAAGTAGGCCACCGTGGGCAGCCTGGGACCCGATTGCTGTTCACACCTTTATTCCTCTGGTAAAATGTGCTCCGCCTGCCAGACACCCAGCTCTGGAAAGGCTGTGGGCTGGGGATCTCCTCTGTCCCAGTGGGTATTTAAATGTCTCCTTGCATTTCCTGTGGCGGGCTGGCTGATGGTGACACGGTTTAAACAACAGGTCCAGCCATGTCTAAAGCCCAAAGCAACCCAGACGTGTTAGTAACATCCACCATGAATTCCCTTTTTTGTTTCTGGCAGCCTGCGTTATGTCTCTGCCACTCACAACTGTCCTAAGATGTGTGATGCAAGCATAAACGGTAATGTGCGCAGGTCAGGTATGGGAGGTCTGCCGGCACCCGGGTGCCCAGGAGAAGGCAGGCTCTGTGTCAGTGCAGCCCCTACTTCCCTGCCCCACTCCACCTGGCCTTGCATGGCCTTGTTTCCCTGAATACTGGTGTGGAAATTGGCACATCTGTGTGACATCCTGGGTCACACTGTGAAGCATCTTCTCAAGAATAACAGCTATCATTGCCACATGACTAGTATTTTGTGGACTACAATCCTATGTAATACTAGTAAAAGCCTAATATGCTAAATGTTCAACCATTTGTTCGACCATTGGACCAGTCATTATAATGTGCACTGATTACCAGGGGGCAGATGCTCCAACTGGTAGGTTAGCTTGCTGCTGGGGTCCCGCCCATCGGGACTGGACCAGACAGGCTGGACATGCCCTGGAGCTCTCCCGTGGTCCCTTCCTGGCCCCGAACATGCACCAGTGGGGTCCCTCTGCCTGGCCTGCAGGGGTCAGGCCGAAACCAGCAGTCTGACATCCCCCAGGGTTCCTGGATTGTGAGAGGTTGCAGGCCAGGCTGAGGAACCCCAGTGGTGCACAAATTTGTGCACCGGGCCTCTAGTATTCTATAAAATGACAAATGTATTTTGCCCATGACAAGGGAATCATTGGACCATATTTAAACTATAGCTCACCCAGGATGCTTTCTCATAGCTGGGAATAGAATATTCTGCCCTCTTTTCCAGATGTTTTATGGCATAATAGCCATGCCAATCTGAGCCAGGCGAGCCTCTCGGGGCTCTGGAGTTAGGGTGGGACACTGGAAAAGCCCTCGACGGTGCCCGGAACTCCATCTGGTTTCCTAACCACTTACCAACAGGCAGCCCCTCAAAGAGGAAATTCGACAGACAGTATTCCATAATTACTTCTCAATTTTCTTTTGTGGGATTCTTGCCAGAGGCTGGGGGTAGGGAACGACCTAGAGAGTCTGGGAAGACAGCGCAGGCTCCATGGGTCTGAGCCAGGGCTTCTCATGGGCTAAGGGGAGTCCAGAGCAGGACAGGGTCACAGTGGTGGTTCTTTACTATGTACAATTTTTGAAGCTTCATATAAAATCTACTTTTGATCACTGCTTGAAAGGGACAGATCTGGATTAAATCACGTCCCCTCGTCATTTAAGCATACAACGTGACGTGTTGGAGTTCCACTCTGCATTCTGGGTGATTCTCAGACTCTCCAGGTTGCGCTGAAGATGTCTGCAAACCACAGACACCGCCCATTGGCCGCTGACCTCTCAGGTCACATAAGCAAATGCCACCAGAAAATCTGCAATTTGTAGTTAGTACGAGCACTGTCATTCTAAAGTCCACACCTTTTGCTTGCAGAGGTAAAAGTCTTCAAAAAGAAGAGGCATCCGAGTGAGTGCCTTTGTCCCGTGCCCGTTGTTGGTTTGGTTTTGTCTGTGCAGAGGCTCCCGCTGACCACGGGCAGCCTCAGGAGGCGGGGATCAGGAGAGGGAGTCGAGGGACTGAGCCTGATTGGCCATTATAAGCCTCAAATCAACCCACAAAAGCAAAGCTGTATTTCTATGGTCACTGACTACTGTTATTTTTTAAAATATATTTTTATTGATTTCAGAGAGGAAGGGAGAGGGAGAAAGAGAAACACCAATGATGAGAGAGAATCTGATTGGCTGCCTCCTGCACGGCCCCTACTGTCATGTGCCCTTGACCAGAATCAAACCCAGGACCCATTATTTCACAGGCTGATGCTCTATCCACTGAGCCAAACCAGCTAGGGCTGTTATGTTATTTTATTTTATTTTTAGGAGGCAAAGAAAGGAAAAAGAAAAATCTCCACGTTTCACTATAAGGCCATCTAGCACAGGACAGAGTTACCCTGATTCCGCACTTGATGCTATTGCTTCTCTGAGTGGCTGCTGAAATGTGTTATGAGACTTTGCTTCAAAGCACACCAGTCAGAGCCAATGACATGCCTAGTGTGGTGAACTCAGTTTCTCTCCGGCTTCCTGTGGGCCCTGCAGGGTGAGGCTCCTGCCCCCTGCTCCTACCCTGTTGTAAACCAGCCCGAGGCCCTTCATCTTCGCCTTGTGTTTTCTGTTGGGGTAATTAGGGCTCTTTCCTGCCCCACCTGCCCACCGTTCTGTTTGTCCAAGCGGCACTCTCTGGGCAAAGGACAGATGGTGGGGGCCAGAGCAATAGAGCAGATGAGGGTGAACCCGGAATGGGCGTGGGCGTGCTTACCAGGAGGTGCAAGTTGAGCGGCCAACCTGGGAGTGAAAACCACAGGAAGCTTGGGGTCTACACCCCCTTCATTCAGAAGTCATTCAGGAGGGCGTTGCCAGCGGCTCTCCACCCCTCTCTTTGGGACTGAACTCTTCCCTCCTGACCTGAAATGTGAGATGGTGAGACCAACCCCAACCTCTAAATGGGTCAGGAAAGCGATGATCTTACTTACATGTTCTCTCTAGTTCTCAGGGAGAAAGAAATGTGGAAGGTTGAAAGGGAGTAGGGCCAGGGTATCAATTATGCCAGCAAAGAGAGGAAATGGTGTTCTTACCACACAAAAGAAATGGTAATTATGCTTCGTGATGGAGGTGTTCACTAACCATTTTGCAATAGGTAAGTGTATCAAATCAACACGTTGTATACCTTACATTTACAGTCGTGTCTCTATAAAAATGAAGGAAACAAGAGGGAGATGGGAAGAGAAGGGGAAAGGCAGGGGATCGATTGTGGGTGCTCACCTTCCTAAAGGATCAGGGTTCTGGACTTCTGTGAGCCTGGCTTTGTATTATGCGGAGCCATTTTAAATATTGGGATTGCTTATGCACACCTGTGGGCTTTTTTCGACTATTGAATGAAAAGGTGTGTGATTTTTAAGTCAGCGATGATGCTCATAATGGAGCCTAGCATGAGACTTGCAGATTTAGTCAGTGTTTCTGAAGCCTCATGATGCCAGGCCCGGTGGATGGAAGCCAGTGCCACACCATCACCACCCTAACCTTTGGCCTTAAGTTTAAGCCAGTTCCTTTAGATCTAACAGCAACATGCTAGCTATTAGACTCTGGAAAGGCTTCAAAATATAAAACAAAGGACATGTTTATAGTAAAAATACTTTAGTAAAAGAAAAAAACTTATTGGGTGATTACTATGTGTCAGGCATCGGCTCCAGGCTTTATTTAAGTTAACTCCCAACAACCCTTTGAGTAGGTCCTGCTATTATCCCCATTTTGCAGAGTTAGAAACTGAGGCAATAAAGAGGTTAAGTGAATTAGCCAAGGTCACCTAGCTACCAAGTGGTAATCAGCCTTTGAACCCAGGTGCTCTGGATCCAAAGCCTACCTCTCTTAGCCATGACACTATTACAATTTATAGGAGAACGTGGTTATATCAACCACATAGTATTATGTCATATCATATTATTAGTAGAGGCCCGATGCATGAAGATTCATGCAAGAATGGGCCTTCCTTCGCCTGGCTGCAGGCACTACCTTCACTCCGGGCCCTGCAGGGTGAGGCTCCTGCCCCCTGCTCCTACCCTGTTGTAAACCAGCCCGAGGTATACAACGTGTTGATTTGATACACTAATGGGATGTAGGCGGGGGAGGGGGGACGCTAAATGGAACTCCAGAGCCACCTTTCCACCTTCCCACGCTGCCCAGAGGCCTGGAGCAGCTGGGGCAGTGTGGAACAACTGCATCCCGCTCCGCACCTGCATATGCAAATTAACCTGCCATCTTTGTTGGTTTCATTTGCATACCACTCCTGATTGGCTGGTGGGTGTCGCAAAGGTACGGTGAGTTTGCATCTTTCTCTTTTATTAGTGTAGATAGCCCACATGATTGAATTCTTGCCCCATGTCAAGCAAGCTTTCAGTCCTTTACATGCACAACTTCGTTCCATGTGTTAACACACCAACAAGAGAGGCACTGATGATCCTGGGGTTCCAGATGAGATCTTGGGGCTCAGGAAGACTGAGTAACTTGACCAAGGTGGTGGAGAGACTCATCAGGAAAACCATGGTTCCCACTCAGAGTCTTACCTTGGAGTCACAGGATCTACTGATAATGTTAATCTGGTTCCTATTAACCAAGGCCCCCTGGCTCAGTTCATTTTCTGAGCTAATACATGAATTTCCAAGACAGGCAACCAGTCCTGTCTAAATTAAAGTTCTCATCTTGGGCCCCAGGAATTCAAATGGCCGGGACACAGGTCAAACTCATCACTTTGGCCCAGGGAGCTCCAAGCATGAAGCATTACCTCAAGTGGATCTTATATAGTAGAACGGAAGCACAAACAGAGATGGTTAATGAGCTTCCTAGCTGTTCTTCCTGGGTGAGGCATGAAGCAATGACATGCATCTGCCTCTAAATCATACAATCCCAGCCAACCCGGACTGACATGTATCTCCAGGCTCTGCTCCACTCCCTGAAGGAAAGGACTGTTTGACTTCGCTTCAAAGGTCACAGACTCAGTGTCTTTGCGCGTAGAGTGAGGCCGACTCCAGAGCGTGTGCTCTGCGCGTTCACCGTCTGTGAATTCGGTAACTCTGCACAGGCTTCCTTCTGGGGGCCACAGAACCGTGGGCCAGTTTCATGGTGCTCTGAGTTCCCGGGCTGCCCCCGGAAAGGTTTGTGCAGGCGGTGGTTACAGTTACTCCTGCTGCTTCAGGCACCCCCACTGTTTATTGCCTGCATGGATTCTGTGAGCCAGGAATTTGGAAAAGGCACAGCAGGGACCTTTCTCTGCCCTGTGACGTATGAGGCCTCAGCTGGGAAGGCTCAAAGGCTGGGTGTGGCTGACCACTGGGAGCTGACATCATCTTGAGGTGTGCTCTCTCTCATTCTGGTGCCTGGCACGGGTTGGGAGCTGCAGAGACCAAGGCCTGCCAACGGAGTGGGCACACGGGCCTCCCCATGTAACAGGACTTCTCCCAGCATGGCAGCCCCAGCCGCTTACAATCCCTGCAGGACAGCTGGGTGGCCCACGTGCGAGTATTCCAGAGGACGAGGGGGAGGCGGCATCCCCACCCATGGCACACAGCATCACTGCCGCGGTGCTGGGTGCTGCCAACCAAGTCACAAGACGCCCAGGTTCAAGAAGAGGTAGGCCTCCACCTCTTGATGGGAGGGTGGCAAGGTGGCATGGTAGAATGTCTCCGGGGTGGGAGATAGCGTGCGGCCAGCACTGGAAATCTGCCACCATGAGTCCAAGAACATAAATGGGAACTCGCAGGCTCTACCTGCCTTATCAGAAAACCGATGACCTCAGTATAAAAACAAACAGGCAAACCTTGGAAGACAAGCTGACTCCCTGAGTTCCAGGATCTGCAGGTTTCTTTGTGAAATCCCACAGGAGTAGGCAGAGCAAGAGTTCGCGAAATGCGGTCAGTGAGGCTCAACTATGTACTCTAAGCAATCGCCGACTGGGAGAAGGAGAAACCCCAGGCCGCAGTATTCGTTAAAGAGCTCTGACGATGACTGGGAATCTGATTTTATGAGAATGAATAGGGAATTAGCAAACGCGGCCGGGTTAGAATGACAAAAGGAGGAAATCTGAAAGGCCCAGGATAGCGGCTTATTCCTGGCTTATTCCTGGATTTCACTGATTTCCTGGTAGTGGTGATAATTACTTACTGCAAGAAAACACTCATTAAGTATGTGATTATGCTTATGTCATAGTTATGCTTAAGTTATATTGTTTTACGAATATGGATTTCTGTCGTTTTTGCCTGCCTGTGATTCCTTCTCCCTTCTCTGGTAACAGACAGGCCTGTCTGCTTTGGGAACTGCTTGTGCCCTACCTGGTGGGGCTCTTAAACCAAGTGCCCACCACCGCGCCTCTGGGCTCATGATCCAGGCTGAGTCCATGCCATGATTCATGCCGTGGTTGTTCCAGAAGTGTGTATGTGTGCATGCATGTACATGTGTGTGTGCCTGTGTGTGTGCCTGTGTGTGGAGTCTCCTGTGGACCACACCATCCTCTAAGATTCCTGTGGCTGCTGGGGAGAGAGGACTTCTTTGGGACTGTGTGCTAAACGGTGAGTCCATGCGCCTTGGAGACTGAGAGGTGGAGACTGAGGCAGAGGCCAAGAGAGTAATGACAGTGGGAGACAGTTATGCGTGGGGTCAGAGCTACCCCTTGGACTTCCCTGGTTAATAGAGTGGATGAGTTCCATCTTTGCCCTGTGCTGGTTCTGACTGGGATTCTATCCCTTATAACCACAAGTCCTGATTTTCTGGTATTTGTGCATGGGCAACTCCCACAGGATGGATCCGTCATTCTCATTCAGATCTTTTGCCCTCACGTGGTCTCCTGGTGGGAAAGCTCCTCGCCACGCACCCCCCCCCCCCGCGCCCCTCGCATGAGGTTAGAGTGGTGCTCTAGGCCAGGGATGGGATGTAGGCGGGGGGGGGGGGCACTAAATCAGCCCCTCATGACTCTGGAGGTCAGCTGGGCCGAGGGGCACCAAGCAGTGCTCTCTGGGATCTTCTCTTAGCCTCCAGGCAGAACTGGTAGCATCACACATGTCCCACGTTTGCTGGCAGGACAGGGCGGGCTGGGGTCACAGGGACAGGGTAATTGTGCCCAGGGAAGAAGACTTGAGAATATTGAGTTCCTGAAAAATGGAAACTCTTCATTTTTCTCTGGCACAGATGCATGCACCCACCGTCATAGCTATTGTTTTGATGAGGCTTGATATTTCATGTACTGAAATCTCAGCTCTGCCCTTCAGCATGATGTTCTAAAGGGCATGGGCTGGAACCTGGCTCCTGCCTGCTCACAGGCTACGCCCCCTTCGCTGGATTCAGGGCCACCATCAAGATAAAGACTCTCCTTGTATTTCTGGGCCATTTAGTAGTAGAGAGGATGTAGGCTTTTAATGAAAACTCCTTTTCTTCTTGCCTTTTCTTCTTTCTATATCACTAAATTTCATTGTGTTCACAGAGACTGGTGTTTAAAGGAGACATAGTTCTTGGTTTCTTGTGTTTATATTTACTGCCTCATTTTAATGGAGTAAGATAATTGATTTATTTTTAAGGTCATGATATACAACCCACATTTATGGTTTCTGGGGACTATTGATTATCTTATATTTTAATACATACTTTATTTGAAATATGTACATTTTGGCCCTAGCCAGTATGACTCAGTGGATAGAGCATCAGCCTGTGGACCAAAGGGTCCCGGGTTGGCTTCCGGTCAAGGGCATGTACCTTGGTTAGAGGCTCCTCCCCGGCCTGGGCCCTGGGTCCTGGCCAGGGCATGTGAAAGGCAAACAATCGTGGGGCACCTGGTGGGGCTCATGCAGGAGGCAACCAATCGATGTGTTTCTCTCACATGGATATTTCTGTCTTTCCTTCTGTCTTCTACTCTTTAAAAATCAATGAAAAATTATCCTCAGGTGAGGATTAAAAAATAAATGTAAAAAATAAAATAAATAAAATGAAATATGTACATTTTTGAAATATATAACATGAATATATATATGTTCATATTTACTATATCTGTATATAAAAGCCTAAGCGACTTGAAAACCGAATGACCGGTCGACCAGTCGCTATGACTAGCGCTGATCACCAGGGGGCATATGCTCAATGCAGGAGCTGCCCCTGGTGGTCAGTGTGCTCCCACAGCCAACCTCCTGTGGTGGGCCAACCTCCCACGGTCCCTCCCACCCATGCATGAATTCATGCACCAGGCCTCTAATATAAAATAATAGTATATATGGTTTTCTATATTTACTATTTACAGATACTATATATATTTAAAATAGTAACTACTTATGGTCTTACGAGCTACATAGTTTTGCTTTTAAACAGCAGCAAAACCCCTAAGCTTTTTGCTCTAAAATTTCAGCTCTTTTCCTAATTCATCTGGTAATTACTTTCTTTTCATGTATCTAAATGATATGCCTTTTCTATTCCTTATCATTTTAGACATTATCTTTTGACTTCCTGTTACAAGATTAAAATTTGTCTCTGTCACTCTTCCCCTCATTTTTCTTCTTTTTCAAAAATTCTTTATAGTTTAAAATAGTACACATAGTATTACATACGTCTCCTTTCCCCCCATTGATCTCTCCCCAGCCACCCCCACCTCCCAGCACATTCCCTCACCCCGCTAGTGTTTGTGTTCATTGGTTAGGCTTATATGCATGTATACAAGTCCTTTATAACATCTATGATTTCACTCACATGTGGGATATTAAACAAAAAGCAACAAACGAACAAACAGAAACAAACTCAATGGGTACCTATCTGTAGTGTGCTATTGTTTATGTAAGAAAGTAGAAGGAATAGCAAAATGTATATATATATATATATGTTTATTTGAGCAAAACGAAATACAAGTAAGATAAAGTAGAATCCAGTGATATTGGGTACATCCCAGATGATGGTGGGATTATAGTAAAAGGAAAAGGGTATGGAGGCAATGATATATGTTTGAAC
>NW_006294876.1:3260147-3270898 GCF_000327345.1 Myotis davidii | reverse complement strand
TCCACAAATGAGTGAGATCATGTGATATTTGTCTTTCTCTGATTGGCTTATTTCGCTTAGCATAATGCTCTCCATGTCCACCCATGTTGTTGCGAATGGTCAGAGTTCTTTCTTTTCCCTCATTTTTATCTCCTCATTTTTATCCTACCGATATGGTAGGTACGGCACCATTTTCTAACCTTATTAAAACGATGTCAATTCCCTTCTTGTACAGCCGTTAGGTCTTCCTGGAGTTAATTGCCTCCCTTTTGTTCACGTACTTCGTTTTCTAGGTACCCATATTTAAATTTTTTCCAAGTGTGCCGTCAGCTTTATCAGGTGCCTATCATATTATTTCCCATTAGTACATAACCAATTCCATTTTTCTCCTTGGAGCCCTCCCTTCCGGAATCCCCTGGCTTCCTGTCCCAACTGGACTGATTGATCTCTAGACACACGTTGTCCTTTTGAAAAGGAAATTCATATTTATAAATTTCCATTTGTCAGGATGCCTCCCTCTGCACCAGGAAGGGAAGGACTCTTAACAGCTCTATCAATGGAGAAGGCAGGGACCTGGGTCTGCATGACAGCCTTACGAAACAACTCTGTTTACTATTCTTTTCCTGGTCACCTTCCTGTAACTTGCCTCCTTGGCCCAAACCCCTTTCTTTGTTTAGCCTCAGAGAGTATATAATCCCCATTTCTAGCCACCTCCCTGGGTCACTCACTGCAGGCTACTCCCATGTATATAGGTAATGCACTTGTTAATACACTTGTTTGTCCTCCTGCTAATCCATCTTTGGCCTGTCTGATTTAGAGGACCCAGCTAGGGAACCTAAGATGAGTAAAGGGAAAAGATTACTTTCCCTTTTCTGTACTACCAACCCGAGTGAAAAGTGACTTCTTTATTATAATCTCTATATCCCAAACCTGGGAAAGGTCCCTGTTGCCTCTTTGTGGGTCATTGGCCCCTTGACCAGAAGCAATGAGGATGCTCTAATGGCACCTGTGGTTGGCATCCCCTTTAAGACATCATGGAACCAGGGAGAGGTGGGTGTTTCCTGAAATAAGGGGGCTGAGCTGACACACCTGCATGTCCACTACTGGGCTGAACCAAGAAAAGGCATTACCTGGAGGGGCAGTAACTCGGGAGCCGGGGGACCAGGGCTCTACTCTTGGTTGCACCCATAATGGTTACTGACCTTTTTCATGGGCTTCTCTTCACCTCAGTGTCCATTCTCTTCAAAGGAAGGATCTAGACTAGAGTTTGTGATATAATCCAAGATTCTAAAATCTTACCTTCTGTCCAAGAAGAACTTGTAACATAAAGGGTGCTCCGACGTACACCTAGGTGTACATCACTAAACAATAATGGAAAAGAAAGTGGAACCAGAAAGTAAATGATCCAAAACAATAACTAATGTTGATTAAGCTTTTACTATGGGTGAGGCATTGTTAAATGCTTTATTTGGATTATCACATTTTTCATTTCCAAGAATTCTTTCTTGTCCTCTGATCCAATTTCAAAGCATCTTGTTACATCTCTGTCCCTCCATTTCCTCATCTGTAAAATGGGGGTAATAATCTTACCTACGTGTAAGGTCTTGGTAAGGATTAAATGAGATGACAGATGTAAAGCACTGAGAAGTACCAGGAATATAATAATCATTCATTACATATTATAAAGATTATTATTAGCTATTCTCCTTGTTGGTTTTATATACTTATAAATATGAATTTCCTTTTCAAAGGGACAGTGGGCATCTTAGGGGGCAGCTTTCTCTCTCCGTTGACTCAGGCATACTTCTCCACCTACTTCGCCTCCAAAAATGTGATAACGTTTTTGTCCACTGGTGTTTCTTCTTTGATTTTCTGTATCCTTCTCTTTTACTTTCTCTGGTCATTTTAAGGTAGAAGAGGTTATTAAAATACTCAGCTAATCTGTCCCTGTTAAAGCACTATTTGCCAATTTTTGGCATTTGGTACTTTTAATTTTCCCCTTTTTTATCTTGTTTTATTTAACCCATGATGTTTCACAAAGGCTCATGCTTAGCTGTGTGAACTTTCTCTTACTCATCAGTAAAGTGTCAATAATCATATGTAAAATCTCCAGCATTGTGTCTGTAACATAGGAAGGGTTAAATGAATATTTGTGGTACTTCCCCGCCTTTATTGTTTTGTTTTGTTTTTAAGTCAGGCCAAAGAGAATTTAATTCCCACCTCCCTTCCCCTTTTATCTTTATCTTCTTTGTCTTAATATATTATGATTTCCAGCTCCAGGTAGCCACTAAATAACCTTCCCTCTGAACTGGGCAAGATGGTGGGAACATTGCATTTCCCCTTATTAGTCAAGAAAGATGTCTGTGAACAGGTAGGCCCTCAGCAGGCTTAAATGGTGGACAGAGACAGCTGGCCAAGCTGTGAGCGGGGTCCTTCTGTCCCATAGCACAGCTTTGAACTATGTTTGAAGATCAGGGGGGCATGAGGGAACCAAAGGATTCTTTGTTGGTGTCTTGTGCAAAAGAGGATAGATCATAACAACGAGTTTCCAAGAGTTCTCGTCATTGACTCAGGCATTCATTCACTCTGCAAATATTTACTGAGTGACTGCAATGTGGTAGGGACTGGGGATTCCTCATTGCACAAAACAGACGAAGTCTATGCTTCCTCGAATGGCCATTCCACTGGTGTAGGGTAAAACAGCATTGCCTGCCGTGGGGACTTACTGACTATCACATAAAAGTTATGCAACCCAACAGCTCTTCCTAACTCACTTCTCTTTTGCCACCCCCCACCACAGAGACTGAAAAAGCTAGATCTTGCCGTCCCAGCTTCCCTTGCAGTCGAGGTAATCACATGATGCCATTCTGTCAGTCTTCATTATGAGCTGTTATCTACCAGGGCTTCTGGGAAGGATACATGTATCTGGTGCTTCCTTCTTCTTTCCTCTTCCTTCTTCCTTCCCTGAATTTGAAAACAGTGCTTAGAGCTACAACAGCCTTCATATCAGAAGGACCAAGAGAGTCACGGGTTAGAGAAGCGGGACCAACACCAATAATACTTGCTTCTGGGCTTCCTGTGACCTGAGACTGTTCTTCTTTGTATCCACTATCATTTAGATTTGTTGTTAGTCATAGCTGGAAACGGCCTTAACTGTCACATCAAGGTAGCCATCAATGCAACCCCTTTTATTTTTCTCTTCCTTCTTAAAATGAAATTTCAAAAGTGTTCCCAAATTGAAATACTTTACAAGATTTAAATTGCCACTGACTGATCACTTATTTAATACTAGAGGCCTGGTGCACGAAATTCGTGCACGGGTAGGATCCCAGGCCTGGCCGGCAATCAGGGCCGATCGGGGCCTTCAAGCTGCCGGCCAGAGCCTTCCTTTCCTGGCTGCCAGCTGCCAGGCTTCCTTCCCCAGCTTCCTTCATTCCACGCCACCCCCTGGTGGTCAGCGCACGTCATAGGAAGCAATTGAACTCCTGGTCTCCCTGTCGAACTCCCAAAGGGACACTTTGCATATTAGCCTTTCATATATACAGTGGGGCCCTGACTTCCGAGTGTCCCGACTAACAAGTTTTTTGAGATACCAGCTCTCTCTCTAGGCCAATTTTTTGCATTGAGTTGATAGAGTAATTTGAGTTAATGAGCTCCTTAACGAGCTCGGTCCCGGAAAGAATTAAACTCATAAGTCAAGGCCCCACTGTATAGATGTTTGGCAGAGCAGTAAACTTATCCCACTTAGGGATCATTATGGAATAGAAAGCCAATCTGGCAGCATGTAAGGAAAAAAAATCCTTTTAGGTCAATTAGCTTCAACTCAGATTCCAAAATACAGCTTGAGAACCCCTAGAACTGCCTTTTGGCCACTCTCTTGAGCAGAGGTGTGGGGACACTGCCTCTAATGTGAAGAGTGGAAAAAGCAAGAAGACATCTCAGTGAAAGGGAAGAACACAAATGCCTGTGGAGACATAAACATCCACAATACCAACCCGAGAGGCTTGCTAAAGCCATGCCAGACATTGTGGGATGGTCATTCCTGAGGGAAACTCCACCAGAAAGTCACAGAAATTCTAGTTGCGCCAAAAGCGAAGGTGATGACAGACATCCTAATGTTAGTAGAGCAGAGGTCAACAAACTTCATTCCTTGGGCCAAATGTGGACCTGCCCGTGTATAACTTGTGAGCTAGATGGGTTTTTACATTTATAAACGGTTGAAAAGTAATCAAAACAAGAAGGATATTTTGTGACATGTGAATATCATATGAAATTTGAACTATGGTATTCCTAAGTAATGTTTTATGGGCATACAGCCATGCTCATTCATTTACAAATTATCTAGGACTACTTTCATGCCATGGAGGCAGCACTGAGTAGTTGCATGGCTCACAGAGCCTCAAATATTTATATTTGGCTCTTTACAGTAAGTTTGCCACCCCTATAGAATTTCAGGCCTGAGCAATGACCCATTCCATGAGAAACATCAAAAAGTGTATCAAATCTTAACTATTACTCATATAAAAGGACCAACAAATAAGGCAAGGTTATAATAAAGAAATGTCTCCCAGTGCCCTAGCTGGTTTGGCTCAGTGGATAGAGCGTCGGCCTGGGGACTGGAGGCTCAGGGGTTCAATTCTGGTCAAGGGCACATGCCTTGGTTGCAGGCTTGGTCCCCAGTGATATATATATGAAATCTCTCCCAGTATCATAGGGAATTGTGTGTTACAATAACATTAAAAATGTATACCAGTGATATATATTTTGGAAAATACTGAAAAGTATGCAGAAGAAAATAAAAATAGCTGTTAATATTATCACCCATGCTAACAACCATTAATATTTTGGGGCTTATTCTTCCAGTATCTTTCTGTACATAAATATTTTTTCCACATAATTTGGCTGCATACACTATATTAATATTATTTCAATTAATAGGAGATTGATCTTCAATAGGCTTAAGCTAAAAAAAAATAGGAACAGTTTTTGGCTTATCTAGCTGAAAGACATAGGAATATTACTGCTTCAGGTATGGCTGAATCCAGGAGCTCACACAATGTCCTAGGGCTCTTTCACTTCCTTCATACACGTGCCAACATCAGGCAGTCTCTTTCCTTATAGTGACAAAAGGGCTGCCAAAGTCCCCATCCACACAGCAGCAATCCCTACAAGAGGAAAGAAATTCTACCTCCCTGACTCCCCAAAATGAGTCTTTCCAGTGTCAGTCAATATTTTCGACAGTATGAGTTTTGTTTGCTGCATGATATGGAATTATTTAGATCTACCACAAGTTCTTAAACTGATCTTTTTGAGGAGATTTTTATCTCAGAATCATGATTACAGGATTTAGATGGGTTTTGAAATCAACCAGTACCTTCTATTCCTTCCCATAAAGGAAACTGAGGCCCAAAAAGGATAAGTGATTTCTCATTATTGTTCAAGTAATTGATGGTGGGGAGCCAGATCGAGATGATTCCAAGATTCACTTTCTTCTTCCATCTGTACTCTCTTAAATTTTCAACCCTGCAGCAAAAGTTCAGGCTATGCAAGCAGTCAACTAACTGAGTGTGCCTGCCTGGGGAGTCTGAGAAATAAGTGAGTCGGAAGAAAGAGAGCAATCTGGTTTTCCTACTCTTGGATTTGCTTCTAAAAATGGGATGGGGTGGGGGTAGACAAAGCCACAACGGCTGCCGTTTGTTTGTTCCTCTTTAACTAAATACAGAAAGCAATGCTGTGTTGGTTAATCAGAGCTGCAAGCCCAGTGAAGCGCCTCAAAGTTTTAGAGATTGTAGCTGCCCACGTATTTTTATTTGATTGTCCGATTAGACCGCAAATTTGTTTTTTCACTTGTATATTTCATGTGGCAAGGCTCCTGCTGTCCCTGCAGTCTTGAAAAGCTGACCAGGCAGGAAGGAGGAAGTGCCATCCTTCGGAAAGAGAACTCGTGGACAAGGACATCTGAAGTACTCAGAGCCCATTTGTAGAGAAAGGGAAGGGACCCACCTGCAGACTCATTGAACCTGGTGATGAGGAGCAAAGCAGAACGTGAACCGTTGAAGAGAGGCATAATGGGTACATGCTGTACCCTGCAAGCGCTCGTTCAGTTCCACCAGACATAGAGCAGGACACTCAGGAGAAACTGAGACCTTTGTCGCTGGCCTCGGGAGCTCACGGTCACGTGTGGGAGAGACGAGGAACTGGACAAGAGGCTCCCAGCATACTGGGTGCATGCAGTGGGAACAGGGGGATACTTAGGAGGGTGGTGGAGCCCGGTTCCTAACTCGTCATGGGTGGTCCAGAAATGCTTCCCAGAGGAGAGTAGGCCTGAGCAGATCTGGAAGAACCAAGGGAGTCAGCCAGGGCCCAGGGAGTGCAAACATCAAGGTCAAAGGCCAGAGACAGTGAGTGAGCACCACTCTATGCAAACTGCAGGCAGGACATATATCAGGAATCTGGGGAACAGTGAAGCTGTCTACTTTTCTTTTTTTAATTAAGGAAATGCTAAGTGCTGGTCTGGACTTACACAAAATGTGAAGTTCTTTTCCACACACACCACCCCCGCACCTTTCAGTTCCCTTTAGGGCTCTCAGCTGACCTCCTGTATCCCTCTCGCCAGCTCTTGAGTTCTTTTCGCCTCTCCTTCTAAACATCTGCTCTTAGGAAGAGCCCAGGCCTGCTGGCCCTAAGGTGTCAGTGACTAATAGGATAGCGTTGTCACTTAGATGATGGCTATTAGACTAAATCCCAGACCAAGGAACAAATTGGGAATGGTAGCATGAGGCCCCAGCTTGAACAGCTTGGAGGACCCATCCAGCAGTTCTGGGTTTATACCCAAAAGCACTGAAAGCAGAGACTCAAATGTTTGAACACCTCTGTTCGTAGCAGCATCTACAGTAGCCAAAAGGTGAAACAACCCAAGTGCTCACTGAGGTCTGAATGGATAAACCAAATGTGTTATACATACAATAGAATACTCTCAGCCTTACAAAGGCAGGAAATTCTGACACATGCCACAACATGGAATAATCTTGAAAACATTATTATGCCAAGTGAACTAAGCCAGTCACAAAATGACAAGTGACAAATACTGTATGATTCCACTTACGTGCGATACCCAGAGTAGTCAAATTCAGAAAGTACTCAAAGACAGAAAGCAGAATGATGGTTGCTAGGGGCTGAGTGTGAGGGGAGAAATGGAGTTAGGGTCCAATGGGTACAGAGTTTCCATTTGGGGAGATGGAAAAAGTTCTGGAGCTGGATGGCTGGTGATCGTGACACAATAGTATGAATGTACTTAGTGCCACTAAACTGTACACTTAGAAATGGTAAATTTTAAATATATTTTACTGCTGCTACTACTACTACTACTACTACTACTACTACTACAACACACACACAGGGACAATGAATTTGGATGACAACTGGAAGTGAGGGCAGGTGGGAAAATTTCCTTGATTCTTAGTAGCAAGTTTAGCCATTACCTCCACTCACCCATTCGTTCATATTTTCATTCAATGAATGTTGAGTAGGTACCTTCCATGTGCCAGGCAGCATTCTTGGTACAGGAATTGTAGCAACTGATCAGCAACTTCCTTTGCAACCTCCCTACTAGAGGAGGATGTTTAAGTGGAGGTCAGTCAACCAAGGAAATTCTCAATAGAAAGGAAGATTGCAACTACTGCCCAAAGGTACACTCGGTTTCCCATGTCAACTTATTCCAGCTCGAGGCTGACCCAGATGTAAATGAGTGACCCTTGAGTAAAATAAAAGATTTGGCATAGCAATGGAAAGTACATTTTGCAATGTCTTCAAAGGTTCTGGAGGTTGGCATTCCAATTTCAGAGTTCAAATGGCCAAAACTTGGTGAAAACAAAAAGCCTAAGAAAATGTTTGCAAAGAGCTGTTGAGCAGGCTGCTTGTTTGTTTATTTGTTTGTTTCCCCTCCCCCCATTCTTTCTTTATTCTGATTTGGGCCATATCATGTGACTAACTTAAGTGGCCATCGCACGGGCCACACATGCTGAACTCTTCAGCATCACAGTCAAGTGGCTTCCAGGCACAATGCTGGGCACTGACTTTTTTTCAATTGGTCTAAAGTCAATATTTTGGTGAGGGCAGTTATTTGTGTCAACATTTTAGCTGAGATCACTGTGGACTGTGAGGCCACCTTTAGCTGGCCTCTCAATGAACTTAGTCACCAATAGTCTAGCTCTAATCTAGACACTAGGTCAGAGTTCTTGCCCTCAAAAAGCTCACAATCTAGATATTTTATTAAAAATCAACAACCTCGTAATTATTAAGGCATTTGGAACATCACACGTGGGTTGCTCAAAAAGTCAATCACAAAGTCTACGTGTAGTCACATCCTCTTTATTTGGCTAATATTTGTATGGTGTTATTATGTGCCAAGCATTACATTAAGGATTTTGCACATATTTAATCACTTTATGCCTATAACAACCCCATGAGGAAAAGAGTCTTATGAGACCCATTTCACAGATGAGAAAATTGAGGCACAAAAGGTTAAAGCATTGCATAAGATGGTGTCTATGCAGCCAAGCCAGGTAGTCTGGCTTCAAGGTCTAGGTCTGTAAGTACCACACTAAGAGGCCTCCCACTCAGCTTTTGGAGTGACAATGAACAGTAAACCATGAGATCCTGAGCATGGATTAATTGAAAAGATTATTTTAGGCTGAGTCCAAACAACAGGGTTCATAAATGTTATCTTGTGGGAGGAGGAGGAATTTACTGGCTAATTTGTTATGTGGTTTAAAGACTTAGGTAAATTTTATTATACCACAATAATGTAGTCCTAGTATTTTCAGCTTCTAAAATAGACAATTGTAGCCCTAGCTGGTTTTGGCTCAGTGGATAGACTAGAGTGTGTGTCGGCCTGTGGACTGAGGGGTGCTGGGTTCAATTCTGGTCAGGGGCACATGCCCAGGTTTCAGGCTCTATCCCCAGTGGGGGGGTGTGCAGGAGGCAGCCGATCAATGATTCTCTCTCATCATTGATGTTTCTATCTCTCTCTCCCTCTCCTGTCCTCTCTGAAATCGATAAAAAATTTTTAAATAGACAATTATACTCATCACTGCTCATAACCTTGTTTAACACAGCAATTTAAAGTTATTTGTTTTGTATGAGTAACATGGCTCTAACACGAAAGTTAGTTTATGGCTATAGAAAACTTCCCTCTATGTTAAAATCTGATTAGGATAAAAGGGATTTTTTTTTTCTAAACAGGCAGCAGAGTTTGGAAATATTTTTATTATCTTCCATGAGTCATGGTTGCAGAATGGTAGGGTGGTTAAGAGATCAAATCTAGGTTCAAACGCTCCACTCACATTTATTGAGCCTTGGTTTCCTTATCTATAAACTGGAGATTATAACAGTACTTACCTCGTGAGCAAGCGTGAGGATTAAGTGAAATAAGGCGTAAAATAATAGGTAAAAGGATTACCCAAGTGCCTGGTCTGATATCTATCAGCTGTCAGTAAATGTCCAACATTATATTAATTGCTGTTGCTCTGATTCAGAAATTTATTGGAGTCGCCAAAAACCTGTGATCTGCTAATTATTTGCTCTTGAAAAGGGGAAAAGTGATTCTGTTACTTGTAGACATTGTCCTGGAGCCACCTGAAATAGCAGGGTGTTTTATTGTTTGTTTGTTGTTTTTTGTTAATCCTCACCCGAGGATATTTTCCCATTAATTTTTAAAGAGTGGAAAGGAGAGGGAGAGACAGAGAAACACCGAGGTGAGAGAGGCACATCAGTTGGTTGCCTCCTGCACACCCTGGGCCAGGTGTGTGCCCTTAATGGGAATCCAACCCCGGGCCCTTCAATCCGAAGGCCAACCCTCTATCCATAGAGCAAACCGGCTAGGGAGCAGGGTATTTTCCACATCTTGTTTTAGTTGTGAAATTTGTTTCAAAAGGTGCCAAGACATGCACAAGAAAATCTTTCTCTGGAATTGTGTATATTGGAAAAAGAGGAAGTGTTCACTGGAGTTCTATTTTTTTTCTGAAAAAAATTTAAAAAGTCGGAGGGTGTCCATCTGACTATGAAATTGGGGGGGCAAAAGCACCTGTTGTGAGCGTCTTTTTATTGTTGGGCTGTTTATTTTTACCGTTTGCTACTCCACATTTTTTTCCTTTTCAAAGCATTTTATCAGAGGATTCATTCTGCCAATAACGCACACATTCCCGCTCCTCAAGTAACCTGCGAGTTCCAAGTAAGCATAACCCCGTCCTGCTGACCCAGAGGCAAATAAAGATCAGAAAACATGCCCAACCTCGCGGAGCAGGCCCTGGGGCAAAGCTGTATCTGCCTTTCAGGCTCGCCCTGGCGGGACCTAAGAAAAGGGAATCGTGACACTGTGCAGGTGGAGAGAAAAGGGCACTGGTCCTGCTCCCCACCACCCAGGCTCCAGGTGTCTTCCTTCCCGACCCACTCCGTGGGCATCGGGGTAAAGTGCCAGGGAGATCCCGGGTCCGTCCAGGTGGAATTCCTGGGCTGTTTCCCTTGGAGCAGCGCCTGGGTCCCGGGAGCAGCCTCCGCGCCACTCTGGCCTCCCTGGTGGGAGGTCCCTGGCCTGTGCTCCAGCTCTAATCTCTCACAGATGTGAGGAGACTAACACTGTCCCCAGAGCCCATCCTGACGGAAGGACACGGGAGACAAAGCTGTCGTTGGGACATTTATTTCCCCCGAATCTCTGCTTCATTTGTTGTATTTTAAACATAATTTTTATAAATATCTTTCCTGATAAGCTGAAT